>NW_026947488.1:66282500-66722500 GCF_034190915.1 Cavia porcellus | reverse complement strand
GCAAGTCTTTCTCCTGCGTCTCCGCGTACTCCACTAGGGGCCTGAGCAGAGCCAGAGCTCCGGAGCACTGCAAATCGTTACCATCAAGGTGCAGCTTGCTGCGGAAGAGGGTGAGATACATTGTTCATGGGATGTTAGTTCCACTTCCTCAAATTAGGATTGGAAGTCTTTTTCTGATAAAATTATATATATATATGTGTGTGTGTATATATATATATATATATCCATGAAATAATTGATAATCGTAATAAAGAAAAATAGACCATATCATAAAAAATAGTGACTTCTTCAGGTGTTTAAATGTGAATTCAGCTTGACACCCGTGATTCTCAAACTTTAAAGAATCTTTTTCTAATAGTTAAGAATAAGCAAACAAAAATAACTATCAAATGGATTGTGCAGCAGAAGACAAAAGTGAGGCCATCTCACCAGACGGCACTCCGGCTGATGACCAGGCCCAGCCTAGGCCCGCTGCCTGGCCCCAGCCCACAGTACCGCAGACTGAGGCCCTGAAGCCTCTTGTTGTTCTCCAGGCCTGAGAAGATGCGCTCTATTTCTTCATTTCCAAATCTAAAAAGAAATGACAGGAACAAAGTCAAGCCTTGTAAAATTTATGTCACTGAGTGCATTCCTTGTTTTAAAGACTCTCAGTGTGAGTTTCCAGGGCCAAGAAGGCTGCTGGAAGCCTGGGTGCCAATGTACCCCAGGGCAAAGGGAGCAGAGGACAATCTAAAGGACCCACTCTAACCCCCAGGCAGCTCTAAACTCCTCAGTGAGAAGGCGCAGCCAGGGACAGGAGGAGGCCCCAGCAGCACCAAGACTCTGGGGAGAGCCAGGGCTTCAGGCCCGGCCAGCCAGGTTCAGGGGACTCACTCTCCTCCTCTGCTGGTCCCGGGGGGCCTCCCCCAAGTTACAGGCTTCAGTCTGCGGGGAGAAGTCTCATGCATCTCTCACACCCTAGGAGTAGGACTGGATGTTATCAATTTTAGGGGCCGGAAAACTGAGGCTGGGGGAGGTACGGTGATATCTTTAGGGAATCTGGCATGTTGAGGCCTGAACTTTCAGATGAGACAAGTAATGTTAACAGAAATAACTTTTAAAATTTATTAACTCGGGCCAGGGATTTAATTCAGTGGTGTAAGGGCTTGCCTGGCAAGTGTGAGGTCAAGAGTTCGCTCCCTGGTACCAAAAAAAGAAGAAAACAAAGTTATTAACTCATTAAAAGTAATCAGTGAGGGCCTGCAAGGCCAGCTCCCAAGGTGAGTGTGAGGAAAAGGGTTCCCTGCCTAAGGGCAGCAGAGGAGGTCCGTCAGTCACCTCCCTGGACATCGCCAGGTTTCTAAGCAGTGGTGCCACCGTGACATGATGGGTAAAGCAAGCTGACTCCTGAAGACAGGAATTTCTTCTTCCTTCTTTCTCCTTCCCACAAGCACAGGTCACTGGGTGTCCCTCCCAAGTTGCAGGGTTGAGAGAGGTGTCCTAGGACTGGGTCTGGTTCTGCTCAGTATCAGGGTAGGGCCGGGGGTGGGGTCCCAAGCAGATACTGCAAAGTGTCCCAGGGACTCTGGCCTTCTCAGCCTTCTGTTAGGACACCCTGCCCAATGATCCTGCCAGCAGTTCAGAATCCTGTGGAGCCTCCACAGGGAGCTCATTTCCCAGTTCTGGCTTCTGCTGGGGGACTCTTCAGGAATCACCGGAGGCTGGTTTCTTAAGGGGCACTGTGTGTTTGCAGTGCTAATTCTCAGGTGCAAATAATCTCTTTCACCTCACAGCCAGCTGGCTTTCTGAGTAGAGTCCCACCTGAAGGTATGGACTTCTGAGTCAGCTATTGTCTCATTATAGACCAAAAGGTTTATGATTTACTCCAATTTCGGGTGTTTTTCTGTTTTTTTTTTTTTTTTTTTTTTTTTGAGGCAGGGTTTCACTCTGTACTTCAAGCTGGCTTTAAACTCACTCTGTAGCCCAGGCTGGCCTTGAATTCAAGTGATCCCCTGTCATACAGGCATGACATACCATGCCTGGCTTCTATTTCTTACAACCAGTCTGAAATTATTTGTGGGTGGTAAATAGAACTCCCAGGAAATCTGGTATCATGGATCAGAATTGGACTGTGACTTGGGAAACCCAGGTTCACATAAAGGATCTGAATGGCAGTCTGGGATACAAGTAGCATAGATTTTATGAGGTTATCAGGATGAGAGATGAGCTCATCTGAGAAGCATGCGGGGCACATTTACTGGTATTATTATTATTAATAGTCTTACCCCCAGTTCCTCCCTGACACGCTCCTCAACTCCCCGAAGGTCTCACTCTGATCCTCCCCAGTGCCCGCCCATCTCCCCACCTTGCTCCTGGTGAAGACCAGCCCACCACTCCCCAGGCAGCTGGGGTTTTATCTGAAGCACTGCAGAACACAAATAGGGACATCTTTCCTTGTGTCTGCTTTGCCTTATGTCTAATCAAGAGCTTGTCTCTTTTCTTCTACTGCACCAAAGACTCCCTTGGACAGCCAATTGTCATGAGCAATGAACACAGTGTCATGTTATAAATTGTCCTTTAACAAATAAGCATTGATGACCTCCTCTCCCTGGTAAGCGGCGATAGTGTGGCCCACTGCAGCCCTTCCAGGGGGAGAACTAGCAGTGTCTCCTAAAATTAATGCCATGTTGGAACTGAGGACGCTGTGAAAACAAATGACCATTCTGCCTCCCTGCTTAGCAATAGTCAACCTACTGCTACATGGCCTAGAGTCAAATACCCCACTTCCCCTATCCTTCTTCTCCTCCCCCTCCCTGCCCATTAGCAAGTGGGAACCAGAAATCTGAGCATCTCCTGGGAGGTTGACCATAGCAAATAAGGGGGACTTCCTTCTACCATCTCTTTGAAGGCAAATATTTTTATTACTGTTTTGCTCTTTTCTGATTAATGGTACTGCTCTATTCAATATTCTGTTTTGGTAAGTTCTATAGTGTTCTATATTTCATCTCATTTTTATATATGGGATTGAAAGAACAACTATTATAAAGATAACAAAATATACTGTGATACCTATTACTGTTATCCTGGTAACCTGCTGTGAAGTTCTGTACCAATTTCACTGTGCGATCTTAGTTGGCTTTATTCTGACTTGTTCTGTTGTATACTTTCAAAATAAATTAAAAACAAATAAGCATTGAAAGAACTGATGAGTCTTCCTGAGAATTCAGGAATTCCAACCCTAAAGAGGGCTTAGAGGGTCCTTGTTGAGGCTTGATGGGCAAAGAAGCTGGACAATGGCCCCCTACCCCATGTAGGAACCCTGCCCGCTGGAACTCTGCATTCCAGCCTTACCTGCAGTAATCCAGGACAAGAGAATGTAATCCACTGAACTGCAGAGCCTTCCCAAGTCTCCCCAGCGACCATGTATCCATCTTGCAATTTATGATTTCCAGGGTGGTCAATGGGCAGGGAGTGCGTCCTGTCAATTCCAGAAGCCAAGACTACAAGACAAGGTTAAAACCCACTTACCTATCGCTGCCAAATACACTCTAAACTTTCATGTCCTGCTCACAAGGTCTGCCACATTAATTATGTTGACATTTTTGTCTTCAAGATACTTTTCTCATTACTCAACAAAGAGGTGAAAATAAAATCCCTTAAAAACAGAGATTTGCTGGATGTGGTGGTCCAGGCCTCTTATCCCAGTTCACAAGGAGTCTGAGGCAGAGGACTGCAAGCTTGAGGACAGCTTGGTCAATTTAGGGAGACCCTGTCTCAAAATAAAATTAGAAAAAGGCTGGGTGGCTCTTTTTGTAAGTGTTAAGATTACTGTGAGTGTAGGTCAGTAGAAGAGCACTTGCCCAGCCTGCAAAAGGCCTTGGGTTCGATCACCAGCACTGGAACAACAAACACACTTTTAAAAAAGCCCAGATTCTTTGAAGACTGATATGGGCAACCCCAGTCTCTGTGATGAAATAGGATATATTTCAAGATATCATTTTAGATGCTACTGAATGCCCCCCATCCATATGTAACTCTATACAGAGACAGGAGATTTAAAGAGACAAGTTAAAATAAGATCACGGGGGTAGAAGGGGATGGACACAACTCAGTATAACTAGTATCCTTATAAGAAGAGGAAAATGGACACAGATGTCCAGAGCACAGACTATGTGAAAATCCAGGGGGAAAACCAGCCAACAGTAAACCAGAAAAAGAGACCTCCGATGAAACCAACTCTGCCTGCACCTTAATTTCCAGCTCAGCCAACACAGTGTAAGAAAATAACTCTGCTGTTCACACTATCCAGCCTATGATTCTGTGCTGTGACAACCCCTAGCAAACTAAAACAGATGTATCGTCCCATGGTATGTTCTTAGAACAGAGGTGTGGCTAAGGCCAATCTTAACAATGAGAATGATGATAAACTATCTGTCCTCTCCGCCATAAATATCATCAGAGCTGGGAGATATGTACAGGATGGGATTGTGCCGTTTTAGCAATGCTGCATCCCAAGCAGCTGCACTGGGAATGACTTGGGAGTACTGGGGCTCAGGGTTCTGGAGAGAGGTGATTTCTGCAGTAACGAGGGACACTCAGACAGCTCTCCTTGAAAGAAGAGCATTTGGACTTCCGGGAGAACATGGCGGACAGATAACAGCAACTACCGGAGGCTCTCTGAAAGGCTTGGCTCAGAAGTCAGGAATGATGCGGACTAAGGAGACATGAGCCGGTAGAGATATGCTATGCTGACTCAGGAACGAACTGGGCTGAGAGAAACCAACTTGGAATGCAGTCCTGGCGCTAAAATAGGAACAGAAAAGACTCGGTGTGGAGGCTGGACCCCGCGCCATTGGAAACCGCAATTTGGGTCTCCCGCCGCTCGGCGGCTGGCTGCCTCCACAAGCGGCTCGGCAAGGAGAGACGCGCAGAAGCTCTGGGAACGGGAGTCTGCGAATGGAGTCGAAAACAGTACGGACAAGGAGGCGTACACTGACTTGTGGCGAGGTGAATGAGAGAAACTGACACTCTACCACAGTTTGACTCCAGCGGAGGACTTTCTGGGCTCGGGCAGTCCTGTAAGAGCAGGGTGCGGTGGCGACTCCAGCCACACATTCCCCTCTTGGATGGGATTGGTGAAAAGTGCCTGGCCTGCGTGACGCTGCGGGAGGACTTGGTAGGCTGGCCTAACCCAGATCCCAGAGCCTGACGGTGGCCCGGAGGGGCGACTGACTCCTGCGTAGGCTGCCTAGTCCGTAACTCCCTGGTGCGCAGTGGTGGGCGGGAACACCTAGCCAGCGCAATTTGATCAGACTGTGGCTGACAGGCAGGGAAGCCGGGCCTCCTATATAAGCTTGCATATATATAAGGAACAGAGAATATTGGGAAGGGAAGCAACAAGAAAGGCTCCTCGGCCCCCAATTCTGAGAAACAGGCAATAGCGGTCACCACACCAATAGACATTAAGCGCCATATAGAGAGCCTCATAGACCAATTCAGGAATGAAGTTATCAACAACCTGAAGCTAGAAGTATGCAGAATAGTTAGAGAAATGCTAAGCACCACCCAGGAAAAAACAGATGGTGGAATGGAAGAACAGAAAAAGAGGGGAGAATTGTTTGATGGAGAAAACAGAGAAAGCATAGAGTACGTGAAGCAGGTTCAAAGGGACTATCAAGAAATTAAGAAGTCTATCCAAGACTGGCATAACAGCTTGAAAGAAACTAAGGACAGACTATCTGAACTGGAGGGCAGACTTGTAATATGGGAGAATGAAATGAAAAACTTCTTAAAAATAACAAAGAAACAAACAGCAATAATACAAAGACAAGAAGATGATAAGAGGAGCCATAACTTAAGGATTAAGAACATAAAAGAAGAAGTAGGGACACAAACAAGTGAACTACAAAAGCTACTCACAGAAATAATCCAGGAGAATTTTCCTAATTTAGCAAAAAGTAAAGATACTCAGATGTATGAGGCATACAGGACCCCAGCTACCTACAACCCTAACAGAGAAACACCCAGGCATATAATAATAAAAATTCCAGAAATTCAATACAAGAACAGAATATTAAAAGCTGTAAGAGACAAGAAACAGACCACTTACAAGGGAACACCCATCAGAATTACAGCAGATTTCTCTGCACAAACCATCAAATCACGAAGAACATGGGGGGAAATAATTCAAGCTTTGAAAGATAATAATCTCCAGCCAAGATTGAGATATCCTGCACAACTGTCCCTGGAAATTGATGGAAAAACAAGGTGCTTCCAGGATAAAGAGGAACTGGGGGAATTTGCAACCACTAATTCAACCCTACAGAAAGTATTGCAGGATATTCTAAAAAAAGAAAAATACAAAGAACCCAGAAATAGTGGCGGGGAGGCCACAACGAATGGAGCAGAGAACAAAATGAAGAAGACAAACTGACAGCTACTGACAGAAAAAGAGCTCAACAGAAATGAGGCAGAGAAGATTGGATGATAGGAACAGCTATTTTGGAGAAAATGACATCTTAATAGGTAATACTGATTTAGTATCATCTTGTTTTGAAGTCTCATCTAGCTTTTGTTCTTCTGTCTCCAATGGTCTAAACAGGTTGTATCTTATTGGATTTTATTATGTATGATAGTATAAGCAAAAACCTTTTAAAGACAAGGAGATTATACAGAAACCATTGTTCATTTTCTGTTAGTCGATTCTAAATACTCTGTAATGCTGTCATTCTCTTAAATGGTTTTACATTGTTTTGATATACTTAATGCTACAGTATTCGAAGTTGTACTCAAGGATTTCAAGGAGTCAATATGGTAACTACTTTTGGGTCGGACTTATCTGGTGGTGAAACACTATTCTGCTTAAATGGTTATGTTTTGATCTGCGCTGTTTCGCTGTTATGCCCTCTTTTTTCTCAATCTCCACTCCATTATTTACTTTTTTATTTTTATCCGTTTAATTAAAGGGAAAAAATAGCAGGATATAATATAGTAACCCACTTTGACTTTCTATTATCTCGATTTGAAGCCCTGTATTACTCTCACCATCTTGTTTTTGACTGATGTTCCCCTATTCTGTTTTGCTGGATAGTATCAGGTTCGAAAGTTTAGGCATCAGCTGTGAAGATAATGAGATTCATTATAACGCCCATTCTTGTTGACTTTTATCTACTTTTGAAGACCTACAATGTCTCCAATGTTTTGGTTTTGTCGGTTTTGTTCTTTACTGTTTTGTTTAATTGTATTATAACTAATGATATAGGCAATTCTATTAGAGATAGCGGGAGGCATTATGGTAACCATTGTTGATCACCTTGTATTATGTTTTTATATTATCTATTATGTCCACCCTTTTGACTTGACCGATTCTGTTCTGTTATGTCACATTTGGTTTTACTCTCTTCCAAAAAAGTAATAAGAACCGTGGGAGCAATGAAACCCAAAATGTGTAATAGTCATTGTACAAAAGAGAGGAAAAGAAAGTGCTCTAAACTATATAACTGCATGTATATTTAAGTGTATAAGATAGAAAATGATATCACAGAGTTTTATTGGATCATTGAACAGAACTGTTTGCAGTATCATTGTTGGAATGTCCACTCTACAAGCTTTAATTTTGTGACTTGAACAATTATTTCTAAGATGGCAATATGTAATCCATTAACTAATGATTTCCTACTGTTCATTTTTTTCTTCTGTAAGTCTGTATAACTTGTACCCTTTCACTGTTTTTTTTTCTTTTCTCCTTAAATAAAAAAAAAAAAAAAAAGAAAGAAGAGCATTTGGCCCTCCCTCCATGTGTTGGTGTGTACAGAGCTGGCTAGGACATGTTCTTATCTCCTCAATGGGCTCTCAGCCATATAATTAGGTCTAGCTGAGGTGCTGCTGGGTCGTCTTTGATGCAGTGCAACCGGTCAGTGATGCCCTGACGACAGCTCGCAAGTAGTAAGCGTGAGGTACTCTGTCAGCTGAGCTTGAGCTTCAAGAAAGAAGCCATGACATCTCAGGGTGTGACAATTACGCATCAGAACTGAAGCACTGACCCCAGAACACTAGGTGTACCCCAATCTGTGACATGCGGATTATTCTTTCTGCATGCCTTTCTCTCTGCATATTGCAGAGGTGATTTCTGGCCTCCTACCTAACCTAGCTCACAGCACTCACGTACTTCCCGCCTTTCTCACGCAGTCACTCATGCCCGAATCACTCCTCTCTTCATGAATTAATAAAACTGGGATTTGGCCCTGGGTCATGGCCTTTGTTCTGGGTAGCCATCATTCTAGCTGGATTTAAGACCGGTTTGACTCCCCATAAATACAAATTTGCCTTCATGTCTTTATTCTTGCCATGCATTGCCCTGGAAGTGGTAGATTGGAATTAACTCAGTTGATCGCCAGCACCTTTTCCCTGAGATTACAAATGTGGACTCCTCCAGTCTGAGATGAGGTCGGAAGGGCTGTCTACAACCCAGGAGTTAAATCCCTACTGAACTGAAAGAAGAGGGGATTTAAAACTGCAAATTAAGAGCCTGTCATGAAGGCCCCCTGTTAGCTATTAGAACCATCCCTGTCTGAAGATTTTCTCCACTCAGCATTGAAGCCTGCAGGAGAGTTTGGTGGGATTCAGAAAGTTTTCTGGGTAATGGCATGTTGGTCAGATATAGGATTCCAAATAATATGTTGGCCAAGAATGAAAACGCACTTTTAACCAAGTGTACCAGTGCCTGGCCAGTGCCGAGGCCTGGGTGAGGAGAGATGCCCTATTTGCTGCTGGATTGGATTTCTCCAGCTGTGCATCTGCCAAAGAAGCCCAGGCTGCATTTGGGGCCTGAGGTAAGCAGGCCCCGGGGCGCCCAATCAGAGGTTTGTGGGGTTGCTCTCTGGTACCAGCACCGTGGGGCAGGGACAACAGCTCTCCAAGACAGATCCCTCAGTGCCACATCCAGCACAGCTCTTGAAACTGGAGGGAGGATGGTGGAAGGATGAATAACTGAAGACAAGAGTCAAGATGCAGCAAGCTGAGGTCAGGTGGAGCCCCCTCCTGATGGGAGAAAGGCTCGCCCAACAACTGCAGCACGTTTACTTACGCGGTCCGGTCGGCAGAAGAGGATGTTTATGGAGAACTCTAAGAGAGTAAGATCGGAACAGGAAGAACTTCTAATCTTCACCAAAACATCATGCCTTGCTGGGGACAAGAGAGGAGCTGACCATATCATCTCGGGGAAGGCCAAGTCACTTTGTGTGTCAGCTCCCCAAGCTGCGTATGCTTCTCATGGGGTCCTGTGAAATCACCGGAAGCAGTGGCCTTTTCCCCACGTACAGAGAGCTTTGTTCCCAACACTTCAGTAGCCCCGATTCACAAGAGGGCTACATGTTACGGAACAGGGAGAGACCACTTTAAAGGTGCATGAACACCATTCTATTTCTGACTTTGGGGGACTGGGCACCTTGACGATTCTCTGAATAAAAGCAACTAAAGATGCTTGTTGCGCATTTAAATTTTTTTAACTTTATTTTTTTATTTTTTGGTCTTTTTCTTTTTTATTGGTACCGGGGATCGAACTTATGACTGCCTACTTGCAAGGCAGGTGCTTATGCCATTGAGCTAAATCCCCAGCTCCTTAACTTTATTTTTTAACTTTAGCAAAATATACCTAAGTGGGGCTGGGGATTTAGCTCAGCGGCATAAGCGCCTGCCTTGCAAGCAGGCAGTCGTGAGTTCGATCCCCGGTACTGATAAAAACAAAAAAGACCAAAAAAAAAAGATTATATATATACACCTAAGTAACAGTCACAGTTGTAGCCATTTTCAAAGGGACAGTTGGGCTGTGTTAAATACATTCACATTGTTGTGCAGCTGTTATCACCACCACCACCCATCCCTAGGACTATTTTCCTCTGGCAAAACTGAAAGTCTGTGTGGATTAAACAATAACTTACCCTCCCTTTCACACCACTGCCTACCCTGCGGGGCCGCCACTCTACTTCCTATGCATTTGACCACCTGGGTACCTCCCAGAAATGGAATTACACAGTATTTGTACTTTTGTGACTGGCTCGTTTCACGTAGTGTAGTGTCCTTAAGGTTCCTTCCGGGCTGCAGCACCTCAGGACGTCTTTCCTCATTGTGTTTCATTTGTCCATTCACCTGCCAGTGGGCACTCAAAGGCTCCCACCTGCTGACTATTATGAATTATGTGCTATGAACATGGTGTACAAATATCTCTTTGAGACCCATGCTGTTTTCAGTTCTTTGGGGCATGAACTACAAGGTGGAATTTCTGGATCATATGGTATTTGTTTTTAATTTTTTGAGGAATCTCTATGCTGTTTTCCACAGCAGCTGTACTATTTTATATTGCCACTGACAGTACAAAAGACCTCCAATTTTCTCACATCCACAGCAATACTTGCTATTTTCTGCTTTCTGGTTACTAGTCCTTCTAGTGGGTGATATGTCATTGTGGGTTTTTTGCTTGTTTTTGCAGTATGGATGCTCAAAGTCATGGGTGCTCTACTGCTGAGCTGTACCCCCAGGCCTTCTATTCTTAAAAAAAATTTAGGTCCTTTTATCTTTTATTTTGAGGCAGATTTTTGCTACGTTGCCAAGGCAGGCTGTGAACTTGCACATGCACTACTGTACCTGGCTTCATTATAGATCTTCTTTACATTGCCTTAGTGATTAGTAACGTTGAACATCTTTTCATGTGCCATTGACTGATTGGGTATCTTTGAAGAATGTCTGTTCAAGTCCTTTTCTTTTTTGAGACAGGGTCTCTCTGAGTAGCTCATGTCAGCCTTGAACTCATTATAGTTTTGAATTCACAGCAACCCTCCTGGCTCAGCCTCTCAAGTACTGGGATTACAGGTATGAGCCAGGACTCCCAGCGTTGTTCCCATTGTGGCTGAGATGGAGGGATTCTGTACGTACTCTGGCTATTAACCCCTTATTGGATATAAGATTTCCAGTTATTTTCTCCCACTCCATGGATTGCTTTTCCACTCTGCTAGTTGTGTTCTTTGATGCACACAAGTTTTACATTTTAATGTTCCCCAACTTCTTTATTTTGTTTTGTTGCCTGTGCTTTTAGCATCCTATTCAAAAACTTACTGCCGAGATCTGGGGTGCCCTCATCGGCCTCTCTGCGTGTCTGGAGGACTCTGGATATCTCCGCCCAGTCTGTTGGAGTCCTCCCAGGCTTCCAGGTGCAGTGAAGGGGAGAGGTGGGTTTGAGGCTTCCACATCAGCCTCCCCATTCCAGTTACACTTGGAGAACTGCTGAGCTCCCGAAGGGTGGGCGGGCCCACACTATCAGCCTAGCCCAGCCTGTTTTGCTGCCGTGCCTGGCCATCAGTGTGCAGAGGAGGAGCTGGGCAGATCTGGGGTGCCTTCATCGGCCTCTCCATGTGTCTGGAGGACTGTGGATATCTCTGCAAGCAGGGAGGGACCACAGGTTCCTGAGGCACCGCGGCCTGTGGTGAGTACCCTAACCCGGCTGTGATTGAAGAACTGTGTAGCTTCCAAGGGGCAGGTGGGTGCACAGTGTCCCTGAGGCCCAGCTTGTCTGGAACTGCGGAGTTCTGAGCAGGCAGAGGAGGGCCACTGGTTCTGTAGGCCCAATGGCTTGGGGTAGCGCAGTGCCAGAGTCTCAGTAGCTCCAAACATAGAAGGGGATTTTCAACAGATCCTGAGGAAGCTTTCAAATAACACTTGAAACACAGAAATATAGGAAAATGACAAAATGAAAGACCAAATTACAACCTCAAACCTCCAGCCCATCTCAAGAAACCCTAGGAGCGATGTATATAGAAGAAAATATATCCCATCCACCTCATATATCGGACACAATAGCTACTGAAATTGACAAGCAACTCCAGGAAGCTTTAAAGAAATTCAAACTTGAAATAATCTCCCAGATAAAAGAAGAAATGATAAAAGAAATGAAAGAGATTCTAAATATATCTAAAGAAAACACAGATAAAAAATTGGAGGAACTAAACAAAAAGATAGAATCCCTAGATGAGCAATATAAGAAACAAACAGAATACATAATGCAGATGCACAGAGATATACAGGAAATAAAAAACTCCACTGAAAGTTGTAAAAACCGCCTTAATGAAAGTGAAGATAGAATTTCAGACCTTGAAGACAGGATTGCAGCTAGTGAACAGGAAAGGAAAGATCTTTTAAAAATAACAAGGAATCAGGAAACAACAATTCAACAACTGCAAGACGATGCAAAGAAGAATAACATAAGAATGATAGGGATTAATGAAAGAGAGGGAGACAACATGAAGGATGTCAGGAGGATATTTAGAGAAGTAATAGCTGAAAATTTCCCAAGCATGAGATCAGAAACTGACATCAGGATCAGTGAAGCATATAGAACTCCAAATAGTCATAACCAAAATAAAACTATACCCAGACATATAATAATCACCATCCCAGAAATCCAACACAAGAATAGATTATTAAAAGCTGTCAGAGAGAAAAGACAGATCACTTATAAAGGAAAACCTATCAGAATCACAGCAGACTTCTCAGCACAAACGATAAAGTCAAGAAGAGCATGGAGTGAAATATTCCAGATCCTAAAGCAAAATGACTTCCAACCAAGACTGATATATCCTGCAAAACTATCATTCAAAATAGATGGTGAAATACGATACTTCTGTGACAAAGAACAGCTGAAGAACTTCATGAACACCAAACCAACCCTGCAAAAAATATTGAAAGACAGTTTAGATACACAAAGGAAAAAACCACTAAGCAAAGCAAATAATTAAACAGAACAGAAAGATAAAGATGCAACAGCAGAGAGATAACATTCCTATAATTAACCAGCATTTAACAGTAATAACCATTAATGTAAATGGTCTCAATGCACCAATCAAAAGAAACAGACTAGCAGAATGGATCAAGAAACAAAATCCAACCATATGCTGTTTACAGGAAACCCATTTAACCCAGAAGGATACTCACAGACTGAAAGTCAAAGGATGGAAAACAATTCTTCATGCAGCAGGAATCCAAAAAAAGGCAGGAGTAGCCATTCTGTTTGCAGACAACGTGAACTTTAAACCAACAATGACCATAAAGGACAAAAAAAGGTCACTACATACTCGTAAGGGGAAAACTCCAAGAGGAAGAGATAACTATCTTAAATATATACGCACCAAACTCCAGAGCACCCAGTTATATAAAACAATTATTAACAGAAATGAAAACTCAAATTATCAGTAACACAATTGTAACAGGAGACCTTAATACACCACTGACACCAAGGGACAGATCAACCAGACAGAAAATGAGCAAAGAAATAACAGAACTGAATCACACCTGTAAACAAATGGGTTTGATAGACATATACAGAATGTTCCACCCAACAACATCAGAATACACATTCTTCTCAGCAGTACATGGATCATTTTCTAAAATAGACCATATATTAGCTCACAGAACATATTTAAGCAAATGCAAAAGAGTTGAAATCATCCCTTGCATATTATCGGATCATAGCGCTCTGAAATTAGAAATTAATGATAAAAGATACTGCAAAAATTCCGCAAACACATGGAAACTGAATAACACACTCTTGAGCAATCAGTGGGTCACAGAAGAAATTAAAGAAGAAATTAAACAATACCTAAAAGAAAATGAAAATGCAGATACAACTTACTGGAATCTGTGGGATGCAATGAAAGCCGTCCTGAGAGGAAAATTTATTGCACTGAGTTCCCACATCAGGAAAACAGAATGAATACAAATAAATAACTTGATGCTACACCTCAAACAGCTAGAAAAAGAAGAGCAAGTCAAGCCCAAAGCCAAAAGAAGAGAGGAAATTATAAAAATCAGAGCAGAAATCAATGCAATAGAGACTAAGAAAACAATCCAAAGAATCAACGAATCAAAGAGTTGGTTCTTTGAAAGAATAAATAAAATCGATAAGCCCCTAGACAACCTTATTTTAAAAAGGGAAGAAAAAGCTCAAATTCATGCAATAAGAAATGAAAAAGGAGAAATCACTACAGACCCAATAGAAATACAGAGGATCATCAACACCTATTTCGAAAACCTCTACTCTCAAAAGTTTGATAACACAGAAGAAATAGACAGATTCTTAGAAGCATATGAAGTACCAAAGCTAGATCAAGAGGATGTAAAACTGTTGAATAACCCAATCTCTGCTAATGAAATTGAAAATGTAATTAAGTCCTTACCCACCAAGAAGAGCCCAGGCCCAGATGGATTCACTGCAGAATTCTACAAGAAATACAAAGAAGACCTAATGCTGACACTCCTCAAACTATTCAATGAAATTGAAAGGGAAGCAATCCTTCCTAAGTCATTCCTGGAAGCAAATATTACTCTAGTACCAAAACCTGAGAAAGACCCAACTATAAAAGAGAACTATAGACTGATCTCCCTAATGAACACAGATGCAAAAATCCTCAATAAAATATTGGCAAATAGGATCCAGCAAATCATCAAGAAGGTTATACACCATGACCAAGTGGGATTCATCCCAGGAATGCAAGGATGGTTCAACATACGCAAATCAATAAATGTAATCCACCATATCAATAAAGCCAAAAATAAGAATCACATGATCATTTCTATAGATGCAGAAAAAGCCTTCGATAAGGTCCAACACTTATTCATGATAAGAACTTTACAGAAAATTGGAATAAATGGTCTTTACCTCAATATAATAAAGGCCATTTATGACAAACCAACAGCCAGCATCATACTAAATGGCCAAAAATTGAAAGCCTTTACTTTAAAATTGGGCACAAGACAAGGATGTCCTTTATCACCACTCCTATTTAATATAGTACTGGAAGTACTAGCCAGAGCAATTAGGCAAGAAAGAGAAATAAAAGGGGTAAAGATAGGAAAAGAAGAAGTTAAATTATCATTGTTTGCAGATGACATGATACTCTACATAGAAGACCCCCTAAACTCCATTGAAAGACTCTTAGATACAATAAATAAATTCAGTAATGTGGCTGGATACAAAATCAATACTCAGAAATCAATAGCATTCCTATACACGAACAACAAAATCACAGAGAGGGAAATAAGAGAAACTGGACTATTCACATTAGCAAGCAAAAAAATGAAATATTTAGGAATTACTCTTACGAAAGAAGTGAAAGACTTATACAGTGAAAATTATAATACACTGAAAAAGGAAATTGAAGATGATCTCAGAAAATGGAAAGACATCCCTTGCTCATGGATAGGAAGAACAAACATTGTGAAAATGGCCATTCTCCCAAAACTGTTATACAGATTCAATGCAATCCCAATAGAAATACCATCAACATATCTTATAGATCTAGAGAAATCACTCCTAAATTTCATCTGGAACCAGAAGAGACCTAGAATCGCAAAGGCAATCTAAGCAGCAAAGACAAAGCAGGAGGCATCACAATCCCTGACTTGAAGTTATACTACAAAGCAACAGTAGTAAAATCAACATGGTATTGGAATCAAAACAGAACCGAAGATCAATGGAATAGATTAGAAGATACAACCACAACTACAAACACACTCAACCACTTTATCTTTGATAAAGGAGCCAAGCAGGTTCACTGGAAGAACGACAGTCTCTTTAATAAATGGTGCTGGAAAAACTGGCTCTCCATTTGCCAAAAACTAAAGCTAGACCCATGTCTATCACCATGTACTAAATTAAAATCTAAGTGGGTCAAAGATCTGAATATTAAAACAGAAACACTAAATCTATTGGAAGACAAATTAGGTAGAAACCTTGGAGACATAGGAGTAGGTAAAGAATTCATGAACAGGACTCAAACCGCACGGGAAATACTCCCCAGAATCAATAACTGGGACCACTTCTTATTAAAAAGTTTCTGCAGGTCAAAAGAAATCTCCAGCATAGTGAAAAGAAAACCCACAAACTGGGAAAAGATTTTAGTGAACTCTCTCTCAGACAAGGGCCTCTTGTCTAAAACATATAAAGAATTAAAGAAACTCAGACCTCCAAAATTCAAAGATCCAATCCAAAAATGGGCATCTGAGATGAATACGCAATTCTCAGATGAAGAAATGCAAATGGCAAATAAATACATGAAAAAATGCTCATCATCATTGGTCATTAGAGAAATGCAAATTAAAACCACACTGAGATACCATCTCACTCCTGAAAGAATGGCCAGGATCAAGAAAACCAACAAAAAATGCTGGAGAGGCTGTGGGGAAAAAGGAACTCTCCTGCACTGCTGGTGGGAGTGTAGACTGGTACAGCTTTTGTGGAGATCTGTCTGGAGATTTCTCAAAAAGTTGGGATTGGAAATCCCATTTGTTCCAGCTATTCCACTTCTAGGCATATTCCCAGAAGAACTGAAAGCATCATACCACAGTGATATATGTGCACCTATGTTTATAGCAGCACAATTTGTAATCGCCAGATCTTGGAAACAACCCAAGTGTCCATCAACTGAGGAATGGATAAAAAAGTTGTGGTATTTATACAATGGAGTATTATTCAGCTATAAAGAAGGATCACATTGAGATATTTATCAATAAATGGGCGCAGCTTGAGACCATACTCATAAGTGAAATAAATCAATCTCGCATGTGTGAATACCGAATAGTTTCCCTAATGTAAGTAATGATTCAAATATATAAAAATATGTGGTAATCATGATTCCCCATTAGGTGGCCTTGAAGCCTTATAAAGTTTTCACTCATTAATTAGAAAGGCTTTATTCTGGGCTTCTTGATATGGAAATATTTGAAGCTAGAGTATATGAAGTTTTATCCAAATATTTCAAGGAAAAAGACAGACACTATGGTAACTACTATTAAGTCGGGTTATATGGTGGTGAAGTACTAGGTTGCTGAAACAGTCATGCTTTGACCTCTATTGTTATATTGTTATGTCCTGTTTTATCTCAATCTCCCCCTTATTCTTTTAAAAAAATTATTTAGTCATTTCTTATGTTTGTCTTAATTAAAGAAAAAATTTAAAAAATTAGGATATATAAATAGTAACTCTTTTTGATTTTCTATTAACTTGTTTTGAAGTCCTGTAATACTCCCACGATCTTGTTTTGACTGATTAGACTCTGTTCCATTCTGTATGATAGTATCAAGTTTGAGGATCTAGGCAACTACTTTGAAGGCAATAAGATTCACTAAGATGCCCATTCTGGTTTGACTATTGTCTTCTTTGGAAGTCCTGTAATGTTTACAATGCCTAAGTTTTATTGGTCTTGTTCTCTACTGTTTTGTCCAACTTTATAATATCTAATGAGATAGACAATTCTTTTTAAGGAAACAAGAGACAACGTTGATAACCATTGTTGATAACCTTGTACTCTGTTCTACACCATGTGCTATGTCTATCCTTGGTTTTGACTGACAGCTCTGTTTTGCCATATTTGACTGTATTCTCTCCCCCCCCAAAAAGTAATAAGCACTAAGGAGTAATAAAATCCAAAATGTGTAAATTTTGTTGTAAAAAAGAGAGGGAAAAAAAAAAAAGAAAAAGAGCTCTAACGGATATAACAGCAAGTGTGTTTAGGGGTGTTAAATAGCTGACTATATCAATGTTTTTGGATCATTGAACACAGCTGTTTGCAGTCTCCCTGTTTGAATGTCCACCTTGTATTCTTTGATACTGTGATTTGAGCAACTATTTTCAAGATGATAATATGTAATCTATTAACAGGTGATTCCTTACTGTTATGTTTTTTTTTTTGTAGTTCTGTATTATGTGTACCCTTACACCGCTTTGTTTTGTTTTGTGTTTTTCTCTTTTTCCTCTTAAAAAAAAAAAAAAAAAAAAAACTTACTGCCAAGCACTATGGTGCCAAGCACCATGAAACTTTTCCTCTGTTTTTTCCTAAGAATTGAATAAATAATACTTCTTTTTTGGTCTTTTTTTCAGTTTCATTTTTTATTGGTACCGGGGATCGAACTCACGACCGCCTGCTTGCAAAGTAGGTGCTTATGCCACTGAGCTAAATCCCTGGCTCCCATAAATAATACTTTTAAAATGTACCAGTGGCTGGCAGCATAGTGAGGAATCCCCAAAGGTCAGTGAGTGAGAGAAAGGGAAGCCTCCAGTGTATGTGGACGCTGAAGCCAGTTTTCCTCAAGAAAGCTTCCCTAAAGGAGGGATATAAATCACTGGTTTTCCTGGACCAGGATGTCCAGGCAATAGGAAATAAAGCCCCTGATCACTATCCGGGAGTCTGGTAGAAAATACCGTGTGAGGGTGTGGTCCAAAACGAAGTGGCCGCGGCACTCCCAGGCCAGCCCTAACACAGCTTTGCACCTTGATTCACATCACCTCAAAGGTTCAGAGAATCACAGATAAAGAATTTAATGTAGTGTGACCCTGGGAAGGCACCCAGAGTGCAGAGCGAAAAAACAGCAAATCTCTGGAGGAAGCAGTCTGCAAATCAGAGCTCAGGCATCTGCAACTAATTTTCCAGGAAATGAGTGTTTAGAATGAAAAAGAAATCTCCAAAACACACAGAGAAATGTCACCCTAAGTAAGAACCAGCTGAAGCAAAAGAAAGCAATATTAGGTTCCAAAATAATTCAGATTATTGAAATTACTAGACACAGACTATAAAATAATGTTAACATGTTTAAAGAAATGAGATGTTTGCTAGGTTCTTCCTCTAGGCAATATCTGCATTTAAGATTTTCTTTTGTAAAATGCAAGAAACTAGAAAAATAGCCATTAGTGGTTTTTAAAATTAATTAAGTTTGTTAGATATGCACAATGATCACATTCATTATAGGGAATTGTACCTGTACGTGATATGACTTGATTCTTTTTCCCCATTCTCCTATTCTCCCTTCAACCCCTCCTCCCTCCTTATTTACAAAAGCTTTGTTCCTACTTTTCCTTCTTTCCTCTTTTTTTCCTTACCCTTCCTGCCTTCCCCTCCCTCATTCCTTGTTCCCCTTCCCATTTGAATATTTTTTTCCTATTTCACAATATTTTCTTTTTTTGAGACAAGGTCCAGACTGACTTTGAAGTCATTGTCTATGAAACATTTTGGTCCTTAGTTATACTTTTGGTTTCTCACACTAGAAACAATACAGTATTTACATGTGTGTCCAGTTTATTGCACTTAAGAGTATGGTCTCAGTTGGGCAAGGTGGCATACACCTGTAATGCCCAGCCCTTGCGAGGCTGAGGCAAGAGGACTGCTGCAGATCGAGGCCAGACTGGGCTACACGGTGAGTTCCAGTCCAGCCTGAAATGCATAACAAGACCCTGTCTCAGAAAAACAAACAAACAAACAAACAAACAAACAAACAAACGTATGGTCTCAAGGAACATCCGTTTAGCTAGAAATGTCTCATGCTTGTCTCTTTAGTACTCCATTGTATATTTTAAAAAAACACATCTTTATCCATTCATCAGTTGGTGGGCATTTGGGCTGTTTTCAAGATTTAGCTGTTACAAACTGCCATTATAAATATGGGTGCACATATATTGCTGTGTTATAATGCTTATTTATTTATTTAGGTATCAAGGACTCGAACTTAGGACCTCACACTTGTCAGGCAGGTGCTGTACCACTGAGCTATATCAGTTCAGTGTGATGCTTTTAATTCTTTCCAAAAGACACTGAGAATGGGAATAGCTACATTATATAGAACTTCTAGTTTTAGTTTTTAAGGAAACTCCATACTGATTTCCATAGTGGTTGTAACAGTCTACACTCCTACCAACAGTGAAGAAGGACTTCTTTTTTCCCACAGCCTCTCCAGTATTTGTTATTGGTTGATTTTTGATTACAGCCATTCTTTCCGGAGTGAAGTGGAATCTCAGTATTGTTTTAATTTGCATTTCTTGAATGATGAATGATGCTGAACATTTTTTCATATACTTATTTGCTGTTTGTACTTTTTCAATTGAGAAGTGCGTATTCATTTCAGAAGTCCATTTTTGAAGTGGGTCTTTAAATTTGGGGGAGGGCTCTGATTTTTTTTTTGAGTGCTTTATATATTCTTGATAGTAGTCCTTTGAGGAGAAACTGGTAAAATTTTTTACCCATTGTGTGTGTTGTCTCTTCACTCTGTTGATGGTTTATTTTGTTGTATAAAATCTTTTTAATAAAATGAAGTCCCAGGGTACAAGGAGCAGGGGGCGTGCCAGGGAGAGAACAAGTCAGTGTCTCCTGTGAGCCAGCTTATACTGACCTGGGGCCAGAGGTCTGAGCACCTCTTGGGAGGATGACTATGCAATATAGCAAATATGGGGGATTTCCTTCTATCTTATCTTTGAAGGCAAATATTATTTTCACTGTTTTGCTTTGTTCTGATTAATTGTTTTGCTCTATTCAATATTCTGTTTTGACTGGTTTTATAATGTTCTGGTTTTGGTTTGATTTTGCTATACCTGATTGAATGGACAACTATTGTAAAGATTACAAGCTATACTATAGTACCTATAACTGTGCTCTGAAGTTCTGTACCAGTTTCACTGCATTGTCTTGATTGCCTTTGTTCTGTCTTGTTCTGTTGTATTTTACTATGTTCAAAAATAAATAAAGTAAAATGAGATCGCAGTTGCTGATCCTTTGTAATATTTCTTGTGCAACTGACGTTTTGTTTATAAAGTCTTTGCTAAATACCTGTGTCTGGGCTGGGGATTTAGCTCAGCATTGATTAAAGAGGTTATGTTTCTTTCAATGAAGGTGTTTGAGCCATAGATAAGATAGGTGGCTGTGTGTGCTTGAGTTGTTTCTGTGTCTTCTACTCTGTTTCACTTATCCTTGGGTCTTTTTTTTTTTTTAATCACAGTAGCTTTCTTGTATAATTTCAAGTCAGGGATTGTGATACCCTCTGACTTGCCCTCGTTTCCCAGAATTGCTTTTGCTATTCCAGGTATCTTCTGGTTTGATACGAACGTAAGAATTGTAATCTCTAGCTCTATGAGATATGCTATTGGTATTTTGATAGAAACTGCCTTAAATCTGTATATAGTTAAGTACCCAGTTTATACACATTTAGCTGCCGACTTTCACAGAAAAGAATGGACCTCGCATTATGCACATTTATAGATGTAAACAAATCACCGAGGTAGCTCACGTTTACCAGACACTTCACAGTGGTGCTGCTATGCGCTTACTGTACAGTGAGATAGTGCGCAGGAGTACGGTTCAGTCAGAGCTCAGGATGTCAGAAGCAAGAGGAAAAGCAGTGGTGACGTGGAGGGGACTGCTGGGCAGCACAAAGCAATAGCCATGAAGCAAAAGTGAAAAGAATGGAGAGACTGGATCAAGGCGAAAGACGGCAGATGTTGCTCATTCTTATAACACGAAGTGTTCAACCACTGGCACAACTCTAAGGAACAAGGACAAGAGCATGCAACCTGTAAAGTTTTTGTATGCTTTACACAGTATATTTGTGTCAAAGGTGTATGAGACTCGCTTTGTCAGGCCCTTGAATGAATCCAACTTACAAAGGTTCTCCTGGAATAGAACGTGTTAATAAGTCGGGGACTTACTGTAGCAGTTTTGGAAGGATGACGATTTTTAATATGTTGGTTCTGTCTATCTAAGATGGGCTTATGTCCCAGTGAACCCCTTTATGCTAAATCAAAATGCATTTAGTATTCCTCACCCGTAGAGCATCAGTTTAGCTCAGCCTACCTTACACATACTCAGGTCATTTATATTAGCTTGCAGTTGGACAGAATCATCTAACACAGCCTCGTTATAATAAAGTGTCAAATAGTTTTACCACCATGATGTCACAAAGTTGTAAGTTGAACCACCCTAAGCCAGGGGTTCTTTCTACTGTTTTTTTTTTCATTGACCAATGTAGAACTTTTCTGTATATCTTTGATTTTCAGTAGTTTTGCTATGATATTTTAAAATTTTCTTTGCATTTCACTTAATAGCCTTTCTTGAATCTGTTTATGTCTTTCCCTAAAAGTTCTGAAAGGCCTGAGCTGTCCTTTTGTCGAGTGTTGCTGTCATCCCACCCTCAATCCCCTCCCCCAGGATTAAGGTGGTGAGTGCAGCACCCATCGGAGGGCAGGCAGCCAGCACACAGTGTGAAGGATGGAGAGTCTGGTCCCCTCGGCTCATTGCTTTGCTACCTTCTGGCCCCATGAACTACTTCTCCCTTATGACCTTTGCTGTCTTTTGCCTCCATGAATTGCTGCCCCTGTGCAACACATTGGCTGCCTTGGAGTCAGCCAATCATGGACTGAAACCTCTATAGACTGTGAGCTAAATATCCTTTCCTCCTCTCACCTTGGGTGTCAGGTATTTTGTCTCAGCAATGAGAAAAATAACTCAGACACCCACCCTTTCTTTCTTTTCTTTTGCTCTTTTTCTTGAAAATTGAATTCCAGGTGTATATAGTTATGTCTCTAGCCCTTTTTAGAATTTTATTTTGAGACAGGGTCTTGCTAAGTTGCCCAGACTGAACTTGATTCTCTGCCTCAGCCTCCCAAGTAGCTGGGATTATAGGAGTGTGCCTGTAATCCAAATTTTTTGTTTTACTATTTCATGCTTTCCTCCAAACACTGTTTTCTTTTTTTTTTCCTTTTTTTTTAATTTAAAGAAAAGGAAACGAAAAAAAAAAAAAATACATGGAGATAAAAAAAGGGTAGAAATAATACAAAATTACAGACAAACAAAAGGTAAGAAATTGCTGGTTGATAAGTTACAAATTGTCATCTTCGAAATAGCTGTTCAGGTTATAGAATTAAAGTATTTAGAATGACATTCAAAAAAGTGACCCTACAAACCATTCTGCTCTATGATCGAACAAAAGCTCCGTAATATGATTATCAGTCCTACACATTTGTTTTACATCTCAAAGAGGGTAAGGTTAACCATATCAAAACAGAACAGAACATTTAAAAAAAAATAAAAAACAATTTAAAGAAATACAGATTTCAAAGCAAGTCCACTGGAGATCTTCATTATCTAACCGTCTCTAGCTTCTTACCCAAACACTGTTTTCTAGCTTCATCATTTTACTAATCATCTCTCTAAATTTGCCTAAAGTGCTGTTATTTCCCTTTTACTGAGATTTTTTTTATTCAATTACTATACTGACTTATTCAGCTGTAGAATGTCCATTTAGTTTTTTTTTTTTTTTTTTTTTTTTAGTTTCTAGGAGTTTTTCCTCAAAACACAAATTTTCCAGAGTCAGTGCCTTTTTTGGGCTTCGGAGATGAGAACAAGAAGCCAGCCACTATCTGCGAGGTCACAGCCGATAACAATAAGGAGCTACCCACAGAAGAACGGTGTTGGCTGGTCCTAGAAGGAGGAGATGGTTGAGAAGATGGTCCCGAAATTTGTGCCTAGAAGGTGGATGGAAGATGAAAGAGGGAGTCCAGGGTCTCTTCCATCCAACCCCCCACTTGTTTTTGTTTTTTTGAGACAGGGTCTTGCCATGCAGTGCAGGCTGGCCTTGAGCTCACTTTGTACCACAGGCTGGTCTCACACTTGCAATGATCCTCCTGCCTCAGCCTTCCAAGTGCTGGGATTACAGGTGTGAACCACTGGGCCCAGCTTGTAATATTTTCTTCCCTGGGTCTACATCCTCCCTGAGATCCCTTGTTTTTTTTGTTTGTTTGTTTTTTTGTTTTTTGTGTGTGTGTTTGTGTGTGTGTGTTTTGTATTATCTTTAGTGAGAGAATTTGTCTGAATTGTCTAATTTTTCCCTTTCAGAAGTAAAGTCCTTGTCATTAGAAATGATGGAAGTTAAAAAAAAAATGGTAACCCAAAACTGCATTTGTGATATGGGATATGATAAGTCTAATTTAACGAAATTTGAGGAATCCTAACAACACAACATGAATAAAAGTGTAAGTCACAAAGCACAGTACAACTCCATTTTATAGAAATACATGCATACATATGTAATAAAAGTATAAAATATACCTAAATTTGAGACACATCAACTTTTTTAATGCATCAGGAGAAATGATATTTTATTAGCACATGTTTGTAGTACATAACGTCTACATTTATTCTGGGGAGTTGGTACATGGACATAATATATCTCAGTTCTTTTCATTGTCCCTTTCCCTGTCCTCCTTGCCTTCTTCCTCTATCTCTAGATCCCATTCCCACTTACAAAAGACCTATCTTCTTATCTTCAATCATCTGTCTCTTATTTCACTCTTTAATTTATAGTAGGATTTTCATGTAAGAGAATCTATGTGATATTTAAGCTTGTGTGTCTGATTTATTTACCTGACATTATGGTCTCATGGTGCATCTATCTTTCTACAAATGATGCAGATTTGTTCTTCTTTATGGCAGAGTGGTACTTCAATGTATATAAATACCTCATTTTCTTTATTCATCTGCTGATGGGCTATTTCCAAGATTTTAGCTGTTATTAGTTGTGCTGTGATAAACATGGACGTGAGTGAAACACATCAACTTTGGGCTAGTGGTACCTCCAGGAAGTAGATTGGGAAAGAAATGAAAAGCTGTTATTCATGTAAATGTCCGAAATTTTTTCCTTAAAAGCATATATTACATCTGTGTGGTGAGTGCATGGATATCAATTCCACTAAGTTTTGCATTTTTATGTTTTAAATATTTCGTTAAAAATGCAGTATCTATTAGAAAAGAAAGCCTCGCAGCACATCAGTCAGTCACAATTGGACTACATGTTGTATTCAATTTTAAAGTTTGAAGAACTGTTTTAAACCGTCACTCACGAGTCTGGCGATCTCCGGGTTGCTCAGCGCAAGGCCCCAAATGCAGAGCTCCTTCCCCGCGGTGTAATGCTCCTCTCGGATAGTCACGAGCAGAGGTTCCAAGGAAACAGGCGTGTGGCCTGGTGGAGACTCATCAGGCCTTAGGAGTGTGAACTGGAGAGTGAAAAACGACAGATGGACATCATTAACGCCTCAGGCTGTACTGGAAGAACATTTAAAACAGTTACAGACTGTGGATCAGATGAGCCCTGGGGTGGGACCCCAGCCCCAACCTCTGAAGTTCCTGCTATGCACAAACTCATGGGACTTTGGGACTGAGGTTTGTTCAGAAAGTTACTACTTGTGGGCTGGGGATATAGCTCAGTGGCACAGCACCTGTCTGGCAAGTGAGAGGTTGTGAGTTTGATTCCCAGTACAAAGCCAAAAATTACTACTTGCTATTGGGTAAAAAACAAACAACAAAAAACCCCAAACAACTTAGAGTGAAACCAGCCTTTTCTTTTTTCTTCTTTAATGAAATAGAAAAGGGGAGATTCTCTAAGTACATCATATAGAACAAGGATAATAATGCTTTTCTCATGAGACTTTCATTCTAATGATATTCAAACTAAAAGTGGGGATCCCCTCAGATGACTCACCCAACATGAACAGGTCATGTGGTTGTATTGAGACACACTGGCCCTTACATAGTGGGCTGTGGTGTTAATTGCATTTCTGATGGCGATTGTAGTAAAAACAAGTTTGGACTAATTTGAACAAGATTTATGATTCAGCTTTAAGATTAATTAGTGGAGGCTAATTATAAAAACTGACAGAACAATTAATTGATGACTCCCCACTCCCAAGACACATTCAGGAAACATACGGTGGGATGAGAGTGACTCAAAATTCACTTCAGAGCAATGTTTTCCTTCTTTAAAGCACCATCTCTAGTAATTTTGTTTAATTTAGTGTTAGCACTCACATTCAGGAATTCAACTGATATCTGATTATGGGAACACAGACTGCTTTCCTGAGCTGGTGACAAAGAAGTTGTGAGGTTGGTCCATGGTCTTAGGGTTCTAGGCTCCCCCTTCTACTCCTTCATGTGCCCCCTTCCTAAGAGTTGTTTGCTTTGTTTCAGAGCTGGTTCCCCCTTTGTACCCAAACTCTAGATTTAATGTCAGAATAGAGATGACATCAGCAGTTTTTCTGAAAACCAGGGGTTTGGGAGCCAACCCAACTCTCAGGGGTTTGGGAGTGTTTGTTGATCTCTCCCCACATGATGTGGGCTTCATGGTGGGTATGGGGGCACATCAAAGATCAGGGGATAAAGACATTCACTTGGAGGGTGTTATGGTTTGTGTCTGGGTATCCCTCCAAAGTCTCATGCAGCTGAGTCTTGGAGGCAGCTGAGTCAGTGTTTGTGATTGGTTTGTTGTCTAGGACTGAGATTGGCAGTGTGAATGCTGCACCCACCCAAGCGTAAGTAGCTGGGTCACAATACAAGGGAGGAAAGGAGCTGTGTTTTTCCTCCTTTTATCCTGTTCACTCTTGTTGCTTACAGCTGCCATGAATGGTTGCCCCTGTGCCATGTGCCACCCTGCCTTGGAGCCCAGCTGAGTATGGACTGAAACCTCCAAAAACTGTAAGCTAAATAAACCTTTCCAGCCTTCAATGGGTGTCAGGGATTTTGTCTCAGCAGTGAGAAAAGTAACCAAAACAGAGGGTCAGAGCCCAGGTGGTTGGATGCAGTGATGACAGAACTGGTACCTCAGAGCTGGGCCTTCCAGATGTGGGACATAACAGGGCTGGGCCTTCCAGATGAGGACCGGTATGGGAAAGGACAGGCTGACAGAGTTGTGAGTGGGAGGCAGGAGACCTGCTCAGCAGGCCCTAGTGCTCAGTGAGCAGGGCTTTGAGCTTAACTTCACTGGGTCAAGAATGCAGAGGCAGTGACACAGCCAGCTTTGGGGGAGGGGACTGAGGACCTGTGCTCCTGGAAAGCCAGCCAGGTCAGCCGGTATTGAGAAAATTAAGGAAAGATGCCGTCCACTCACCCTCCTGAGACTCTGCTCGCTGGTGATGCTGCTTTTCAGGTCCCTCCAGATGGCTGGACACACGGATGTCCTGGAGTGTGCACAGTGCTTCTCATAGGTTTTCAGGAACTTTTGAAGACTCACAACGACGGGCGGAGGAGTCCCTTTAGCTTTTCCTTTTCCTTCCTTTACTCTTGGCATTGTTTTTGGATGTCAGGTTCTGAAAACAGTGTGACTGGCCCTGAAATCCAACACATGAACGTCTTTTTAAGGCACAGAATTTACTTCTCCCTTCTTTGAAGATTTTTTTTTTATTTAAAGAGAAAGAAACAAAAAAAAACCATGGAGATTAAAAAAGGGTAGAAATAATACAGAATTACAGAAAAATAAATGGTAAGAAATCACTAGTTGATAAGTTACATATTGTCATCTTAGAAATAGATGTTCAGGAAGATCTTAACGTGCTTTGTTTATGTTAAGTGGGACAGAAGTCAGGATGGAGATACGTAACCTGTGCACAGTGCCTGGACTCCCAGCACCTGGGCTGCTGTGGCAAAAAACCCCACACATTCCATCCCAGTCTGGGCAACTTAGCAACTTAGAAAGACCTGTCTCTCCTGTGTCTCAGAATAAAGAGGAAAACATTTATGAAGGGGTGGTGATATATCCCAATGAGAAAGCCCTGGGTTCAATTCCCAGTTTAAAAAAAAAAAAAAAAAACCCAAAAAACCAAAGGACTTGTTCAACTGAATTTCCATGAACCTGAGGGTCCATATGGATTTCGTTAGTCTTTAAAATGGGCTAGTCCCCAGGGACAGTTATAAGAGAATGCAGGGGTTGGGGATTTAGCTCAGCAGCATAAGCGCCTGCCTTGCAAGCAGGCAGTTGTGAGTTCGATCCCTGGTACTGATAAAAAGGAAAAAGACCAAAAAAAAAAAAAAAAAAAAAAAAAAAAGAGAATGCAACTGACATTAAAACTTGATACTGAACATGACCCCTGGGACACATTGATTTAAAATGGCATAAATTCTCTTCACTAATACAATTCTTGCTAGGCAGCATATATTTCATAGGATAGTCATTGTGGGCATCAGACCTGGATTTTAGTCTTGTCTGTATCATTGACTTAGTCGGTTGGTTTTAGGTTAGTTGCAAAGCTATCACTTTGTATAAACACTTTGCAAAAAACACTCTGCACTATTCTCAATAAACTTTACATTGACATTATTATTATTATTGTGTTAGTCATGGAAAGCCACCCAAATAGTACCAATTTTATCTCTCAAAAGAGCCAGTGTTAAAATGGGTGTTAGATAATGGTGTTCTGCCAAAACTGCCTTCACAGAGACCAAGGTTTATGGGAAATTAGTTTTCCCATATAGAAAATTTGCAGCTGGAGTATATTCAAAAATGTTTATTGCCTTCCATCAAAAAGGGCTCTTCTTTTCAAGTTGAGGCCTAATGGAGCACTAGAAGGAGACAGGCCTGTGGAGGAAAGGCTGGCTGGCTGTGGTGGTGTAATTCTAGCACTCAGGAGGCTGAAGCAGCAGAATTGCTGAGTTGAAGCTGGACTTCATAGTAAGATCCTATACAGATAGACAGATAGCAGCCTGGCTTTGTAAACTCACGTCCCCATGCTTCAGCATGCCCTCTTTCCACCCAGCAGAGAGCAATGTTTTTGAACTATGTTAGCTCCTGTGACTCTTCTGATTAAATCTCTTCAATGACTTCTTGTAACATTTACCTTTATTGAATTGTATATGCTCATTCTATCAGTTATCAAGGGATATAAATGAACGTGAACCTGTTACATTTGTTATTCATCCATTTTGCAAATTTTGCTTTATATATTTTGAAACTATGTCATTAGGTGCCTATCATTTACAATTGAAACTTCTCCTGGGAGATTCACCATTTTGTTATTATTTAATACAGTGGACCCTGATTTAGGAACTCAATTCATTTTTGAGGACTAGTTGTAACCCAAGTTGGTTCTAAGTCATGATGGCTTTTTCCCATAAGATATAATGAAAATAACCACAATGCATTCTGAATCTCCTAAAGCACCCCTTAACTAACCTTTCCACCATAAAAAGGACTGCATAATGTATGTGATTTACCAGAAACATCAATAATTTTCCTAGTGTATTCACCAAAAAGTTATAAAAACTGTTTAATTTACCAGAAACAATTTTGTACTATACTCACCATTCAAGTTGACATCTTTGCTTGCAGGAAGGGAAGGTGGATCGGAAGGTGGTTATTTGCAAGAAGAGCCCCCTTCCATAAGAACGTCAGTAGTCTGGGCTGGGATTGATGCTTATGTACACTTACATATGCTTTTCTGGCATTAAGAGTCTTTGTTTACAACCACACAAGCACCGGCACAAGATCTAACTCAAGACTTTGATCATAAGTTGAACCTAAAGTTCCAGTTGAAACCCAAGTTGTTTTTATGTGAGGCTGGTCATAACTCAGAGCCCACTGATCCCTTTTTATCTCTGGCTGTGCTTTGTGACTTACCACCACAGTTCCCCAACTGCCACAAACTTCCACACACTGTGAGAAAGCCGGCAACATCTGTTAGATGCCATGTGAAGTAGAGCCAAAGTGGTTCACAGTTCCAGAGTAGATCACATATGTATTAGCATCAAAATATCTTATCATGAGTGAAAAACACCCTGAAAGGGGAGTGGACCTAACAAAATGTAGAGACACTCAGGAACCAGGGTTAGGGGAAAATCACAGTATTACAGCTCTGGTTAATGAGTTGAAGCTGGACTTCATAGTAAGATCCTATACAGATAGATAGCAGCCTTTGTAAACTTACATCCCCATGCTTCAGCATGGCCTCTTTCCACCCAGCAGAGAGCAATGTTCTGGTTAATGACCGAAGAGTATTGGCCAAACCATGCGGGGAGGGGAGATTTATTCTGCCTCTCCTGCACTCCCACCATCACCCAAGCATAACCTCAGGCTTCTGCGTTTCAGACAGCAGCTACAGAGCCACTAGTCAGGATAGCTACCTGACACCAGTTTTCCATCTCAGGCCTGACAAACCTTTAAAAACAATTAATTAATTAATTAATTAATTAATATTCTTTGAGACATGGTCTTACCACGTCATTTGAGCTGGCCTTGAATTCACTATATAGCACAGGCTTGTCTCAAACTCACAGCAATCCTCTTGCTTCAACAGATGCATGCTATCACATCCAGTTTTAATTTCTATTTTTATTAGTAGATGTTTGCAGTACGTAATGATTACATTCATTGTGGGGAGCTGGTGTGGGTATAGAACATATTGTTTTTGGAGCCTTTCTAAATTTTGTTGACACTGAAATAAAAAATAGGTTGAGCATAAATCTCCCCAAAAGCCATTTTTTAAAAACTTAAGAATATATCAGAAAACATAGCTATAAAATCTAACCTTTCTTCCTAGCCTCCCTGGTGGAGGCTTACTGCCTTACTTAAAGCAATTTAAATTTCTCCACATTTCCAGGTTTTAATTTAGCCAATATTGGGCACAAACGAGTGTCAAGTAGTTCACAGCAATGAGCATAACACTCCCCAAGACTGGGGTGGGGGGCTATGCAGAGAGGCACTGGGCTGGAGCACTGCATTCCATTGGGTAATGAAGTTTGGGGAGAAGGCAAATAGGAACAATAAAACCAAATGCCAGTTACCTTAAGAATGGATTGTATGAGCTATACTGACAGGTAACATTAGTAATTACTGAAAGCTCCTTACATTAAATCTCTGGCAAAATATCCTATTATAACACAGTATATGATTCTCCGGTTATGAGGGTAGTAAGGGACATGAGGCCAGGATAATCCTGCCCCAAGACTGGTATCTTCTGTGTTAGCAAGAAAGGTAGAAATCAGCACTGAGTTAGATATCACTAGAATATTTAATAGTGGTAGAAAGAAAAAGAGCATATACCAGGTGGAAAGGAGAAGGAAGAGGTTACTCCTGGATTGAGGGCAAAGCAAGGGTTGCAAAGGGACCAGGCCAGAATCCCCAGCAGCTCTGTGCTATGTAGGTTGTGGAACCACATAGTTAGTGACAAGACCTAGGTTAGAGGTTTGTGAGACACAGGCCAGGCACCACTTTGGAGAAGAAGGAACTACTGGGCCCCTGAGAGGGTTAAGTAAACTGTAGGATCAGAGGCCTGGCTTCTTTACCATGTGTACTTTCTCCTGTCTACTCCCTAATTGAGCCTACTTGCATCAAGATCTAGGGCTCACCATACTGAGGTCAAGCAGCTGTGAAGCAGGAGCTGTGGCTCAACTAATTCTGAAGGGGTATGTGTCCCAGATTGGTAGGAAAAATACTGACATAAGGTATGAACACTCACTTTGGCAAGAGCTGTATAGGGCTGGCTGAGTTTTGGGTTTTCATTCCTACTGTTCTAGCTGGAGGGAATTTAGGGATTGGAGGGAAGGGGCAGGGGCAGGTCCAGAGAAGAACTAGGGACCTGGAATAATACCACTTCCCAAACAGTTGACTTGACTTAAACTTAGGCTTCCAAAAGACATTGGGGCAGGGTCTTTTACCCATTCTTGTCTGAACGAAAAGGCCAGTGGCCTTGTAGAATGTGAAGCGTCTTGAAGGCACTGTCTTTTGATCCTACTCCAAGGAGAAACGGAATTCCTGAGCTCAGAGAGACATATTAGAACTGAGTTTGTAACAGCCCAGATCTGGGAGGTAGAAACAATAATGACTCTATTTTCTTTATGCTCCAAGCATTAGAAAACTTTAAAAGGAATGGGCTCTGGGAGGCCAAATTCTGGGTCACTTGACCCTATCAGGGCCTGATCTCTGTTTTTAAACTCTGTAATCCAATTCCGAAAAAAAAAAAAAAATCACATGACGCAGAAGAGGAAGGCAATGGTGGACAGGAGAGCAGGGACAGTGTTGACGTACTCTACACTTAACTCTCACTGGGCAACGGTTAAGTGTGGAGGTTTTTGCCAATCACAAGGCAAGTGCATCTGAGCTGCGGAAGTGGTCTATTCTAGCAAACTCGATTAAATGGGTTGGAAAGGGGGAAAGGGGTCTCACTGGCACCACAGTGGGCCATTTTTCTGCCCAAAGAATTGAGCAGGGCTGACGGGCTAGTTTGGTCTCACCGCTGCACTGAATTTTGGCCTGACTGCAGAACTGCTTAGTTAGTGCTCCAGCACACTGTGAGTTAGACAAAGGTATGGGGAGAATGAGGAGGGGGAAGGGAGAGGTCCCTAGATCCCATGATTACGTGGACTCAAACTTGTCAGCGCAGCTTGGTGTTGCCCTGCCAGATCTGAGGCAGGGTGCTGTATTTCTCAGCCCAGTGGTGTATTTTCAGCGACGATCATGTCTCTGCAGTCTTCTTGGTCTCATCACCGGCATCGGTAGCTCCGAAGTGAGGGCCTCAGGTGCTCCTGCCCTCACTCATTCTCTGCCGCAGTGATACGTTCTTCCTCACTGTGGTCCTTGGCCAGAGCATCAGCCTGCAGGTCACTGCTGGCCTCTGCCCCATCCTCATCTTGTTCATCCTGCTCATTCTCTGCAGGCTGTGCCACATGAGGTGTACTCGTGGCCATCTTCAACACAGCACGGGTCTTCTCCAAGTCTTCCTGCACCATCTGTGCCTTCTGTTGTCACCCCACAGCCTCACTCTCCTGTCAGGTCATCTCTAGCTGGGAGAGCCAAGCTGTCAGCTGTGCCATTTCTGAAGCCAGTTGTTCTGGGGTCTTCTGCTGGTCCCGGGAGGCCTGCAGCGAAGCCTCCTTGGCCTTGTCAGCTTCTTGACGCTCCTTGGCCAGCTCTTCAGCCTCACTCTGGGCATGCTTTCATTCCTGCTCAAGTTCCAGGGCCCTGTGTGCCTGTTCTTTGGTTCTTGTTGGACTTTTTCAGTGTGTCCCTCAATTTGCTTCAGCTTCTCCATTTCTTTCTCTCAGCCTTCTTCTTTTCTGACACCTCACACTGCTTCTCATTTTGCAGCAGGGCATGCTCCATCTGCTTCCAGTGCTTCTCCTCCCGGGCCTGGGCCTTCATCTGCTGCACGTCAATGGTGTCAGGCTTACAGCAGCACATGTATAGCTCATGGATCCCCGTGTACAGAGCTAAGATCCGCTTGTTAATCCTCAGCCGAGGAGCATAAAAGACAAAGTCCAGGGCTTTTTGTCAATAGGTTTGATGACAAATTTCTTGTCATTGAAAGGGATGCTCTGATTTCATTCCAGGGGAAGCCAATCTTGGGAGTCAGTTTGTCATTCTCTCATAGATGTTGAGGTCTAGGCACCCACCCCTAGCCACAACTCCGAGTCTTTCTTGTTCTTGATGCTGAAGTAGTTCACACTACCCATCTCCAGGCCTTGAGCAATCTTCAGATATTGCAGGAGAGCATCTTCTCTGGGCATACCTTGGTGTTCTTCATGTCAGACTTGAGCCCACTCCTCCCACTGATACTTGGACTTCAGGACTCCTTGGGGCAGCCACTTGTCTCCAGCCAGATAGCCAGACTTAAGCACCTCCTTGCTGAAGTCACCATACTTGGACTGGACAGCATAAGAGGCCAACAGTGGAGCAGTTTCAAGTGGGCAGTAAATGTCATCATTGAGAATACATTCCTTCACTTGCAGAAAGAACAGGCACTGGGTGATAGCTTGGATTTAGATACATTTTCAGGGTAGAACTTGTCCCAGAATATAAAGAGCAGTGGGCCTTCCTTTCCCACATCCTGTGCAGTCATCTTCTTCCTGAGTTTCAGCCAAATGGAGAAACTCTTGGTGTCATGGTACTGCAGACCAAAGAACCAAACTTTCCTCGAGCCAGTAGTTTTCACCATCTGATCCAACAGCCCTTGCCGGTGGTGTTGGGCTGAGTAGCAGACTCTAGTTCTGCATCCATGGTGGTCACACGCGCAATGATTGTCTTGGGCTTGGTGGCAGCAAAGAAAATGGAACTGACAGAGTTTGGATGGAAGCTATGGAGCAGAGTTGAGAACACAGGATATAGGTTTGAGCTCTAGGGGTTGGGGGTCAGCGTCAGATTGAGTTTCTCTCCAGTATCTGAGCTACTGCTCTGATGCTGTCCACAGCTTCTATATAACATATGCTGACCCCTTTTTTCATCCCCTTCCCCTTCCTCATCCTCCATCTCTTGGTTCTCTTCCCTTGTTTTTTTCTTTGATACTGGGAATTGAACTGAAGACCTCACACTTGACAGGCAGGCGCTGGCTGCTGAGCTGTATCCCCAGCCCTTGGTTCTCTTCCCTTTTGCAAAAGACCTACCTCCCAGTTCCCTCTTGTGTATCTTTTATTTGCTATTTAATGTATTTGTATTTCAGGTTTCTCATGTAAGAGAAACTCATGTGATAAGCTTGTGTGAGGTCCAGAAAGAAAAAGGAGTAGGTCCCAGCTGAGAACAGAACTAGGTCTCCTGACTGCTAAGGCTTTTTTTTTTTTACTGTTGGAGATGGAACCCAGGCTTCACACGTGGCTCTATCACAAGGCTTTGGGTGATATTCCCAGTTGATTCTTAACATTTGACAATTGGCATGGCACTGCAGATGGCAGTACTGTTACAGGCAGCTGAGTCATAGAAATATAGGCAGTCAGTCAAAACTAGGCCCTGGAAGGAGCCGGTGCAGAAGCCCAGATATCTTGCAGCTGTGAGGGATACAGATACCTCAGCTGTGGCGGGACCACAAGACAAAACATAAAACAAATGCATGCATATCCTAAGGATAAACATCAGGAATTGATATGTTAGATAGATCTCTGTCACCCTGAGAAAGTCACTAACCCAATCCCCTACCAGAAGACCCATTGCTCTATAAGCACGCCCACTTGCTACATTTCTCGCTTCCCATTTGTCTACAATTTAATCAATTTGACCTGAGCAATTGATCTTATCAGTTGGCCATAGTTCTGTTCCATCTCATTGTGGTTTTGTTCTATAAAAGCCCCTAGAAAAGACAGTCTTCGGCAACTCCTTCTGTCTCTCTCTCTCTCAGATAGAAGCTTTCTTTCTCTCAATAAACACATCCTGCTCTTAACCTCCATTGTTTGTAAAAATCATTCTTTGATTTTAGAGAACATGAACTAGATTTTAGAAAGCATGAACCAGACTTCCAGTAGGCTGGGAATTTCTTTCCCCTGTATCAGTACATGGTGGAGAGACAGTTGCCTGGGCTTTGGTCAGAAAGGCATGCTTCAATCCTGTGTGCACTGATAGATGACTGGACGTGGACAACCAGCCTCACTTCTCCAATCCCACTTCCTTTATCTATAAAACCAGGAGAAGGGGGCTTCTCCGTGCCCCCTTCCCACCCTAATCCCTGAGAGGAAGTCGCAGAACAAAGCCTAGCTTGCTGGCATCTCAGACTTCCAGCCTCCAGAACTGTGAGAAATACACTTCTGTTTTTTACACTAGCCAGTCTATGACATTGTGTTATGCCAGCCCAACAAAATTAGACCGGATATATATTAGAACTCTATTGCTACCAGGAGTTATTGGAGTTTTCCAGCTGGAAAGTTTCGGTCAGACTGCCCAAAATGTTTATTACCTTACATTAAAACGGGCTTTTTTGGGATCTATCACAAAGAAACTGGGAAGAGACAGGATTGTTGAGAAAAGCAAATATCACAAGGAACCTGACTCTGACAAGTAGAAATAGACAGCCACTGCTTGCATGAAGGAGCATCTCCCACCAGCCTTCTCTATTTACAAATGCACGAACTACACACAGATTCAGTAATGGGGCTATCAAGACAAGGTAATATACTATCAAAGACTTTTATGTCATTTCTGCATAGAGGAAACGCTATGGCCAGGGTTACAAATGCAGGTGCTATAAGGTGGCACTGAAGGTGGGATCCTAAGTGAAAGTTACAGAAGGTAAAGTGGAGGCTGGGCCAGGCTGTACTCATGTCACCCGAAGGTGGTCCCCGGTCCTTCCCCAGAGTCCTAGAGACTGTAGGGGTGCAGGCTGGGGGGTGAGCATGGCCGGGCAGGCCCTGCCCTCTGTCCTAAGGAGAGGTTTAACCTGGCTCTGAGTTCCCTACCTGCCCATCTTGGACAGCTGCTGGCTCCGCCTCGGAGTTGTCAGGGGCTGGTGAAGGCGGCAGGGAAAGAGGCTCCCAAGGCATGCAGTGACTTTAATGCACTTCCCAGAAAATCCCAGCTACCCACCTGCGCTGCGGTGTCCCGTCCCCTGTCCCCTGGAAAGGAGGGAGGTGGTCTCAGGAGGGAGTGGGGACGCGCTGCCTCCAGTTTAGCTTTGCCCTGGACGCTCAGTCCCTAGCCCGGTGCTTCCCGCGTCGTCGGGCGCCATGGAGACGGCAGCCAGGGGCGGTCCGGGGAGGACTAGGACCCGGGTGGCGGGAGAGCGCGTGCAGGAGCCGGGACCGCGCGGAGCAAGTCCTGGTGTACTCCCTGCGGGGCAAGCGCTGCGAGGGGCGCGGCCTGGAGGGAGACCAAGGTCGGGGAAGGAGGCCTGGAGTCCTTGGCCGTGAGTGGGGGTCACGGAAGCCTCAGTCCAGTTCCGTACCGCGCAGCGGCCGCAGCACCGAGCACCAGCGCGCAGCACCGAGCACCAGCGCGCAGCACCGAGCACCAGCGCGCAGCACCCTGCACCAGCGCGCACGGGAACAGAGTTATGAAGGATGCGTGCCCTCAGGTCCCCCTCAGGCCTGGCTCGCCCCTAGCGGGGCTGCAAGGTTCGGCTGCTCTTTCCCTGCCTGCCGTCAGCGCCCTCCGTTACCTCGGCCTCTTCCCTGCTTGGAGGGACCTGCAGCTCTTTTCTCAGGGTTCGCGTATTGAACATCGCTAGTTCAGCCTTGGTGAGACAAGGCCAGAAAAGGCTTGTGAGCGAGGAAAACTGAGGGAAGGGTGACAGGAGCTAGCGGGTGATCCCCGCACCCGGATCACAGGTTCAAGAACAGCCTGGGCAACTTAGTGACTTAGCAAGCTATTTCTCAAAATAGAAAATACAAAGAGACGGAGATGGAGCTTAGTGTGAGGGCTCTGGGCTCAAACAAGGAAACAAAACAAAACAAAAACAAAACTGGGACTCCGAACAGATGTTTAGAGAACAAAGACAAATAGTCTAGAAGTTCAGAGTCCAAGGGACAAAAACAGAATGAAGGTCTTATTCATCAAGTAAGCCAGTTAATTAGAACATCCAAGTTCAGGTTATTTATTTATTTATTTATTTATTTATTTATGGTGATGGGGATCAAACCCAGGACCTCAAGCATAGTAGGCAAGCACTCTACCCCGACCCACACCCCCAGCCTCAAATTCAAATTATTATTTCAAATTAATTAATTTATTTTTGCTTCTCCAGCACCCTTCGTTTTGCTGTTTTCTGAGCCTCTCAATGCCTTTTAAAAAAATTCTCTAAATTAAATTCTCTCTGTTTGAAAAACCTGGAGGGTTCACCATCAGTGTTTCTGAAAGCACTGAGTTTCAATCTAAGGAAACTTAATGCTTACGTTTAATTTTGTCTCTGTTTACACTTGAGATGGGCATTGTGGGTGCACCTCTGATTCCAGCGCTCTGGTAGGCTGAGGCTGTCAGAGCACAAGTTCAAGCCCAGCGGGGGTAGTTTAGTGGCTTCATGAGACCCCTTCTCAACATTGTAGAAAGGTTGAGTTGCAGCTCAGTGTGAAAGCTCTAAGCTCAATCTCTAATACCTTGAACAAACAAACAAATAAATGAATTTGTTAAGATGACTTCCAGTAACAGATCATTTTAACGTCATCCATTTTTCTGTGTTTTGGGTTTTATTAAAAAAAAACAAAAAAACAAAAACAAACAAAAAAAAAAACAACTCCGGGGCCACGCCAAACCTCTAAGGTACCCTGTGGGTGGGAGCACACAGAGCAGAAGCCTAGAGTCTGGCTCAGGCCTTTGGGATCTGTGCTTGAAGGCGGCCCCTGGGTGGGCCTGCGGTGGTCTGAGTGCTCTGGTTACTCCCTCCAGGTTCAGGCCAGCTTCACGCCTTTGTCCTCACACTTCCGGCTTCACCTGAGTGAGTGCCTGACCTCTCCCCTGAAGTCACTGCTGGTTGCCATGTCCTCCGTCCTGGGTGGGATGCCACAGGCCAAGTCCAGCTGCACTCCACCCAAGGCAGAAAAACAAGCACTGAGTGTGAGGCAGTGGAATTTGCCTACAAAAGTAGTAGTGAGTTTTAAAGAATGCTGACACTCAGTGAGGCTGTGTTGTGGAGGCTGGGGTGAGAAGGGGCTCTCACCACGTGTAGGCTGCACTAAATAAACCTTTCCCCCTTCACTGTGGGTGTCAGGTATTTTGTCTCAGCAATGAGAGAAGTAATGAAGACAGTAACTGAAGTGTAATGTTATGGGATATTTCCATATGATAGAACAGACACATGTGTGTATACAGTAGAATATATGTAAAGCATACAAGGCATACAAAATAATAAATACTAATAGTAACGCTAATACAAATGTCTGGGTAACCAACATTTGCAGATATATGAACCTGGGAAGCCGTCTTTTGTGTCCTTCCTTTTGTGACCCCTATTGAGATGATCCTTCTCCCAAATTGGGTATTTGTCACTCCCTGATTCCTTCATATGTTTACAGCTTATGTACAGTCTTATGTATAAAACTTTACATTTTAGAAGAGTTTCTGTTGGGGGCCAAGGATTTAGCTCAGTGACAAATGCCTGCCTGGCAAGCACGAGGTTGTAAGTTTGATCCCTGGTACAAAAAAAAAGTTTCTGTTACTCCCAGTTCTTTAGGGTTTACAATTTTGCCATTGGTGCATGGAAAACAGCCTTTTGTTGTAATTTTAATTTGTACTGTGACACCTGTTTGACTTCTCAACTTCACGATGACAAAAGAGTCTAAGCATAGTTTAATGTGTCATTGTTTTTCAGCAAAAAATCCATTTCTGGGGGCTGGGGATTTAGCTCAGAAGCATAAGCACCTGCCTTGCAAGCACGCAGTCATGAGTTTGATCCCTCGTACAGATAAAAAAAAAAAATCCATTTCTGTCTCTATTCATTTTGTCATAGAGTTTTTGTCTCTCTCTTGATTTGTAACAATTATTTATATTTTTTGGATACAAGTTTTAGTGAGTTATAGGCATTGTGAATATTTGCTCCTAGGTTGTGGCTTATCTTTTTTCTCTTTTCTTCAGGTAAACTCAACTTCCTTTTTTATTTTTATTTTAAAGGGGGTAAAATTAGGGGCTGGGGATTTAGTTCAGTGGCATAAGCACCTGCCTTGCAAGCAGGCAGTCGTGAGTTTGATCCCTGATACCAATAAAAAGGAAAAAGACAAAAAAAAAAAAAAAAAAAAGAGGGGGGGGGTAAAATTAACCCCCTTTAACACAACATAAATAGGACATAAGAAAGCAATGTAAGAGATATAAATTTCAAAGCTACACAACATGAGATCTTCACTATCATATTGTCTCTTGTTTTCTTCCAAATAGTTGTCCATGTCTTCATACACAGAGAATTCATACAAAACAACATAGTATAAAACTGATCCAAACAGAATGAGGAAGGCATTTTAGGTCTTCAAAACCAGACAATAGGGAAGTCACTAATGGTTGTCTCGTTCTCTTCAAAATATCTGACCATACTTTCATGTATATTAAGTTCAACAAAACAAAACAGGCAGAAGGGAAGGGTTGCTTGGTCTCCTGATGCTCCTGATCCCAGTGTGATGAAGGTCCCAGTAAGTGTCAGTGGCTCCTATCCTGGGCTGCCAGAGCCTGCCACGCTCACAACTGCTCACATGGCGGGGGTGGGGGTGGAGGGGTGGGAGGTGCACTTCAAGTTGTTTCTTTCTAATGAACTGACCATTTCACTGCCCAAGTTTTGAAATGGCCAACAGATCATGGAAAGACATCTCTTTAGGCCCCTGCTTGAAACCAACAGCATCAGGAAGCTGCTGGCCTTGATTCAGGGTCAGAACTTCCTAATTTTACTGTGGTTTAATTTATCGGAAATTATCTTTTTATAGGACATTTTTGTGTCTCACTTAGGAAATCCTATTCCCCAAAACAAAGATGGCATGGACATGCAGGGATACTATTGTTAGACAAGAGAAGAAGAAGAAGGGGTATTAGAGAGGGTAATGGGGGAATGAATATTGCCAAGATACATTTTATGCATAGATGAGAGTTTAAGTAACAAAAAGAGTTTAAGAGACAGAAATACTAATTACCCTGAACTTACTACTGCACACTGCATGCGTGTACCACATTATCACACTGAACTACATATATTCACACAATTAAAATAATAATTTGGCAAAGAGATTGTTTTACCCACAGTCTTAAATATATTTCTGTATATATTAAAAGTGTTAACATGTTTCATTTTCACACTGACTGCTTCAGTCTCTCAAGAAAGCAATTGATCTGGGGGCATTGCTCAGTGGTTGAACACTTACCTACTCTGCATGATGCTTGGGTTCCATTTCTAGCATCTAGCATTACACACACACACACACACACACACACACACACACACACACACACACGAAAGCAATCAATAAAGAATGTGAGCACCAATAGTATGGACATGGAAACATCTAAAAGTTCTTGAACATTCACTGCAAAGTCTGTCCTTTCCTTGCTGATCTGATATTCACCTAGGGTTTACATATGGGTCACTTACGTACGTGTGACTCTTTGTCTATGGGCTTCTATTTCTGGTTGTTATGATTTGTATCTAAGTATCCCACCAAAGCCTCATGTGGTCATAGGTCTTTTTCAGAGGTGGCTCAGTCTAGAGTGTGTGATGATTCTAATGCAATGCTGGGATTAAGGGTGGGTGATTGCTGGATCAGTCCACTGGTTGGACTGGTACCACCCTCACCCTGGTAGATTGGTTACTATATAAGGAATAGAAAGAAACTTGTCTTATGCTATTGTTGTTTTTGGTGTCCTCAAGAACTGCTGCCCTTCTGCCACACGCCACCCTGCCTCAGAGCCAGCTGATCATGAACTGAAACCTCTACAAACTGTGAGCTAAATAAACCTCTCCCCCTTTAACTTTGGGCATCAGGTATTTTGTCTCAGCAATGAGAGAAAAGTAATTAAGACACTGGTCTCTTGGTATATTTTTCTTAGGCCCATAGTTCTCTGTTTAAATTATCATGACTTGATAGCAAATCGTATTTCCTGCCAGGACACACTCTTCCCACATTCAGGAGGATTTGACTATCTTGGCCTTTGTTTTTTCACATACATTTTCATATTAGTTGTGCAAATTTCATTGAAAGCTCAGTTAGGATTTTGACTGGCTCTGCACTGAATCTAAATTTCAGTTTGGGAATAATTAATGCTTTTTGACATTGAATCTTCCTGTCAATAAACATCCACTTAGGTCTTAACTCATGTCTGTCTCAGAAGACTGTCTAGTATTCTCCAAGCTTGCTTCCCTTTTCTTCAGCTCAGGGCTGAAGCACATTTCCCAGCTTCCCTAGAAGTGAGGTGCGGCCAAGACGTGAGTTCTGGACAATGGATCTAAACAGAGCCGGTGCTGTGCAGCACTGCTGGCCAGACCAGCATGTGACCCTGCTTGCTCTGTCTTCTCCCCCAAGGACAGACTAACGCAGAGCTTGAGAACAGTATTCTATGATCCTAAGAAATGATGAAGGCACAAAAGAATGACTAGGTCTCCCAGTCACCGTGTGGAAGTCTTCCCATGGGACGCCTGCACAGGAGTGTTGGGCTGGAAGAACAAAAGAAATCACCCGTTGTGCTACACCACGAGAGCCCAGAGTTTGTTAGAAAAGTTTTCTCTAACAAATACAATGCTTTGCATTTTTACTTGGCAATTTTTCCCATAAATAACTCATGCATCTTTTGTGGATTTCTTCCTAGAAACCTTAATAGCTTATCATATATGATTTTTAAGTTTGTTATACCTAGGATCAAATTCATGACCTCTCACTTGCCAGGCAGACACTTATCCCACTGAGCTAAAATCCCCAGCCCCATATATGACATTTTTCTTTCTTTCTTTCTTTTTTTTTTTTTTGCCTTTTTCCTTTTTATCGGTACCAGGGATCAAACTCACGACTGCCTGCTTACAAGGCAGGAGCTTATGCCGCTGAGTTAAATCCCCAGCCCCTATATATGATGACATTTTTAAAGGAAAAAAAATCATGTTTTTTCACTGTTGCTGATATAAAGTAATTTTTTTTATAACTTTATTCCAGCAAACTTAATCAAATCTCTTGTTAATTTTGTTAATTTAGCTGTAGATTCTGTGGAGTTTTTTTTTAAATGTAGATTGTCAGCTGATTTACTGTCAATGTGGTTTTTCCTTTCTAATCTTTATATTTTTCTTCTTATTTGTGCTAGCTAAGACCAAAGACAAGTAATGATGATAGTGATTCTTACATCATTCCATTTTTCAAGATTTCAGTGGTAAGCTTTCAGAACAGCCTTTCATCTACTCTGGGTACCAAGAACATACTAATTTTTAAAAAGGATTTGTACAGAAATGGCTTCTTGGGGACCCCTCTACTCTTCTACCCAGGACAAGGACATGACTGGCAAGTTTCTGCGATACCTCTCTTTATGGAGTGGATGTTTCCCCCAAATTATTCTTTCCTCAAGGATGTCATCTTTAATCCTGCATTATTTGGTTCTGGAATAATCCCCCAAAGGTCCGTATGTTAAAAGCTCGGTCAGCAGCCGATGTCATGGTCAGGAGGAGAAGAACCTTTTGGAAGTGGGGCAGGTGGAGGAAGTCAGGTGCTGGAGGGGAAATCTAGGGCTGACCCCTTCTGTCTCTGTGCTCCCCGCCAGCACGTGGTGAACAGGCTTCCTCTGCTGCATGGTTCTTGCCAGGATGTATGGTGCCATCACAGGCTTGATGGGCAAGCAAGTCTGAAATGAAAGTGTGAGCCAAAATGAGCCCTTCCTCCTTAAGGTGATTTTCTCAAGTATTTTGATACAGTTGCCTAAAGCCGACTATCATAATATCCGGCTTTATTTGGGGCAATGTGTGCCAATTCCCTTCTGATTCAGACTTTAGCTATTGCCTTAGTCACTTTCCCCATCACTGAGACACAATATCAGACACTCACATGTTAAAGGACAAGAGGTTTACTTTGGCTCAGTGTCAGAAGTTTCAGTCCGTGTATGTCAGCCTCCAACAAGATGGCATAGTGGAAGGGCGTGCTGTGCTGAAAGCTGCTCACCTCATGATGACCAGAAGCAGAGAGAAGGGGGAAGCCCAGAGGGAACCCTTCCAGGTCAGCCCCCCGCAAACGTCTCCTCTCACCAGCCCCACTTACAAACAGCACATCAGCTATGGACCATTGGTGGACCACGCCATGATCCAATCACCTTCCAAACACATAAAGTTTAGGGAGCCCTTTTAGATCAAAACCATAACAAAAATTGTTTTTGAATCCCTTTCCTTGGGTCTGGAAAACCAGTGCTCTTCATTTTTAAGATTTTTTGATGCCTTTGTGAGGCAAATTAGGGCATGACCAGCTGATTGGGTCGTTGGGCATGGCCTGTTGATCACAGCGATCCAGGATGCTTGTGCCCAAGCCCTGCACCTGGAATCAATCAGAGATGCTATCTTCAAGTTTTTTGGAGTGGGTTTTGATAGCAGGGCCTGGATTGAGCATTAAGATACAAAAGATTGTCACTATTAACCTTGTGGCTCCTGTAAGTTCTTTCATTGGCCCACTCTCCACTCTGTGGAGTGCACTTCTCTTCCCTTCAATAACTGTAAAACTTCACTCCTTCATTTATTTATTTGTCTTTTTGAGACAGGATCTCGCTGTACAGTTCAGGCTGGCCTTGGGCATACTCGGTAGCCCAGGCTGGTCTCAAACTTGCAGTGAACCTGCCTCACAGCCTCCCAAGTGCTGGAATTACAGGCGTGCACACCATGTCCAGCTACAAAAACCTCACTACCTTTTGTGTGTTTCTTATGTAATTTTTTGTTGAGGGCAACAAAAACCTGGAAAGGATCCCTGGTGAGAGCAGTGCACCCCAGACCCTGGTAACACATGGGCAGTCAATAGTTTTATTGATAATTGACTTGCCTAGATTTATACTTCAATTATTGCTTCTAAGGTTGTCTTTTAATCTATTGTCAGATTAACAGTGAATTTAAAAATGTTTTAGTTTTTGAATGGGGGTTTCAGAAAATCCAATATTGTCCTATGTGAGAGGCTTATGTTCTCTTTAATTTTTAAAAAACTCTTTCTTTTTTGAAGAATAAGTAATATGATTATATATTTTAAAATTCAAAGGTACAGATAAGAACACAGTAAAAATTCAGTTCATCCTTCATCTTTTGTTGCCTCCAACCAATGTTAATTTTTTACATATCTTTTGACAGGTTCTCTGTGCATAAAGGGCAAAATGATAACATACCGAATGCTCTTTTGAGACAGGGTTTTACTATGTAGTTCAGGCTCTACTTGAACTCATTTTGTAGGACAAACTGACCTTGAAATAGTCCTCCTGCTTCAGCCTTCTGAGTACTGGGGTTATAGACATGTGCCATAATGCCTGATTATTTTTAAAAATTTAGTTTTTTAAAACTAAATCTCAGGGTTATTTTCAAATTAGTACAGAAAAATTTTTCTTATTCTTCTATACTCCTATATGAATGTAAGCTCTGTTTTGCCAGTCCTATTATATACAACCTTTTGCCATTTCAAAGAAGATTGTAGAGAATAACTTTGAATATACTATTATTTATACTCACCTATCTTTATATTCATAGGATGAATGTCCACATAGAATTGCTTAATCAATAATATATATTTATAATCTGGTTGGTATTACTGAATTGCCCTCTACACACATTTTTCTAACATTTCTGAAATATTTCTTTATATCCTAGCTAAGTACATGCTCTGCAGTGGGTTACACTCCCAGCTGTCTGTCATAGCTTTTGGTTTTTTTTTTTTTTGTACCAGGGATTGAACTCATGACTCCGTGCTTGTCAGGTAGGCACTTAACGCCGCTGAGCTAAATCCCCAGCACTGCATGTCATAGTTTTAATTGAATTTTTAATTATGTGCAAAATTGAGCATTTCCCCTTGTGCAAAAATTCCTTATCTCGATAAAATTATTCAGCGTGTTCTTTGCTACTTTTTCTTAAGTTTTTATGTGATTTATAGATTTTGAAGTAATTGACAAAAGCCTTGACAGACTGACTCTGCCTCCCCACACAAGTGTGTCCTAAATGAATTTTTAAGAGCAATTTCTGCTGTATCAATTGTATCAAATACTAACGTGTGTGTTACTGTCGTTTGCTAACAAGTGAAGGATGTGATTCGTTTTAGGGACACAGCAGTCAGTCTAATATTTCTGGGTAGTTCATAAAATACATACTTCCTGTGTGCTGAGGAGTGCCTGTAAGGCTGCATGACAATAATGGTTTGTGACTCTTCAGGGAAATTACTGCATCAAACAAAGGACTTTCATGGCATCGCAGCCTAGGTTCTCAAGAAAGGAGCATCAGAACTAGTGAACCCAGAGCAGCGAGAGTGAGGGAAAAGGCTTTGAAGACTAAAAAACAGATTAAAAAATGCTTTTATGTTTGTACCTGCCTGCTCCTCCTGACTCCATCTCTCCCGCTGGTCTATTTAAACCCCTAATGTCAGCTTGTGCCACTTGGCTCTCAGGGCAGTGCCAGGGGAAGCAGAGCTCAGGTCCTGAAGCAGAGGCTGTGGGTGGTGAAAGTGTGGAGCCTCAGCACTGTTAGGACTGTTAGAAGGCCAGAGGCCACTCTGGACAGAGCTGGCCAGGGACAAAGTCTAAATCAAGATGCCAGGGTCTCCACTGAGGATGCAGCCGAGGGACTGGAAGCAGGGGAAAGGCCCGCATGTTGCACAGATTTCATGGCTATATGTGTTAGTGTTTGGCTGTCAGACCTGGGGAAGGATTTAGGCCCTATGGCACTGTTGGCAAAGTTTTGCTACAAGGACCAGATAGTGAATATTTACAGCTTGCAAGCCATATAATATGTGCTGAAACCACTCAACTCTGCCACTGTCGTAAGGACATTATGAAAATGAGCAAATAAAGACATGTTCCTAGAAAACCATTCAACAATTCAACATTGAAATTCAAATACTGTATATCATAAAACATTATTTTTGACTTTTTTTTTTCCATTGTTAAAAAATATATAGGATGGCTACTACAAAAAAAGGATAATGAGCTGATCGGAGTGTAGAAAAATCAGAATATTTATACACTGTTCATGAAATGTAAAATGGTCTAGCCACTATGAAAAACAGTATGATGGTTCACCAAAAAATTAAAAATAAAATTACCATGTGATTCAGCGATTCTATTTCTGGGTGTCTAGTCAAAAGAATTGAAATCAGGATCTTGAAGAGATATTTACACACCACATTCATGGTGACATAATTTTTGATAGGCAAAAGCTGTAAAGAAAATTTCAAGGGTCTGCTGGCAGATACATTGATAAACGTGGTAAACATATACAGTGAAATACTATTTAGCCTTAAAAGGGATGCTCTGACAATGCTACAATGTGGATAGACCTTGAATACATGATACTAAGTGAAAATTTCCAGTCACAAAAATAAAATATACCATTTGATTCCATTTAAATAACACGCCTTAGAGTAGTCAAATTCACACAGACAGAAACCAGGATGCAGATTCTCAGCTTGGGACCAGGAGGAGGGTGGAATGAGAAGTGAGCATGTGTATCTTTATAGTTTTGCAAGATTTGAAAATTGGCTACATGATAATGTGAATAGCAATATATACTTAACGCTGTTGAGCTGTACAGTTAAACTGGTTAAACTCGTAAATGTAACCTGTATTTATCATAATCTTTAAACATGTGAAATATCCATGAGATCCCAGACTATATGAAAGCCTATTTGATTTGACCTTTGAGCCACAGTCTGCTGACCCCCTAACCATTAGGATCCAAGACCCCATTGATATTTAAGCTTCCCTAAAGGCCAAAAAACTTGCCCCAGGGAAGACAGTTGGTGCATAATCTTTGTCATGGTTTATGTCAGGGGCCCCCAAGCCTCATGCAATTATAGAGTCAACCAAATTTAGCATTTGTGATTGGTGCATTATTTAGGGCTTGGATTGGTGGGGTGAGTGCTAACCCACTTAGGGGTGGAGCCAGAATGTGATGTAATGGCAGGAAAAGCGTGTCTCTGTCTTTCCGGTTCCTGCCTTGCTGTTTGCAGCCACCATGAAGGGCTGCCCCGCCATGCCACCCTGCCTTGGAGCTAACTGAGTATGGACTGAAACCTCCAAGAACTGTAAGAAATAAAACTTTCCTTTCCCAATTTTGGGCGTCAGGTGTTTTGTCTCAGCAATGAGTAAAAAGTAACTAAAACACATAGTAAGTGAAAGAAAAACGTGTTGGTTGTGGAAACTAGAAAGAAACTTTGAAAGGGCTCCACAGGTACCACCATTTTGCAAAAGGAGCAGCTCTTGTGAGGAAAGACTGCTCTGTGGGGCTTTTCCCTGCCAGGCTTTGGAGCATGAATAACCCGGGTCTAACCCTCGGGGCGTCTGCCCCCCTGGTAGTTCTCTGTGTTATTTCTGGAAAGGAGTGTAAGTTAGCTGGTGCTTTTCTGGCTCCTTGACAAATGGCTTTGTTTTCTATAAAAAGTCCCGTTTAGACCCACTGTAGGAAAATGGCCAAGCAAGTGACTGTTATACCTGATCTGCATGAAATACTGCATGGTCCTCAAAACAACCAAAGAGACACGGAAAATCCTCAAATGGAAACGTAGAAAATACTTCTCTAGTTGCCTGAAGAGGAGAAAAAACCCCACAGGGAGTCACGGATACAGGGGTTTTGTGGTGTGAAAAGGATGTGGTCGGTTCAAATCCCATTTCCCTCCCTCCTTGGCCATTGTGGGCACATAACGCCCCCCTCGCCCTGAGCCCAGTTTCCCATTCCTAATTTAAGATTAAAATAAGACGTGAAGCAACAGCACTTGGCAGTGTTTTGTTTTTCGTTGAGACAGGGTCTCGCTATGTCATTCAGGATGGCCTTGAACTCTTCCTGCCTGAGCCTCTGGAGTTCTGGGATTAAGGCTTGTGCCACCACATCCAGCCAGCATTTGACAGTCTTAATAAGTAGCATGATTATCTAGAGGGGAGAAAAAAATATAAATTATTGTTGCTAAATGGTTATAATAATTTTAAAAGCAGACAAGGACATTATCTGTCCGAGAATAGAATATGTTCATTGTAGGAATTTCTACACATAAAAATAAAATATAAAATATAAAATAAAATTTAGTGTAATCCCATTAACCAGACATAGTTTCAGTTTAACATCTTTGATGGTAGTGCATCCTGGCCATGTCAAATCCTGGTCTGCCTGCCACTATTTAGGAAGTTACCCAATCTCTTGACTCAGTTTCCCCTTCTGTAAAATGAACCAAATAATATCAACCTGAAGGTTGTGTGAACATGTGATGGTGTTTATAAAATGCTCAGCCTGATGGATACCAGATGCTCCAGCAATGGAGGGAGAAGCCCTTCACTCCTTGCCCCTCACCCTCACAAATGTATGAGCTCTCTGTCCTGAATTCCTTTTCTTTTTCTCTGGGTAGCAGAGTTCACCAAAAAAATCTACATGATTGGGGGCTGGGGATTTAGCTCAGTGGCATAAGTACCTGCCTTGCAAGCAGGCAGTCAGCGGTCATGAGTTCAATCCCTGTTTTTTACCAACAAAAAAAAAAAAACCTACATGATTCCCAATTTGCGGAATGGTGACCAGTTGCTAAACACAATTGGCTAGCTATGTTTTTAAAGTTTTATTGAGATGCTGTTACTGCATGATACCCAGTATACATTTCTGGGTACACTTAACATTTTGATATAGGAGCCACTGGTGAAACCAGAGGGGAGGAAAGTGTCCTTCCATCACCCATCCTAAGCTCCTGGTAGATGGCTATAAACAAAAGGTAGATTAACAAGACAAAGCATACGAATTAAGGCTTTCTATCACAGGGAGCCTTTGTAAGGAGAAGGAGATCCAAAGAAACATTGTGGTTTTAAAGCTAATTTGATGAAGGGTGCACAGTTGAGCAGAAATACCTTGGACTCTTCTCTGTGAGCAGCGTGCAAAGCTGCTCCCCTCTGGATATGGGAGGGCCCCCTCTTACAGGAGGACCTTGTGCTTTGCTTTAGGGGAAAAAGGCAAAGTTAGGGGAAAAGGTTGGTTTGAACTCCAGCTTCTGCTGCTTTCTCAAAGTCCCGTTGTTTAAAATATTCCTATGTCCTGGTCAGTGCCACGCACCCCCACGGTATGCAGGGTAGTGTCCTGAGCCCATCCAGATGTCACCGCCTCTGGACAGTGAGCACATCCATCACTCAGCAAATTTCCTTTGTTCCTTTCCATCACCCATCCCTCTCCCCTAATCCCTACTTTCTGTCACTGTAGGTTAGTTTGCACTTTCTAGAGTTTTGTAAATGCATACCGCCCAGCAGGTGCCCCACTCTGCCCGTTTATTGCCTTCCCCGTCAGGACTGTGAGATGCACCTGCACTGCTGTCATTTACTCCTGCAGGTGGCTGAGTAGCGCTCGCCTTGGAAGTCTTACAGCTTATGCATCTGTTCACCTGATCCTGGATGTTTAAGTTGTTTCCACTTCTCCCCGCCCCGAATAATGTCAACACCTTTTACTATCAGTCACATATTTTATAGAAAAAGGAATGCAGTAAATGGGTTAGGGTTGTATTAAAAAAAAACCCAGGATTGTACCTGGTGTGCTATGTGGGAGCTGCTTGGGAGTGGGGCTCTCATGGGCCAGGAGCTGTGTTTCTGCACAGAGCACATCTGCAGCACCCCAGGAGCAGCTGTGGTCCACTTCACACCAAAGGGAAGTTGGGCTCCATGCACAGCCGAGACAGGGATGAGCTGCTGCAGGCATGCGCTGTCCCTACTTTTGGCTGTTTACAAATAGAGCTGCTAGAAATCTTTGTTTACAAGTGTCTGTGCAGACGTAGGTTTTTTCTTCCATTCCCAACTCTACGAGCTAGAGCTAGAACCCTCTCCAAATGCCAGTCATTCCCAGTGTCTTTCTAAGGATGTAGATTAGGGGGCACAGCCTGCTTGGGGGCCAGCCTTTGCTGATTAGGCTTATGACAGGGCGGTTCTATCACCATTGCACAGGAGCACCCTTGTTTTCTCATGCATTAAGTGCATGAGTTACTCAATGGATATGAGATTTTAGGCATCATGGGCAGCTGGCTCCAGAAAAGCCTGGAGACCTTGGTCCACAGCCACACCTGGCTTCTCAGTTCCTCCGTGTAGGCAGAGACAGAAGGGAAAGTGAGGCACAGGAAAAGCTGTATAATTTGAGATTGTTAGGTCCGGCCCCCTCTTCTGGGGCTGCCTTTCTTCCCTAATGGCCTCTCCTTGCATTTTATTAAGGAGCATGAGGCCCAAAGCGATGCCACTTAAAGATAAGGATTATACAGTCAGGTCTTCTGAAGGGAACATCTACGCTGTTTACCAATTGACTCCTGCTTCTCCTCAGGGGCAGTGTGTTAGCCCTGGGTCTCTATAATCACGTAGGAAATATTTCCACCATCACAATGCTCATTCAAAAATAAATAAATAGCAGCACCCCTGCAGATGTTTCCTTGTTTGTTGAAGGAAAAAGAAGATAAACACAGTTATTGTGATTCATAATATTTGTGTGAAAGGCACCACACTAGAGCCCTCCTAAGTACTCCCAACAATAATATTTGGTAACTTTAATTTTTTAAAAAATTTTGGATGGCTCAAGCTAAATCGATATGGGGTCACATGTCACCCTCCCAATGTTAACACCTGCAGTGTCTCAGAAGAACCTTGGAGGTGGACCTGGTGCTTCCAGGAACAGCCTCCCTCCAGCAGGTGTCAGGTGGATCACTGGTGCAGGCTGCAGCAACTGGCAGCCTTTTCTGATCAGCTCTGAACACCTCCAACAGGGCCTCCATGCCAGTGACAGGGTGCATGCTGTGATCTCAGCACTTGGAAGGCCGAGGCAGGAGGATTCCTCAGAGTTGGAGGCCAGCCTGGAATATACAGAGAGTCTAAGGCCCACCTGATGTACTGACTGCATCCTGTTGGAGGCCATGGTGAACACAGGGCTCAGCACCCCATCCATCCTGACTTGGTGGATCTGGACTAGGGGCTGACTCTACATTTTCATCAGCTCCCAAGGGCTGCTGGGGCTCTTGCTACAGGGCCCTCACTCTGAGAAGTGCTTTCTTTCTTTCTTTCCAAAGTTTCCTAGAAATCTTAACTCACAGCTAGGAAACGTATTTGCAGAAAGCTGGGGAAAGAAACCTGCCCTCTTCCCAGATTTGCCCTTGAACATGGAGTTTAAGTAGGGAGGGGTAAGAAAGGCCACCCCTTTGAGGCCCAGTGGTACTCACTAGCTTGGGGTGGCTCTGGATCCTGCTGCAGCCTGAAGAATTGAACAGTCTGGGCCACGCCCTTCTCCTGGGGACGCCAAGTTACTTCCTCATTGAAACACAAAACTCAATACTCACAATTTAAAGCTGGAGACTTATTATTGTGACTTGCAGTTTATAGAGATTTAAGTCCAAGTTACACTACTCCAAGCCTGAAAGGTAATGGTAGGATTCTCAGAGGAAAGGTGCTCACATCACGGTGGCCACGAAGCAAAGAGTGAAGGGGAGGAGATAAACCCTTCCTGATAGCACCCCACTGGCCTACCTCTTCTGACCAGAACGCATCTCCTAACAGCAAGTCAGTCACCATCCAAACACATAAAGCTCTGGGGGACATTCTAGATCTCAGTCAAAAGAAGTTCACTGGGCGCAAAATCCCCCTGTGTCAGCACAGCTATGAGTAAGATGTAAGACAGCGCCCATTAATTACATGCTATTACTCCCCCTCCCTCGCCTTATCCCCTGTCCTTGCTTCTAGAATTGCGACCTCAGTTTTTAGCTCCAGGACATTGTCTGCGTGCAAAGATACAAAGGAAAAAACGCTTTGCTTTGTAAAGATGAGCACATACAGGAGTACAAGAGTATCCTTTGGACAGGTGGATGTCAATGTGACATGATGTCCTGGAATCACACGGGCCCACATAGAACCTGCCCCCACCCTGCTGGGACGGTCTTCTCACTGTGAACGTCCTTCCAGAGAGCTCTGCTCTTGGAATACGCAGCAAAGGCAGCAAGGTAGTTTTCAGCAGAGTGAGGTTAAGAGACACTGGGATTAAAATGTTCCTGAGGGGCGGAATGGGCAACTGAAGTTCAACCACCAGCAGACTGTAGCTGGTCACAGAGTAAGATACTCATCCTCACAGATGTGGGATTAATGTTTGATTTCTTTGGGGATTGGAGGCCCAGCCCAAAGAGAAAATCATCTCTCTTAGGGGAGGGATTGTGTACTTAGTGGGGGCCAGGAAGGGCTTGAGTCTGGGCTTTCTCCCTCCAGGTCACAAAAGTTTAGATAACATGAGAAAACTGAAAAAAGCTAAATAAAGTTCCCAAAGTGGCCAATCTTGGGATGTGAAAACATTCAAATAGTAGTGATGATTCCTGGAGTAGAAGGAACTGAAGAGGCCATTGTCCTATTCAGGGAAGGAGACTAATGCACCAGCTCTCGGTCCATTATATTTTCAAGTAGGACAAGGCAGATAGCAAGAGCAGGTAGTTTCTTGCATTGACTTAGATTTAGGGCCCAGATACAGGCACAACATTCACCCAACACATGTGCAATTTTTTTTTTTAAGAGCAGGAAAATTTATTGAGGGAAAGGAATGGGGAATAGGAATAGCTCCTGAGGGGCAGGGGGGGTCCCAAATGGGTTGCCCACATGTGTGATTCTTTACCACACATCTTTGACCACACACTTTTGATTGACCAGAACCCCCACAGGGAAATGAGAGGAGTTGAGTGGGGCAACAGGTCCAGGCTAATGTGCTCGCTGCTCCGTCACTGGGGTCAGAAGGTCCAGCAGATCCAGTGGTGCCTGAGCTATCAGTGAGAGGTAGAAATGCTCTTTGGAGCCCCTGGCAGGCCTGTACAGGTGAATTGCAACAGAAGCCTTTAGGATTTTTGAGCAAGATTCTGCCATAGTCTGCAGGCAGCTGTTCTTCCTTTGAAAAACAGCTCTTGGCCTGCTCCTGAGTCTTACTAGCAATAGAATGCTTGATCATAGGACACCAAGTTAGCATGCAAACTGAGCTGCCCATTGTGAGCTGGGTATTGTCCGATCTACCAACTCTAGAGTTGAACGTACACAGCAGCTGTCGATCATTAAATGGAAGTGGTACATACATGACTGAACTGGACTAGGTCAGGAAGACACAAGTAAGGTATATGAAGCTACCAGGTGCCCTCCTGCTGTAATGCCTCTGTCTCCCAGGATGCACCCATGGCTTCCTAGGGTGTACCATGTGATCAGCTGTCAGAGAAAGAGAAGGCTAGGCCCTGGTTTACAGGTGGTTCTCCACATTATGTACCCATGGCTGACAACTGCAACATTACAGGCCCTTTCCAGGACATCTCTGAGTGACAGCAGAACTTTGGGCAGTGATTGCATATTTTGTCCAGAAGGAAAAATGGCCAGATGTATGACTGTATTCAAGGAGTGTAGTCAGTGGTCTTGCTTGAATGGTCAGGGGTTTGGAAAGAACATAATTAGAAACTTGATGGGAAAAAAAATTGGTGACAAAGATATCTGGGGAAGAGGTATGTGGATATACCCATCCATATGAGCAAAGGATGTAAAGATACCTGTATATTATGTAAATTCGCACCAAAAAGTGACCTCAGCAGAAGGCAACTTTAATAATCAAGTGGATAGGATGACCCATCCTGTAGGTAGTGGTCAACTTTTTTCTTCAGTCACCTACCATTGCCCAGTTACACTTATGAACAAAGTGTTGGTGGTGGCAGTGGATGGACGCTATGGATGGGCTCTATAAATGCCCAAACCTCAAGGTTTGGGATTCATATATTGTAAACCCAGGGAAAAGTTATTGGAATTCTTGTGAGTCAATTTCAATGTACTACTTCCAATGCAACCTGTGCTGAGAAAAGAGACAGAGATGTATCTGCAATTGTGGGGAGCCAATGGGTCGTAAGTCCAATTAGAACCAAACCTAGGGCCTAATCCAGGTTTTAATCATTCATGAAGAGAGAAGTGGCTCAGGGTTGAGTGACCAGGAGAATGGTGGGAACCATGTGAATTCTGTGAGCTGGGCTAGGTAGGAGAGCAATGGTACCTCTGCAATACACAGAAAAAGGCATGCAGAAAGAGAGTACCGGGTTCTGGTAACATGTAGCCTCTAAGTCTGGAGGAATTTGCATAACCCAGTTTGAGGAAGTGTCTTGTGCTTTGGGTCAACTGCCTCAGCTCTGATGCTGGCCTTATCTGCCCTGGGATATCATTGTCTCTTTTGCAAAGCTCTATCCCAGCCTACAGCCTGGTGTGCCTTGGCCTATAGGGTTCATGTTTTTTTTTAGTTTATGCTTAGTAGGAGGGAGTGTGAGGCGGGCTGCACACAGACCTGTTGCTTTGCTTCAAAGACCACATCAGCACCTTGACTAGACCCAGTGGACTCCCACTCACCACAGCTGGTCTGGGTACAGCCACTGCTGAATTCCCAATAGGCCAGCAGCAGAAATCAATAGTCAATCTCTGATATGGCACCATTCCCTGGGGTAATCAACCTATGACCTGATGGCAGGTTGATTATATTGAGCTGATTCCATCATGGAAAGGACAGCATTTCGTCCATATTGATATAGACTCTTACTCTGGGTATGGATTGCCTTCCCTGCATATAATGCTTCTGCCAAAACTACCATCCATGGATTTATAGAATACCTTGTCATGGTTTCTACACAGCATTGCCTCTGACCAAGGAACAAAACTATGGCCAAAGAAGTGAGACAAGAAGGCCAAAGAAGGGGTTGTGCTTATGGAACTCATTGGTCTTATCACGTTCCTCACCATCCAGAAACACCTGGATTGATAGAAAGGTGGAATAGCCTTTTGAGGATAAAGTTACAGTGCAGTTACAGTGTCAGTAGGTGGCAATACCTTGCTCGACTGGAGCAAGTTCTTCGAAAGTTGACACATGCTTTGAAACAGCAGCCACTATATGTATTGTGTTACTCATAGCCAGAATTCATGAGTCCAATAATCAAGGGGTGGAAATAAGAATGGTACCACTTGCCATTGCTCCTAGTGACACACTAGCAAAACTTTTGCATCTGCTCTCCATGATCTTATGTTCTGCTGGCCTACAAGTCTCAGTTCCAGAGTAGAGAAAGCTTGTACCAGGAAGCACAACAATGATACCATTGAACTGGAAGCTAAGACTTCCCCCTGGTCATTTTGGTTTCCTCATGCCTCTGAGAAAACAAGCCAAGCAGAGAGTCACAGTATTGTTAGGGGTGGCTGACCCAGACTATCAAGGGGGGAAACTGCACTATTACTACACAATGGAGGAAAGGAAGAATATACAGTACTTGGAGCGTAGGAGATCCCTTCCTAATACCATGCCCTGCTATTAAGGTCAATGGGAAGCAACCCACTCTGGGATGACAAATGGCCCAGAACTTTCAGGAATGAAGGTATGAGTCACCCTACCAGGGAAAGAACCAAGACTAGCCGAGGTGCTTGCTAAAGGCCAGGGGAATACAGAATGGGAAGTAGAAGATAATTATAAATACCACCTCCAACCCCATGATCAGTTACAGAAATGAGGACTATAATTGTTCTCTCCTGCCATGCTTCCTTTGTAGCATAATGTTGATAGACTTAATATTAGTGCTTAGGTATTGTTAAACATATGTTATAATGTTTCAGTTATGAAATGTTTAGAGTAAGCATCAAAGAAAAACTTGCCTTCTGTTCTGGGGAGGAAACTTTTGCTTGGACACAGGATAGTTGTGCCATTTTAGGTATAATTATGAACTTACCTTTTTTCTTTTTTTATAAAGACAAGGTTTCACTATGTGGTCCAGGCTGGCTTTGAACTTGCAGTGATCCTCCTTCCTCAGTCTCTTGAGTACTGGGATTACAAGCATGTGCTACCATGAACAGACATGAACTTGTCTTTGTGTCACAGACTAAGAATGATTGTGTCTGGTTGTCAAGTTGACAATTGCTATAATTAATTGTTTTGTCAACCTGGATACATCTAAGTTCCTTAGCTGGTTAGTGGCACCAGGTCTGTCCCTGAGGCTCGTGCTCTTAACTTCTGTGTAACACAGCTGCCAGTGCTTTGACAGCTCAGGCAGAGAAACATGGGCAGTGTTCACTTCTGGCCTTTCTAAGACAGGGTTTCTAAACTTGGTACTGTTGACAATCTGGACCTACTACTTTTTTGTTGTGCGAGCTGTTCTGTACACTGTGGATGTTTTGGCAGCCTCTCTGATTTCTAGCCCAAGATGTTAGTGGTAATCCCCTACTTGTTACAATCAAAAATTTTTTCCCAAACATTGCCAACGTGCCTGGCAAGGGGCAGGTAAAAATCCCTCCAGTTGAGAACCACTGTTCTAAGGGTCTAGAACATCCTGGGTGTTGCTTTGTTTCAGGACAAGCCAGCCTTGTGCAAAGACTGAGCAGCTGATGACTCTCAAAGTTAAAAGCCCCACAAGCTAAGTTAGCATCAAGGGGCTGAAAGAGGGCCACCAGTATGTGGGGTTCCTCTCATGGTTGAGACGTAGTGTCAGGCCTCTAATAATAAAATTGTTTAGGATTCTTGTGTCTATTAGCTCAGCAGAAGGCACGATACCACTTACCTTATAAATTTTCTATGTGGCCCTTAAAAGGCTCGTGAAGGCCCAAAGGAGGGTGGTAGGGCCTTAAGCATGCTGCAGATCTGGCTTCCAAGAGTTCCTTAGCTACCTAAAGATCTTCCTCCCAATTTTCCAGCCCATTTTGTCATCTCAGGGCAAGTGAAGTATTCTAGGGAGAGGATGCCAAAGGACAAGCTCTTCCTCTCATGCACCACTTTTAAGGGGCTGGTTGAGGTGGAATTACAGAAAATTGTAGGAAAATTTGGTCTAGGTTTGAGAAAACATTCTGAAACTATTGTTAACTTCTTTTTGTGATGATAGCTGGAAAAATGAAGGTTATCTGAATTTTGGCACTTTTGCTGATTGTTGTATAGAACTTAAGAGTGTGCAAATTGTATAGGTTGCTTCTCTATAGCATTTTAGTGCTCTGTAAAAGTTTTCCACCTATTCCTCTGCACATGGGTTCTTCAAATGGAGTAATAACACATTTCAAAAGCATAACTGAACATGAACATTTCCTTAGGCATCTTACATAGAATAAAATGCATTGAAAAAACTGGATACAAGTTAAAAAGGCATTTATCATAAAAATTAGTTTGAGATAGTGATTTACTTCATTTTCATTTATTTGCTTCAATGGTGCAAATGTTTTTAAAATTCAACATTTTCAGTTTTCTTTTAAACTTCTTCCAAAAAGACTTCAATTGAGTCCCCGGATGGCTATTACTTTATTACTGGCCATAGGCTTTTATTTCATCCATACTGCCTGTAAGCAATGGAAATGAAGCCAGCCAGAGAAAGGGCCTCACACAGAGAAGGCTGGGTATCATTCAAAATGTCGTCTTCTGTGACATTAGAATGCAAGCATCAGTCCCATGAGCACCCATTCCAGGCCAGCTCTGAGGTGTCAGGGTGCCTTTTGTTCACATTGCCTTGTATAATAGGTGCTCGCTCTTTTCCTACCACAGGCTGTTTCACCTGTAAGTCAATTAATTCATGAATGACCAGGACTCTATTCTGTCAGTTCCTCAAAGGGGTGATAATGCATTAATCAGAGTCTAACCATGTTAAAGCTGTTAAGGCCCACAGTCATTGAGATTTGGGGGAAGGCCAAAAACATCTTTTTCTTTTTTGGATACTGGTAATTGAACACAGGACCTCATGCTTGCCTGATAGGTGCCATGCCACTAGGCTAAGTCCCCAGCTCCCCAGTATCTTTTTTTTTGTCTTTTTCCTTTTTATCGGTACCAGGGATCGAACTCACGACTGCCTGCTTGCAAGGCAGGCGCTTATGCCGCTGAGCTAAATCCCCAGCCCCAAGAAACCAACTGGAAATGCAATCCCGGTGCTATAACTGGAACAGATAAAATTTCAGCGCTGAAGCTGGAACCTGCGCCTCTGGAAACCACGATTTGAATTTTCTGCCACTGCTGCCGCGTATGAATCAGTACAGCAGGGACAGAGATGCGAAAGCTCTGAGAGTGGGAACTGGCGAACAGAGTTGAGAGCAGGACTGGCGGGGAGCCCTGCATCGACCTGCAATGAGTGAGAGGAACGGTGACCCCTCCATAGATAAGGAGGCTCTAACAGAGGACATTCTGGGACCAGGCAGACTAGCTGGAACAGGATGCTGCAGTGACTTTAGTTGCATGTTCCCCTCTCAAGCAGGATTGGTGGGGAGCACTTGGCCTGGGTGATGCTGTGGACTAAGACCCTGGTTTAGGCTAGCCTAAACCAGGTTCCAGCACCTGGCCATGCAACCTAGCAGAGAAGCCTTCAGTAGGTTGACCTGGAGGGGCGGGCCCAGCAGAGGCTGCCCAGGTCTATGTCTAGCTAGTACACTGCAGTGGGTGCGAACACCTAGCCTGCGGATTCAAACAAACTGTATCTAACAAAGAAAGAAACTGAGCCTCCTATATATGCCTGTATGGAAGGAACAAAAAATATGAGAAAAGGAGGCAACAAGAAAGGGTCCTCAGCCCCCAATCCTGAGAACAGTGATCTAGGAAAGGTAAATGCAAAGGAGAATGAGGACAGAAAATATGCAATATCAGACATGGCACCAATAGACATAAAGCGATTATCTCCAGAACCTCATAGATGAGTTCAAAAGTGAAGTATTTAATGAAGTAAAGCAAGATATAAGTAGAATAGTTAGAGAAATGCTAAGCACCACCCAAGAAAAAACAGATGGTGGAATGGAAGAACAGAAAAAAAGGGGAGAATTGTTTGATGGAGAAAATAGAGAAAACATAGAATATGTGAAGCAGGTTCAAAGAGATTATCAGGAAACTAAAAACTCTATTGAAAGCTGGCATAACAGCTTGAAAGAAACTAAGGATAGATTATCTGAACTGGAGGACAGATTTGTAATGTGGGAGCATGAAATGAAAAACTTCTTAAAAATAACAAGGAAACAAACAGCAATAATACAAAGGCTAGACGATGATAAGAGGATCTATAACTTAAGAATTAAGAACATAAAAGAAGAAGTAGGGACACACACACAAAAATGAACTACAAAGGCTATTCACAGAAATAATCCAGGAGAATTTCCCTAACTTAGCAAAAGGTAAAGATACTCAGATGTATGAGGCATACAGGACCCCAGCCACCTATAACCCAAACAGAACTACACCCAGGCATATAATAATTAAAATTCCAGAAATCCAATATAAGAACAGAATACTGAAAGCCATCAGAGACAAGAAACAGATCACTTACAAGGGAACACCCATCAGAATTACAGCAGACTTCTTGGCACAAACCATCAAATCACGAAGAGCGTGGAGGGAAATAATTCAAGCTTTGAAAGATAATAACCTCCAGCCAAGATTGATATATCCTGCACAACTGTCCCTAGAAATTGATGGAAAAAACAAGGTGTTTCCAGGATAAAGAGAAACTAGGGGAATTTGCAACCATCAATTCAACTCTACAGAGAATACTACAGGACATTCTAAAAAAGAAAAATACCAAGATTCCAGAAACAGTGGCAGAGAGGCCACAATGAATGTAGCAGAAAGTGAAATGAAGAAGACAAACTGACAACTAATGAGAGAAAAAGAGCTTAACGGAAATGAGGCAAAGAAGGTTGGATGGTAGGAATAGCTATTTTGGAGAAAACAAGACATCATAATAGCTAGTGCTGATTTAATATCCTCTTGTTTTGAAGTCCCATCAAGTTTTTGTTCTTCTGTCTCCATCGGTCTTAACTCTTAGTGGATTTTATTATATGTGATAATATAAACAAAAACTTTTATGGACAAGATTACACAGAAGCCATTGTTCATTTTCTGTTAGTTCAGTCTAAATACCCTGTAAAATACTGTCATTCTCTTGAATGGCTTTACATTGTCTTGATATGTTTGATGCTACAGTATATGAAGTTATACTCAAAGATTTCAAGGAAAGAGACACTATGGTAACTACTTTTATGTTGGGATATCTTGTGGTGAAACACTGTTTTGCTTAAATGGTTGTTTTGACCTGTGATGTTTTGTTATGTCCTCTTTTATCTCACTCTCCTTTTTTATTATCTTTTTAATTAAGGGAAAAATTAAAAAATAGCAGGATATATTATAGTAACCCACTTTGATTTCCTATTAACTTGATTTGAAACTCTGTATTGCTCTCACCACCTTGTTTTGACTGATTTTCCTCATTCTGTTCTGCTTGATAGTACCAAGTTCAAGAGTATAGGCAACAACTGTGAAGACAGTAAGATTCATTATGACGCCCATTCTGGTTTGACTATTATCTTCTTTTGAAGTCCAGTAATGTCTCCAATGTTTTGATTTTATTGGTTTTGTTCTTTACTGTTTTGCTCAGTTTTATTATAACTGATGATATAGGCAATTCTTTTTAAGATAGCAAGAGGCATTATGGTAACCATTGTTGATCACCTTGTATTTTGTTTTTACATTATGTATTATGTCCATCCTTTTGATTTGACTGACTCTATTTTGTCACATTTGGCTTTATTCTCTGCAAAAAAAGTAGTAAGAACTGTGGGAGTAATAAAACCCAAAATGTGTAATTGTCATTGTACAAAAGAGAGGAAAAGAAAGTGCTCTAAAGGATATAACTGCATATATATTTAAGTGTATAAGACAGATAACCATATTACTGAGTTTTGTTGGATCACTGAACAGAACTGTTTGCAGTCTCACTGTTTGAATGTCCACTTTATATGCTTTAATTTTGTAACTTGAGAAACTATTTCTAAGATGACAATATGTAATCTATTAACTAGTGCTTTCCTAGTGTTTATTTTTTCTGAAATTCTGTATAACTTGTACCCTTTTTTTCTTTTTCTCCTTAAATAAAATTTAAAAAAAGAGAAATGCACAAAAGGTAGAGAAGTTCGACTTTTATTGAAGGTAGTGAAAGAAATAGGCTCTGCAGTTTGAATGTGGGCCAACTAAAGTAGGAAAAGAAGTATGCTCCACAAAGAGGGCTAAATGAAGAGGGGTGAGCCCTGCAGCCATGAGCTCAGAGGTAGCTATCTTCCGTATTTCCCAGTTTTCAGGCTGATGTCAGATCTAGAGCAGCTTATCAAGAGTGTTTAATTTCTCGTGAGAAGAATCAAGGATACTCATTTTCTGGTTGGTCCTATGTATAGCACTTGGGTGCATGTGTCCTGGGTCTCCATGGCTGACACAGGTCATACATACTTACCCAGCTGCTTTGCTATGCGCTATTTTCCTACCTCAAAAAGGTTCACTATGACCGAGGATTTAGCTCAGCGGCATAAGTGCCTACCTGGCAAACGGGAGGTGGTGAGTGCAATCCCTGGTACCAAAAAAAAAAAAAAGATTCACTGAAGAAATCAAATAATCTACACAAATATTTAAGAAGGGTGGGAGGGAACCTGGGGGTTGTCTAGGTATTGAACTTGTGAAAAATCCTCAGCTCACTCTTCTCACCACAGTGTGACTGTGGCAAGAGTATTACAAGGCCCTAAGGGTTAGCAGGGAGCTTCAGGTTCAGTAAGAGCTTTTCTGTGGAAACATTGGTGTTAAAATATTATGCACATAGGAAACCCAAAACCCAAAGAGGTGATCTGATTAAGACCGTAACAGGGGTTTCCATCTGAGCTATGACTCAGCAAAGGCCCTTGTAGCTTCATCACTGGTTACAGGATGTCCCTCCTTCGTAGACTATTTACTGAGACCTCTTCATTGATGGGCAAAGGTTGTGAGGCATATGAAAGCCCCTTCTTGCCAGCTGTGGAGGTGCATGCCTGTAATCCCAGTAATCAGAAGGCTGAGGCAGGATTGCCAGGGATCTGAGGCCAACTTGGATTAAATAATGAGTTCAAAGCCAGCCTACAGCACACAATGAGACCTTGTCTCAAAACAGAACAAAACAAAACAAACCCCACATTATATTTGCAACATTTATAAACTAGCAAGGAAATCAGGTAATCTAAAAAACTATATAAAATATGTGATAGTACTTAGTGATTTAAAGTGGGGCTGTCTCCCATGAACCACTAAGATGAACATAGGTAAGACAAACCAAACTCACTCCTGAAGCTGTCTGTATCTCAGTAAACAACTCCCTTTACTGGGTTGCCTAGGTTCTTTTCTTTGTCTCACATTTCCTCTATCAAAAATTCTACTGGTTCTACCATCAAACATAACCAGAACCTGACCGCACCTCTTCGCTGTACTAGTCTAGCCCATCCTCACTGGTTTCTTCTTTGATCCTGAAACCTTACAAAGTAGTCAGAGTGATCCAAGAGAGGAAGATGGGCCATGTCACTCAGCAGCTTCTCAGTGTGGTCTCTATCAGTCTTCCACTCCACCGTGCTCTGGCCACACCATTCCCTATGCTCTTTTTAATCATAAAAGACCAAATTTTATCTGGAATCGGCATGAAGAAAGAGGCCTAAAGACCTCTAAACAATCAGTGTATCTTAAAGCATGCCAGGGCTACCAAACAGGGTGTCTTCTGAAAGGCTTGCAGAATTCCAGCGCTAACCACTGGTGTGCTATAGAAGAATGCACATCACCACTGCCAATTTATGTATCATTTCACCTTGTGCAATGCAGGTATTCTGCTCAGTCTCATGTGTTTCTCATTTTGGAGTTATATAATTTGGAATGAGAAACTTAAGCTCCTCTCCCTTCAAAAACTAGCTTGTTTACATCATAAAATAGAACTTTTAAACTAAAGTCAAAATGGATCAAAGATCAAATTTTAAAACAGGAACACTGAATCTACTGGAAGAGAAGTAGGTAGAAACCTTGAAGACATTGGGGTAGGCAGAGTTCACTGACAAAAAACCAAACTGCACAGGAAATAATTCAAAGAATCAATACCTGGGATCTTATTAAAAAGTTTTGGTACCTAAAAAGAAATCACCAACAGATTGAAAAGAAAATCCATGCACTGGGAAAAAGTTTTAGCAACTGTCCCTCAGACAAAAGACCTCTATCTAGAACACAAAGAATTAGAAAAAAAAATCAGCCCCCTCCTTTCTGTCCCCCCAATAGAACCTTAAATTTCATGCTTCTTATAAGTTCAAATCTGTATCTGGGAAAGTAGAGGAATTCTGGTGTTTCAATAAAAATAGTATCATTAGAGATTCAGAACCTTAATCCTTCTTCATTGTTAGCTTTATTAAATATCTCTGGAGTCAAAGGGCTGCTGTATGGGAAGCTAAAAGGGCTGCCAAGGCACTAATAGGAAGAATCCTGGCTTCTCATGTTGGGGGCATGGGTTCTCTAGTAACTTGGTCTCTGGTGCTGTTACTTTGTATCCTTTAGGCAGTCATCTAATGGCACAAGTCAGTCAAATTCTAACATCCAGAAGGCTGATGTATGAAAGGCCATGGAAGGGTGAGGTTATCTGTGCTCCTCAATGCAAGACCTGAAGAATCAGAGGCTTTGATGCTGATTTGAGAACAGAAAGTGGGCTTCTTCAAAAAGCCAAGTATGGGTTCAGGTCTAAATCATTTGCCCAAACTGGAGTGGAATATATTCATGTGTACACTGCTTGGGCTGAAAGGAGTCTGCATGCTACTGGATACTTCCATCCTCAAAGCAAGCATGGTGAATGAACAAGATAGAACGCAGTCCATCAAAACTTAACCTAGTTAGGTACAAGAAAAGATTACTGAGCCTTTCCAGATTGCTTTTTTTTTTTTTTTTGTTATTGGCGACTCTCATGTCCATTATTTTCTTTTAAAGGCAAGATACAGTGATTTTAAGTACGAAATTCTAAATCAGTAAAAGTCTCACAAAGAAAAAACAGGCTTCTTGTAATTTATTTGTTATTTTCAAGCGACAGTTACAAAAGATTTTAATTTTTATAATACTCTTGATAAGAAAATAAAATTTAAATAAAAATACATTCTCAACAATACAACATGGTTACACAAATTCACTATATTAAGTTTGATAACTTACACTTTCAAACTAGACACTTGTAAAAACCAATATTTACTAGCAACATATTAATTTCCAAGTTAAAAATGGAAGCAGATAATATCAATTAAGATTGGTAATTTAACTCTAGAATGAGTCTTGTATTTTTCACATAATGTAAAGGACACCTAAAAGCCTATGCACAACTGTCTTTACAGGAGGTACCGTTAGAGCAAATTAAAGGTGCTTTCGCTTTAAAAAAAAAAAAATGTTTTCAGAACCTGGCATGAAAGAGCTTTTCTAGTAAAGAATGAAACCAGGCTTCAGAAAATAAAACAAAAGCCACATTATTTGTCTTTTTTGGGGGGTTGAGGGATAAAACAAGCCTAGTTTTGACATTACCTGTGATATTAAAAATATACTTCTTTGGCAAATAGTTTGACTTGATAAAAGGTATATTCCTGGGAGTAAAAACCTTTGCTCATTATCTTATCAAGTGACTATTAAAAAAACAAAGCTAAATGAAAACAAAACAAGGTACAAAAATTTGTAATTTCAATTAATGGAAATGGTTAAAATAAGAGTCAGAACTGATGTTTATAGCAAGACTTCTCTCGTATCCTTTTCTGTCTTTCCTGTGGTTTCCAAGTTTTGGGGGGAGAAGTAAGCTGCCATGAACTTTTTAAAAAGCTTTTGGGAAAGGGAGAGAAAGCAGATCAGGTACAGTAATCTCAAAGTACCTGTGGGTAACAGGAGAGGAAAGAAGTAAGGTCTGAGGATGCCTAATGTTTCACTGATATGGTTTCTTACTGGAAAAATTTTCAAAGAAAATGTAATTTCTTATTTTTCTTTTTAGGCTGTGCCGAACTTGTTAATTTCACTCAAACTATTTATTCAAACATGCTCTGAGAAGAAAATGGCCAGATGACCAAAATTTTCCTTCAAATCCCTTGTTATGTATAGGGACAGCTGTGGTTCACTCTGACCATGCTGGGATCTTTAAAAATAACTGTAAGTAGGGATTTGATATTAGGAAGTTTAGAAGCATATTTCTATTATCTTACTCCCCAGGAAACTAAACTCCCCCCGCCAAAATCCAGCAGAAGATCAAGAAGCCACCAACCAGTAATGAGTGATACATGTCAATGTTCATATGTCCTTCTGCTGGCAGACATTTTAGGGAATTTTAAAAGGAGTTTTCATTTGAATGAAATTCATGAGAAGTTTATTAAACAGCTAAATTCTTTCACATATATAAATAAGCATAGTCTGTGGAACCCGTAAGTTCATAAAATTTAAAGGATTCTTCCAAACTTTAGTATGAGCCAGGAGTAATAGATAACGCAAAATAGGATTGATTCTTAAATATAACCAATTGATCTTTACAAGTCATATAGAGAAATACATTGTTCAGTTATGATCACTGTTATGAAAAACTGATTGTGTGCCAATGGTCTTTAAAAATAATGACCTAATAACAATACAATTTAAAAATATCCACCAGTAATATAATTGGCAAACGTACTGTGAAAGATAGCTTATGCTAAGGGATACAAAAAAAAGCACTACTAGCTAGACTTAGTAAGTCACAGTTTTAAACAGGAACATAGTAAATACTCCAAGGTTCAAGGTACCACATTTAGAAAATGTTTTGAATCAAAAAAGACAAAATAAGAGTACCACAATTTTTAATACTGATGAAGCAAAGTATACTCCTCCTCTTCAAGGTGGCAACTTGCTTCGACTGCTTATTTACAGTTACGTTTTTTAGAACAAAAGTAAATTATTAAGGAAAAATAAGATTCAAACCAAATTCCATTTGGCTAGCAGGCAATAAGGAAACAGCAAAGAAATATAAACATTTTCCAGGGAAGCATTATTTCTAAACACTGATCATTCAACTGATCATAAAGATAGATACCATGGAGTATCTAAAGTATAATCTGGTGTAGGCCAGATTATTAAAGTGCGCCGAGTGACTGTTCTTGCGTTAGATCTCAATCTAACACTATGAGGAGAGCATTCTTATGATGCTCTTATTCTAACATGAAGTAGCAGGTGAGATCAAGTGATTTCCCCACCACCTTCTTTCACTGTTTACTTTCTCTTCTTGTTCAGAAGAGAGCTCCTTAGAAGTCATGTTAATCTGAATTCTCAAATTAAAAAAAAATGAGTACCTGATTTTTAAAACAATGAAAAAATTTAGTGGTTTCATTTTATTTCACCTGCCATCACTTATCCCAAATGTAAACATGATGCACACAATAGCACATATTCCCTGATTCCTCCTGAGTTCTGTTTACATCTTTTGATAGGCAAAAGGATCTCCACTTTCAAGGATGCTCTGGCAGTTTTCTTAAGTTTCTGTTACTGTCTCTAATGTAACCTGTAATGATGAATGGACCAAAGGAAAAAAAGAATTTTCTTTTCTTTTATAAAAGAGGGTTGTAGGTGAACTAATGAAAAGCTCTGAATTGACATGGATTGGAATTTTCTAGTAAAATACAAGTTGGCAGTATAGAGCAGGCACTAATGGTAGTGAAAAAAAAGTCCACAGAACAGTGTTACAATAAGAGATGGTTTCTTGCAATGGAGAAGTGCTCCCTTTGTTAAAAAGCTTCTTTAGGAAACTTCTTTAGGAAGATTCTATTAAGAAGTTGCAGAAACACAAATTTGGATATACAAGATATGGAGGAAATCTTGGATTTCAAATTCTTAAGTAATACATTTAAACCAGGATTTCCAAACAGTTAATTTCAATCATTAAATATTAAATATAATGTGAATGCAGGTGACATTGAAGCCAATGTTCACTATTAAATACCATGAACAAAATATACGACGAATTGGGAAACTCCAAGAAAAAAAAAGAATATTTTCCAGTTCTTCTGAATCAATTGGTCAAATTCTTAAGAGGTTTTCCCAATAATTGGATTTTCCCTAGAAAACAGTAAAAGAAAAATTGTTTATAAGTTAAAAAATACAAAATTTAAAAAGTGATATAGATTCCATGTAGATAGAACTTGATAATTTTCCTTTGATGATTTGAGTCCCATGACTTTTTTATTAGTTAGTGCATATCAACTGTTACACTGAATCTTGTTTCATTAATTTAGTATTCACTGAATACTTCATTGAATTTAAGGTACTATTTTAGAAGAAAACAGAATAAATACAATAGTACATGAAAAAAGAAGAGGTCACTATTTTTTAATAAAGCTGGGCAGGGGAATAGTGTGTATGGGTATGATGGGGATACTATATCAGAAGGATGGTCAACTGTTGGCTAGGTCTTCATATGGACACTCTTTAGGGCTCCAAGAAAACTGGATTACTGATGTTGGAAGAGAATCAATTATACTAATATAAAAGAATTAGGATGTTTACAATTAATCCTTTCTAATGTACTAAGCTTTCTATACAGGAAAGCTTTCTATTTAAACCTACCAAACTGATTTTTAATGTTTACAAATAAAAATATTAATGCTCACAATTTTCAAAGAGTATTAAAATTCAGAGTCCTCCTACTAGTCAGCTGTGTGACTTAGGTCAAGGCATTTATTATCCTCGAGTGTCAGTTTCTCTAGCTGTAAAGTGGGAATAAAATCACAGGCTGATGTGAGGACCAATGAGAAGGTGATATACACTGTGGCAAATATTGTTATTTGCTGGTCTAAGAACCAAATCCTACCTACTTTGTTATAAATAAGGCCCTGATTCTGGTTTAATACTGGACAGCCCAATGTTTCAGGGAATGCTTGGGTTAACCTAGACAGGTTGTTCTTTTTTGTAAGAAGGAACACACTTTTCTGCCTCTGGATGCCACCACAGAAAAATGTGGAGCTCTGAACTACCATAGCTAATCTGTGACCATAAGGAAATAAGCTTGAGGAAGATGGAAACCACCTTGATGAGGATGGATGAACAGATTTTTCTTAATGACGGTGATGAATGGCTCACTCAATCATAAATATTAGGACTTAATATGAGACTAAAAAGTTTTTTGCTACTTCTCTTAGGATTTTGCTACTTGTTGCTAAAAGCAATCTAAGTGATATGTTATAAAATACTGTAGGTACAGTGCCCAGGTGAAATAAGCTCATCACAGTTACCTATTGCTGTTATTAGCTACTGTATTCTCTTCTATGAGACGAATTCTCATAATCAACTATAAAACACTTCTAGCACTCTGATAGCCAATTTTAAGTGGTTTAAATATTCAAGTAATAAATTAAAACAATATAACATGTGAAGTGGTGATAAAAGTGCAACTCGAACATAATGAATTGACATCTGAGGTGAAAAAGACCAGGAGTACGCTGAGTGTGAGCTGCAGAGAAGCTGCACGAGATAAAGACTCTGGCCTGGGTCTTGACTGACAGAGGTGGGCAACCAGGAGTCCTGTAGCAGGTGTGAAGGATAGGGAAGGATAGGCAATTTCTAATAGTTTAAAAAGTAAGTTTACAGTAGTTTAAAAAACTTACTTGCTCCCATATTTTGCACTACTTGATCTTTTCTTCTTATATGTTTCATGAGGTTCATCCAGCTTCTCTATGATGCTTTTTATTTGCTGAATTGTCTTAAAGGTCGTTACAGAATCCTCAATTACAAAGTTAGAATAATCATCAAGCTCTTTCTGTGGTCCTTGATAGACAGCTATAGTTCCACAAGCCTCTACAAGAAACAAAGTGAAATCTCTGATCAGAAAGTAAATTCCATAAATGTAACTTGTAGTATAAATAAAAAATGTCAAGCATCTCAAGTTGGGGAGATTTCCCTCAGCAGTGCACAGATGACTAAAATATATACATTACCTGGGATATCAAATTTCAAAAACAGTATTTCACTTCATAAATATCTATTAAAAATGTCCCTTTTGGAGTTTTATGAACTTCATGTAAGTAGTATTTTGGTAAATCTATGAGTCTTTTCAACTTTTTGTTTATAATGTTGAAGCAACAGTTCAGGACTTAGTAATAACAGATCATGTTATTATAAAAATAGATCAGCTGTGTAATTACCTTCCATCTTCTGCAGTTTAAGCGAACTGAGGCTAAAAAGAGAATAAATTCTTTCTGCTTCTCGATCTTCATCAATATCTATTTGGATGTCTGCAGGGACACCTCTGTAAAAACGAAATTAAAGACACTAAAATTAAGAGATGGAGAAAAGGGGAGAATTAAGGTGTATTACGTGGTATATACAACTCCTCATGAAGAATGTAATCAAGTGAATGTACTAAGAGGAAAATTTAAAAAAAAATAAAAACATTGGACAAAAGTAACTTTGTAAACGTCAAAAACTTGGTGGTTTGAGACTAAAACTTGAATAAGTTGGGTGTGGTGGCACACACCTGTACTCCCAACACTTGGGAGGCTAATGCAGAAAGATTGCTGTAAGTTTGAAGCCAGCCTGGGCTACCAAGTGAACTCAAGGCCAGCCTGAATTGCGAGTGAGACCCTGTCTCAAAAAGACAAGGAAAAAAAAAAAAAAAAAAGACAAAATAATGACAACAAAAACCTCAAACAAACACGCTCGAGTAAGAAAGATGTGTTATGTACATGTACCAACTCCTGGGGATTTAGTTCAGTGGCATAAGCGCTTGCCTGGTACCAAAGTCCTCAAAGTGAATGCAATCATCATGTATTGCAAACATGTACTACTAGTAGTAAACAATACTTGAACAAGAATTTTGCAAAAGAAACTTTAGAAATTTAATTTCACTGATAGTTAAAATGAAATGGAGCCAAGAGAGGTTTGGTCACTATGTGACTAATCCTAAGTAGGGGGATTATTATTTTTGGTGGTGCTAGGAATCAAACTTAGGACTTCATAGATGCTAAGGCAAATGTTTTCCCATTGTGCTACATTCTCAGCTGTAGGGAGGGGGATTTTAAAGTAGAATAATTTTTATAACCCATGCTTCATTGTAGAAGAAATACTTTATTACTTTAGTCTGCAGGGCTACACTGGGTGTTCCAAACAATTAGATACAGAATGCTAAGTGCCCTTCCTCCTTGACATTGTATTTTTTAAATTGGTGCTGCATGGGATTGAACCCAGGACCTTGGACATAGTGGACAAGTATTCCACCACTGAGTTCACATCCCTAGCCCCGTAGAGTTGTGTTTGTGATTTTTTTTTTTAAAAAAAGGGTAAACTAGGCATGGTGCTTGTAATCCTAGCATTCGAGAGGCTGAGGCAGGAGGATCACTCAAAGTGTAAGGCCAGCCTCAGCCAGTAAATTCAAGGCCAGCCTGAAACTCCTGTCTCAAAAAAATAAAAAACAATTATGTATCCATTATTCATTTTAGAAAATTTCACTATCCCAAAAGAAATCCTGTGTCCATTAACATACCATATTCTCCATTACTTTGAACTCTTGCCACCACCAATCTGCTTTGTCTCTATACAAATGTCTTTGGATATTTTGTAATATAAAGTTTTCCATGTAGTCTGTGGCCTTTAAGTCTTGCTTCTTTTACTTAGCATTATGTTTTCAAGGTTTAGCCATAGTGTAGCATGTCTATACTTCATTTCTTTTTACAACCAAGTAACACTACCACATCGTGAAACAATGCTTTTTTCATCAGTGAGAAACTTACGCAGTACATGGCTTGCAGCCCGGAGTGTTTTCACTTGTTTCCTGACAGCAGAGCCAGAGTCCATTGAGATACGCGGAAGGATGAAAAGAACTAAGTCTGTTCTGATTGCATCGGCTCACCCTGCAGAGTATGTCTATCCATTCATTAGCTTCCACACAATTATTGGCCTGGACGTAGAGTGGTTTCTCTGTATGTATTACTTGGAACATCTTCACAGACAGTTAAGATAAAAAGTTAGTGAGAGAACCAAAACACAATACACAAAACAGACAATCTAAGTAACAAAGATCTAGTGTGCTTGGCTAGATAATCTATGCTAAGTATTCTAGAATCATTACTTTTTGTTTTTTAGCAAGTTAGTTCTAAAGGTAACTAAAGTTATATGGTATAAAGCAGTCCAACAGAATATAATTTTTAAAAGTCACACATGACCAAAAGGAATGGCCTATCACACCAACAAGAATAAAAGGGAGGCAATTTCAGATGAGGAAAAGCAAAGCAATGGAGAAATCCTGAGGAGCAAGGAGGTGGCCTTGGTTGGTTTCAGTGTAACAAAGGCACTGAGTAGAAGCGGAAGACAAAGTTGAACAGACAGGTTGGGACTATGTTACTTAAGCTTCAATGTCACAGAGAGAAGTCTGAAGGGAAAGTATTTTTAACCTAAATTAAGAAAAGTATTCTTAATAAACTGGACTTTGAGGACTTAATGAACTAGATTTTAATAAATAGACTTTGAGGCATCAACAATAATGGACAATTTTAAAACAATTTCAGCTAGCAATTTGTAAGCTATTAATAATTATGGTAAACACTGGAACAACTTAAAAATATTCAACTAAGTTTTATATATATGTAGTTTAAAATGCTTTAACTATTTACATGACTTACATTTTTCTTGTTGAAAGAGCTCTCTTCTAATTTTTCCACAGCAAGAATGTTTTTTACTGGAATTGTATAAATTGCATCTTTGCCTAAATAGTAAGACAAAATTAAGACAATTTCGTCAGAATTACAAAGAGGTTACTTCTGTAAAGTTCTTTAAGCTCTTCCTTTTGATGACAGGAATATATATAACCTACAGTAATCTTCCAAGTGGAATGTACATAAATATTTTTGTATTGTGAAAACACATGAATTGATTTTTTATAGTGACTTCTTTTTTTCAATGTAAGTTATTTTTTAAAGTGTGAAACTTTATGGCTGTATAGAAAATAAAAATGCTATTAATTTTGCAACGTTAACTATACAAAAACTGAAACTAAAATACTTATCAATAAAGACCCATTCAAAGAGAAGCTGACACATAGAATTTTCTCTCAGGAGAGTTATTGTATTACATACATAGGGAATATGACCACTTAAGTAATTTCTCCAATCTGTTAATTAAGGAATTAAATCTTCAAATGATGTTTTAAATTAAAAAATTGTTTATGACTATCATATATTGGTTGGTCAGATAACTAAATCCAAAGTTATAGTAAGAGAGGCAGGGCATAAATGCAAAAAATGTATCTGGTAGAGTAAATCCTTAACCTAACTTAAGGGTTTGGGAATCAGCCAGGGAAATCTAGTTTGTTAAAGCAGCTCCAAAATAAAAAGGCAAAAGAAAAAACTATTTCTCACATAGTTATGGAAACCAGAGGCACAAATACACTTGTTATTTTTGGTCAATTTACAATGCTATTCTTAGAAATTGAAGCTTTGCTTTTGTTTCCCCTTTAAGCTTTGCTTCAATGACATACAAACACAAGCATTGGAGGTTAAGAACTTTATAATATTTAACAGATTGACGTACACCTCTTTTGGCAAAGAAAATTATTTGGTGAGTAAAGGGTTGTTTTGTCTTGAATAGACAGGTTAATATAGAATATATGCTAAGTCAGTTTCCTGGTATAAAATCTAAAATTTAAGTAATTCAAGCAGATTAAAAAAAAGACATATAATGAATACCTACAATATACCTGACACTGTTCTAACCACTTATGATAAAGCAGTAACTAGAACATATAAGATCCCTAATGGAGTCTTCATTTAGGCCTAAAAGATGATAGAAGACAAGTAAATGTTAACTAAGGGTAAATGCTACAGTAAAAACAAATTGAGGTGATACGATAGAAGTAACTGGTAAATTACTTTAAATTGAGTGGTTATAGAAAAATTTTCTGAGAAAATGATACATTTAATAAATACTTAAATATAAATCATAAGTGCACAGGAAAGAGAAAAGACTATCAGCAAGCTCCTGGAAGCAGGCAAGATAACATTTTAAGGACAAAGGGCGGGGCAGGGAGACAGTAACTGAAGGAAGCCATAGCCCAAGCCACATGTAGGACAAACTGTTTGCAATAATAGGAGAGCTTAGGGGAGACAGACAGCTGGAGTTGGAGGGACTCAGATAGACATCAGCATGATTAACAGGTAAGTTGTACCTGGAACAGTGGGGCCACTCATCCAAAGGCTAGGGTAACAATGATGCACAGTAGGCTGCAGAGCAGTGCAATGTTACAGGAGCTGCTGACCCTCAGCAGCCAAGCACCAGTACTCCTGCCCCTCAAGAACTTATCCTGTCCAACCCTTATTACTGCTGTCAGTAAAGCTACTAAATACTTAACTACGTGAATGTTTAAGTTTGCTCACAAAAATGAGCAAATTGCCAAGATGATCACCAAACAGAAAGGTAAGGCAGCACTCTGAAGGAGACACACACATCCGTGAAATCAGGAGTGTAACAAAGTGGGTCATAGGAGACATGCATCTTTTGGTACTGTCCTACATGGGACATCACAAATATCCTAGCAACGAACTTTAAAATTTTACAGGTACTGTCTATCTTTAAATTTGAATATACAAAGTATGCACATAATATAAGATTGCTGTTTTTATTCATTTCTGGACAAACTGTAACACAGAATCTGTACAAAAAGAACGTATGTCTCAGGAATACATACTGTCATGTTACCATTACGGTTACTTTCCCAGTTAATGATGTTAATAAAGCACAACGTGAATTCATAAAATGGAAGATTTTTACTTAGGATTATCCAAAAATAGTACAAAAGTGCACACATGTGCGTACGCACACATACCCTACAAAATGTAAGGGAAAAGTTCAGGGTCATAGTGAATACATTTAAAAGTTTCAACAGTTAATAAATAATACTTTAAGAAACAAAGTAAGTTGGGCATGGTAGTACATGCCTGTAATCTCAGCTCCAAGGAGGCTAAATGAGGAGGATCACCATGGCCATGACCAGCCTGATTACATAGTCCGAATTTGTCTCAAAAAAATACCAAAAAACAAAAAAAAACAAAACCTATAAAACCTACAGATGAAAATGTCCTCAAGGAAAATGTAAAACTTTTCAGATAGAAAAGATCCATCAAGTGCTGAGCAGGGTACAAGAAGACAAATACCTAAATTTGGGGTAGTAAAACAGCACAATTTACAGGCCAAAGAAAGAACCCCAAGAGTTTCCAGACAGGAACAAAAGGTTGATAATCAGATTAACATCAAATGTCTTATTAATAAAAATGGAAGCTAGCAAACAGTGATGTAGTACCCTCAAAATTCTGAAGGAAAATGATTTTAAACCCAGTTTAACTATCATTTGAAAATAATAGTAAAATAAAAACATTTTTATACATGCAGGACTCAGAAATTTATTAGCCATAAAATCTATCTTAGCAAATACCTTCAGGAAGTATTCCTACAAAATGGTATCAGATGCAGGAAAAAGATAGATGTGATATATAAGAAATAGTGCTGGGCAAAGATATCAGGAAAACTGACAGACAAAGGTAAAAAAATCACTCATGCATTATGCAAAAAGGTAACAGACAGACAGAATATTAACATTTTAAGATGATTTCATTAAGGTGACACTTCAAAAAGAATGACTAAAAGCATGTTAATACTCTTTCAGTTTGAATGGCAATTTGGATTAACTGTAGACATTAAGATAAATACATAAATTTAAATTTGTTATCAGTTCAAAAGAGTATATACAATGTCCTCATGGAGTGGAAGTAGAAGGGCACATAAGCATGTTTAAGTATTCCAATAAACTGAAAAGCCTAATAAGTAGAAAACATAAACACAGTAGTCACAACAATCACAATAAATACGAATGCATTAAACTCTATTAAATGACTCTAGTCCAGTTTCAGTTAAAAATGTCATTACTTTCTTAAGAAAGATGAATAGATTTATCATGTGACACACTGATCCCACTCCAGGTATATAGCAAAGAGAACTGAGGACTTTTGGCTACACAAAAACTTACAAATGAAAGTTTACAGTAGCATTAGTCATAATAGCCCCAAACTGGAAACAACTCAAGTGCCCACCTACTGGGTAAGTAGATATACAAAATGTGGTATCTGTCCATTCACTAGAATTTTTTTAAGGAAAATTTATTGAGGAAAGGAATAGGGAATAGGAATAGCTCCTGAGAGACAGCAGTGGTCCCAAATGCATTGCCCCATTCACTAGAATATTATTCAGCCATAAAAAGAATACTGAGTGATATGAATGAATGTCTGAAATATGCTAAGTGAAAGAAGCTAGTCATAAAAGGCTTTAAATGAGTGAATTTGATGGTATGTCCAAATTCCAGACCCACTGGAGTTTATTATCTATAATATCCAGTATTTACCTTAAAAAAAAAGACATTTAAAAAACCAAGAAAATGTGACTCGAGAAAGTGTGACTCGAGAAAGCAGCCAATTGAAACTGATTCTGAGTAGGCTTTTTAGGTTGAATACAGCAGGGAAAATATTTCTGTACATATGTTCAAGTAAGTCAAGGAAAATACAATAATGACTGAATCACTGTGGGTTCTTAAAAAAAACTATACTTAAGAGTTCTCAAGTTGAAAAGCACAAAAATAAACAAAATGAAAAATTCACAAGAACTGAAGAGCAGATTTGAGATTATAAAAGGACAAGTGAATTTAAGTAGATATAAGTAAAGCCTAAAGAGAAAAAAAGAACGAAGGAAACTGAACTGAGTTTCAGGAAAATTTGTGAGATAGTATCAAGCAAATCAGTATAAATATAATTGGAATAGTAAAAGAAAATGGAGGTACAAAATTACTGGAGTAAGTTAAGCATTTCCCAAATTTGGTATAAAACATTCGCTTACAGTTCAAAAGCAAAAAACCTCTCAACTATTTGAAAAATTATAATAGTCAGAAGAGAAACTATGCCTTCCTGTGAAGTAAGCATCACCATGCTGATTGGAAAAAGTCTCAGTCAAAGAGAAACCGCGCCTTCCTGTGAGCCAGCGCACTAAAAAACTAGTAGAGCACCACCCCTGCCCTGCCGATTTGGAAAACTGAGGATGAGCTGACAGCAACTGAGGGGAAGGGAAGAGCTCAATGCTTGTATTTTCTGGTTGACTCCACAGGCCTGGTGGTCAGGACATCTACCTTGAGGACTGCAGTGTGCATTATGCCTCCTATCTTGTTTTTGAAATCCAATGTTTTGTTCCATTTTTTCCCCCCAACGTCTGGTAACCTGAGCAACTATTTTTAGGATAACAATGTGCAGTACTGTGCTCACTGTTTTATTTGGATTTATTGTTTTATTTTTTCAATGTTATGTTTTCATTGGTTTTATTGTTTTGTTTGATTTTGCAATGTCTGATGCTATAGATATCTACTGCGAAGATAGTAAGATATACTATGATAGCCATTGTTGATTTCCTACTGTCCTGTTTGGAAGTTCTGTACCACCACTTTCACTGCTGTGTTCTGATTGGCTTTATTCAGTTTCATTTTGTTCTTTTTAAAAATTTTGTTCTTTTTAGCTTTCTGCCTACCATACCATGGACTATCTTCTCTGCCATGTTGCCTTGTCTTGGAGCCAACTTGCTATGGACTGAAACCGCTACAACTGTGAACTAAAACAAACCTTTCTTTCTTTAAGCTGTGGGTAGTGAGTATTTTGTCCCACCAATGAGAAAGTAACTAAGGTACAAGTCAATCTAAATGTACTGAGTGTTTACATTTACGGAATTTTCTTTACACTGTCTATAAGCTATAAGAGCTAGGACATTTGGTATCACATGAAGTTGTGTACATGTATCTATGTATAAAAGGTCTCCTTAAAGTAGGCATTATCTAATCAAATTTTACAGAATATAATTTGAAGGATGAATTTATTTTTTGTCTTTTTCATTTTTATCAGTACCAGGGATCGAACTCACGACTGCCTGCTTGCAAGGCAGGCGCTTATGCCGCTGAGCTAAATCCCCAACCCCAAGGATGAATTTCTTAATAATTGTCATTAATATACTTGAAAATTTCAGGAACCTAGAGAAGTAGTTCTTAAAGTAATTCAGATGTCAGCAGAGTTGGAAGGCCTGGTGTTCTTTGAAGAACATTTACTAAACTGTATCTTTATGTCACAAGTAGTAATACTGTTCTCATGACTAAGGCTATTCAAGGCAAGAGGAAGTGATAGACCAAAGTAATGGCTAGTGTGCCAGATTTTACTGCTAAGGTGGCTTAAAAAAATACATTAAGAAAATAGTTAAACTGAGGTAACTGGAGGCTAAAAACGATTTCCACAAAGAGCTGCCACTTGATCTAAGGCTCAATGGACATCAGATTACACAAAAGAAGAAAAGAGATGTCTAGATATAGCACATAAAGAAGTATGAATGTAAAGAAGCACAATTTAAAGGAACTACAAAAGCTACTTTGGTGAAGTAACACTGGAAAATGCTTTAAAAATGAGGTTGGATGAGATACAAAGAGGTTGGAATGTTAGTAACTCAGTTAATTCCAGCATACACCTAGGAGAATTTTTCCTTGAAAACGACACTTCAGAAAATATAAAACCATAATCATCATGCAGATCTATAAAAAGGTATCAAGGGTAACCATACCTGATAGTTGACTGAGTGACAATCATTTGCCACACATTAATTTAATTGTACTGAAGAATAGATGCTTGACAACAATTACTTATATAGATATTTAAAAACTTACAATTTGGAGAAAAACCCTTAAAACTAAAAAATTCTATTAATTTCTTTTCCAGCAAATTGAGAAGAGACTATATTACTGATCCTAAGAGGCAGAAATATTTGATTCAGAATACTACTGTGTAGCAAAAGGACTGAACCAAAGTCTGGTTTAGAGTTTATGTTAGGGGCTGGGGATTTAGCTCAGCGGCATAAGCACCTGCCTTGCAAGCAGGTGGTCATGAGTTCGATCCCTGGTACCGATGAAAAAGACAAAAGACAAAAAAAAAAAAAAAAAAAAAAAAAAGATAAGAGTTTATGTTACAGAAAAGCTGGGAGGCATTCTTTTAGACACCACCAAGATCACTTAGCAAACAGAGCAAAAATTACTTAACAGGCATTCTTGGCTATCTAGAAAACAGCAAGGAAACAGGAGCTAAAACATCTGTGGAGAAAAACCCTCTTTGTGGAGCACAATAAGCACAGCAGTCTAAGGCATTTATTCAGGGAGATAAAGGCAAAGATAATCAGTTGCATACACCTTTAAGCAACCCTAAAACCATCTCTAAATCATAGTTCTATATAATAGTATTATCAATGATAGTATAGTATTATCAATCATCTCAAATCAACTAGAAAAATGTTAACTTGTGTTCAATAAGTTCTTTTTTAGAAGATACGAAAGCATGTAATATATTTTATAAAAATTCATCAAAATAGTTAAAACAAAAGACATAGATGCTTAAAACTACAGGCTTTGAGGAAAAAAAAAAAAAACAAACAAACTGAAAAACCGAAACAAAACAAACTACAGGCTTTGGTAACAATCTCAAAATCTCAGGCTAAATCCTTTAACATGAAAACAACATAGTTTTAGGGGCTGGGGATTTAGCTCAGTGGCATAAGCGCCTGCCTTGCAAGCAGGCAGTCCTGAGTTCGATTGCCGGTACCGATAAAAAGGAAAAAGACAAAACAAAAAACAACATAGTTTTAGTGTGTCTATTTTATATTTACATAGCCTATTCTACAGGATTTTATCCTCTCAAAATCACTACACAGAGATTTAAACTAAAGAATTAGACGCATTTAGTATGAACGCCCTGAAATTATATGGAAAATTCCATGTTTATGTTTGTGTATATAGTTTTCTAGAAGAAAGGGCCCTTAGGTATCACCTAATTCTTAAAGGAGATTAAAATCTGCCCCCCCCCAAAACTTTAAAATACCAGTTTAGATTAGAAAATGTTTCCAGTTTGAAAAAACAACTTTTATTCATACAGAATGACTATTTCTCTAAGATTTTATTTAAATGGACACATAGTTATGCACCTATGCTATAGATGGGTGAGAACATTTATGTAGAATATAAACCACAGTTTCTAATGCGCTCAAATATGCTGAGCTCAACTACTTCTAAGATAACAATATGTAATACATTAACTAGAGATGATTGTTATTTTTTTTGAAATTTGGTATCATTTCTACCCTTTTTTGTTTTGCTTTTTTTTTTTTTAATGTCTGAAAGGGAAAGTACACTGCCTGCTGAACTTTAGTTATTTGAATATTTATATGCTATAACAAATCAGCTGGGTGCTTAAAAACACATCTTTTTGTTTCCTATTGGGCATATGCAGATATTATGGCTAAGATGTTCCTGAAGAATTATGAAACCAAACATCTTTCTTAGACAATGCAGCAATACACAACTGTAAATGGCTGCTACATGGAAGGCTGAGGCAAAAGGATCCCTGGGGCCTAGGTACTGGGACTAGCCTCAGCAACATAAGAAGAACCTCCTTCCTAAAATAAAAATTTCTTTATCATTGTACAATCTGAGAATAGCACTTAACTACTGTCTTGAAAGGACCTTAAGTCTTATGTTTACCACTTTAGTATTTATAACAGACACTGTCTTAACAGATTTTTACCTAAGAGATTTAGTGGGATAACACTCTCCATTTCCTCTGAAAACTGACTGACTCATGCTCATTGGATGCTGAATATTTGTGGATGCTAGGCTAGTCTCAGTTATGCTAGCACCTTTCTGTTTCTATTGGCTAGGCTGTTTTAGCTTAAAAGTCCCAGTTTGTTCTCAAAATTATTTATGCTGGTTTTCCATGATGAAATTATAATTTACCTAAATGTTATATAAAGGGACAAAATAAATAACATCTAGAAGTTTATTATTTATTTAAAAATCATGCAAAGGCTTTGAAAAACATCAGATATACAAGCTCAACTATTACATGGTTTCTTTTATATGAGAAACACAATAAGCATATATATATACATTTAAGGATATATATCCAAATAAAGAGCAAGATAGAAGAGAGATAAATAGGAAGTAGGGAGAAGTTAAAATACTTGTCCAAATTACAAATTCCACTGTTTTAAAAATATTTCAATATATGTGCTGTTTTTATTTATACGACTAGTTTATCTTAGTTCACTTAAAAGAAAGATTTGTGTCACTATTTCTTTTTTGTGAAAATCTTTTTGGTTTATGTCCTGTGCTCTATGTAACTACTACGAAGATAATGATATACAGTGCTATTATTATTTTCTATTTTATGAAATATTCTAATTCTATTTTATGAAATTTTTTCATAAAATAAAAAAGACCAATACCCTTACAAAGTTGACTTATGTATGGATAAGACCACTATAAAAATTCAGAGTGCCTATTCTAAAACTCTAAAAGGATTCTATAATTGGATTACTCTTCAAGAGTCTAAAGTTCTAGATTCACTTTGGAGAAATCACCTTGAAAACTGATGTATTATGATTATACTATACACAAAAAAAGAAAACTCAATATATATTCCTCTAAATTCCAAGAAAAGATCCTAGTTCTCTATTATAAGACTGGTAAACAACCTATACTACAGGGTCTGGATTTGATCACCACTACCACAAATAAAATAAAACAAAACCTCAAATTATAAGCATTTAGGGGTTTATACACATCCTTTGTTTAAATTTAAATTCTTGGTTTAGTTCACCGTTTTGGTTAAATGACTATCTCTGGATTCTGAGCATGTGATAAATGGGATTTGACCATCTGTGATATTAAATTCTACCTGCTAAAAATATAAGAAGCTAAGGGCCTTCTACAGGTCATGATTTAACCCAAAGAAATAAACTTTAAAAAAGATTTCATGCACTATTTTAGTCCACTGAAGGACAAACTGCTTTGCTACAAGCTCTCAAATTGAATACCTTACTCAGCCCGTTTGTGACATGATTTTTTTTTCCAGCGACAAACTTCCACATCTTCTAACTTGGAATTAGCTAGGTTAAATAGTCTAAAACGAATCTTACAACTGTATAGTGATCACAATCTACGGTATGGTTGTGATACATTTTAGCGGCAATTGTCTAATAAAGCACAAAATATTTTCATTTATTGATATTGAGTCTTACTAAATTGGCTCTGAGAATTAAAGAACTTCTAACTTTGAAGGGACTTGGAAGTTGCTCATCATATACTATTACTGCAGAGATTTACCAGAGATTTTAAGGAAGCAGAACATGCTGAATTAATGTCATTTTTAGAAATACAAGAAATTCAATGTATAAGGAAAAGATAATTTACATGGTGTCACTTGTCAAATATCTATTCATTCTTAACATGTATATATCACTGTGAGAAACTATAAACTATTAATATTGTGAAGGATTCACTAGAGTCACATTAAGACACAAAACAAAAATTTTTATTGCGAACCCAGGAAAAAAACAAAACAGAACAACAAAAAACCCTCAGTAAAGCATAAGCACAACTACCTGGCTGTTTGTGGTAGGTGAGCTCTCTGCTTGTTAAGCAGAACCACCGTTTCTTGAAATTCTTCTTTCCAATTCGAGTTCTTCCTTGAGCTCTTTTAAACATTTCACTGCCAAAACAATGAAGGTAAATATTTAGTTACAAAGATTAAAAACAGTTCATTCAAAACAAAGAACTGTCATTTATTTTTAAAAGACATACATAATTGTATAAGACTATTAAACTTAGAAACGTGTTTTTGCCATGTATAACTCTTGTATCTATTTGGGCTAGACTAAGGAAATAAAATTTTCAATTAATATTTTAAATTGTGTTACACAGAATAAGAAAGAGCCATTAAGTGGTTTCCCTTATTCATTTCCAATAATAACCACTCTAAAACTGAACAGTGCTTTAACTTTTTCAAAGTATCCTAATACTTAATTTACTACAATTGCAAACTCTGAGATGGTAAGGACAGGGAGTTATGGCCATCAGACAGTTTGCAAGGTTGTGAGGTGACTTACTTGACTGATATGACTTAGGCAGTTTTAGCACAGAGCAACTACTCAGATTTTTTATTCTGAGATCTATGCTCTTGTACCTAATTAATGTTTATACTAAAACATGATTTTCATGTCTCATTTCATTAAATTACCCTTCTTTCAGGTGCACAGGTTCACTTGTTGCACTGGATTCTTTAGTTTCAGTAGATGAAATCTCATCCAAGAACTAAACAGGAAAATGAGCAAATATTACACTGTGCAATTAAACACATCATAAAAAACTCAATTTATCTTACATGTCACTGATTATATTGGAAGTTCTTTCTTACTAAACAGCACGTAGACCAAAGGTTGAGTACCTTTATCTAAAATAACTAGGACCGGAAATATTTTTGATTTCAGATTTTTTAAGGGGGATTTTTGAATATTTGTTTACATATAAGGAGATTATCATAGGGACAGGATCAAGTTGAAACATGAAATTTGCTTAGGTTTCATATTAGGATACACTAAGGTATAATATAGCCCAAAGACAACCTTATGCAACACTTTTAGTGCCCTGCATTTTTGACTCTAACCTATCATCTGTGGAATTTTCTACTTGTGGCATCATGTCAGCATTCAGAAAGTTTCAGATACTGGAGCATTTCGAATCAGGGATGTTAATTCTGTAGTAATTTAGGAAAAAAACCCAACTATATACAAAGTCCATAATTTACAAATGCCAAGTATTCTAAGAAATTCATTCTTAGATTACTGTACTTAAACCCCGAGTACATTTCCCATAGAAATAATTTAATCTGAAATCCTGATCTATAGAGTTATGAATATAGAAATTTGTCTTTGATTTAATGGTAATTTCATCTGAGGGCATAAGTTTAAGCTGGCATAAAGCTATTTATGGTCTATACTTACCTTCTTAGAGTGAGTATTTGTGTTTACATAAACATTAACATTTGTGATTTATGGGAAGCTTGGTAAGTGAAGAACCAAAAACAGAGTTCTTTTTGTATCGTATGTGAATGTGCAGGTGTAAGTAACCATAGAGAATTAAAAGAAACATCCCATCACATTTTTAGTCCTCACCGATGGGCTATCAATTAATAGAGTATAACAATTATTTACATATTGTGTTTTTTAGTGTTTACTTGAAATGAATGATTTATTTATCAAGTCAGGAAGGTGACTACAGGTAACCAGTCTGCTCAGAACTATACCTACCAGGCCAATACTTATTGCTCCAGAATAATATTTTATTCTAATGACTTTATTGTCAATAATACTTTTTATTGTTAAAAGTATTCTGGTATAGACACCAAATTATATGATCACCCTATATAAAGAACTCTCCAAATTACTTTCCTAAACTCTGTGGGGAATAGTACAGTGAAACCTTGGATTGGGGCTGGGGATTTAGCTCAGCGGCATAAGTGCCTGCCTTGCAAGCAGGCAGTCGTGAGTTCGATCCCTGGTACTGATAAAAAGGAAAAAGACAAAACAAAACAAATAAACAAACAAAAACAACCTTGGATTGCAAGTAACTTGTTTTTCAAGTATTCCACAAGATAAGCAAACATTTCTTATAAATTTTAACTTGATAAACGAATGATGCCTTGCAATAGTAGTAGTACATGATGCCAAATGTCATATGATCACAATTGAGCCAATGGTCCCCCCCCCTCGCCTGTCACTGCAGGACTGTGAGTGATCCTTTCCCAACAGCAATCGGAGAGATCTCAACCACAAAGGAAGATGAGAAAAAGGCAGAGGAATCCTTTACTTCAAATGAAATTAGGGATATGTGTAAAATATGGAAAATGGTGTAGCATTTTGTAGAAAAGCACCACCTGAATAAGACTGTAGCAGTGGGAGCAATGAATCTGTTAAACAACAATGCAATGTCACATTTCCACAAAATCTTCAAAAGCAGGCAAAAGCAATTGTCATTGGATACATAGTGATTTCCTTTGAAAGTTACCTTTTACAATAACCCTTTTCTCACATAGCAGCCACAAAGAATTTTTAAAATGCAAGTTAATTTTTCTTTATATTTTGTATTTTCTTTTTTACTTTTGTATTGTATTACAGTATAAAGGTCATTTTATATGTATGTTTTTGGGTTCAGGAAAGAATCATCTGAGTGTCAATTATTTCTTATAGGTAACTTCGCTTTGATATACCTCAAATATGATATACCTCATATATTGTGATATGCTTCAGATTATAATCATGTTTTTGGAACAAATTATGTACACAATGTAAGGTTTTACTGTCTATTCAGAGAATAACCTATTTTCTTTCTGACAAGTCAATTTAGATTCAGAGTTAAAATCTATTTTCTTTTTGACAAGTGTCAACAGTGAGAGTACCAATATGAAAGGAGAATCTAGGATTCACAGATGTTTGCAATTTCTAGAAATGCAGACTTAATGAGTAAACAATCCAGAAAACTGAAGTATTAGGGTAAATATCCTATGCCAGATTAGGCATATAAAACCAAATCTAAGATAGAAGCATACTATAGTGAGAGTTCATGAGCATGTGAGTGGATGATTTAGGGCAGATGAGAAACAGACCTAACTCCTGGCACTCTTAAATTTTTACTCCACTGACATTAACTCCACATTCTGATTATACGAGGGGAAAAAAAATCAGATGCTATCACAGCCTAAGTCCTAAAACATGGGAAAATAAGACACCACATCATAACCTTGCCAGCAGAAGTCTGTTTACATTATTCCATAAATGTTTCAATAATAAAAGGTAGATTTTTGTGTGTGTGTGTATTCTCTTGAACAACTCTCTCCACAAGAAGACACTGATGATTGTTTTAAAATTTTTTCTGGTTGAAAGCCAGGCATGGTGGTACATGCCTGTAATCTCAGCACTTGGGAAGCTGAGGCAGGAGAATGACCGCAAGTTTGAGACCAGCTTGAGCTACAAAGTGAGCTCAAGGCCAGCCTAAAACTGTATAGAGACACCCTGTCTCAAACACACACACACACACACACACACACACACACACGAGAAAAGAAAAAAATAATGATATACTTTTGGCCATCAACTGCTAATCATGCTATAGAAACAATGTAATATTTAAAATTTGGCCTTGGTACTTACTATTTAGAGTTAAGATTGAGATTAAAAGATACAGCACCTTCTTCACACTTCATTTAAATGTACTTCAAAATAACTTTTCTTCAGAAGTTTTCCAGATTCACAAAAATATTATATTTTGTACTGATGAGTTAATGTTCAGTGATTTTTATACAAGTCTCATGTTAGGGTATTACAAAGTGTAGGCTTCTGGGTTTAGTTTTTGAGACAGGGTCTTGCTCTGTAGTTCAGGTCAGCCTTAAACTCACTAGGTAGCCCAGCTGGCCTCAAACTTACAGCAATCCTCCTGTCTCTGCCTCTGAGTGCTACGATTATAGGCATGTACCACTGCTTCCAGCTCAATGCTCTGGTCTTTTGTACATTTTATTTTACATTGTGTTAGGTACTAAGTAGCTACTGCTAAGACTTGTCTAGAGATATTTTTATAGAGGAAAAACTTAGCTTTGTATGAGAGGAGAAAGAAAAAGAAAGAGCCCTTTTGATGCACAGCTGAGCTATTATTTTTTTAACTGAAAACTAATTCCTAGAATATGAAATATTATTTCCTCCATGCAGTATGACAAGAAATGGTAACACTTTCAGAAACAAAACAAAAAACATACCTTCTTAACTGCTATAATATATCCTTCTTCTTGAAACATTTTGAAAAATTCACACATGAATGTCTCTTTGAAACTTGACTAAGAAAAAACACATAGGATTTATATACATTAAGTAAAGCACTGAGAAAATAATGAAGAGTATTTTTAAACTGAGGATTAAAAGCTGGAAGGATTTAATTATACCAGAGAGCTACATGGTATGAAGATTTCTTTCAAAGCTGTTAGGTGATTATGTCACAGACAAACCAGATGGCTCCTGTTTCTTTTTACTAGATTCCCTTTCACTGTCAAGTGAATTAGGGTACCAGTAAAACTGTCTTCTTTAAAAGGTAACTAAGATAATTCTTTAATAGATAATCACCTAAAAGACAAATTTTGCATAGATAGATGGGGGCACTATAGTTCAACCTCAGTGGTGTTTTTTTTAAAAATTAACATTCCATCACTTTGATTTGTATTACTAGGTTGTCATAATTTTGTTTTTGCTTTGTTTTCTGACCCAGACTCTCAGTCTTAGGAATCCCAAAATCACAGGCTTGCACCACTGTGCCTAGTGGTAGTATTCCTGCTTATCTCTATGAAAATTTACACTGAATAATAAGTTCTGGGTTGCAAAAGAGGCTTTACTTTTTGTACCTGTCCAAAAGTCTTGGCCCACAATTTAGACAAAAACATACATGAGTGCTACTGTTCTTTTTTTTTTTTTAATTAGGAAAGGCATAAGTAAAGAACTAATTATAGGTTATATAATACTATTTAGAAATGTGAAAAGTACACATATCAGTTGTCTGTGATGAATGTAATCATTATATACTGTGAAAATAAAATGAAAAGTAAAAAGAAAGAAAAAAAAAGATGTAAAGACTTACTTTGCTTTTGGACAGGCTACCCCAACTTCCCAAAGTTTGAATGGTTTTTGAGATGAGAGTTAATGTCCTAATTGTCTGTGCATCCTATAAAATGTAAAAAAGGTCAAAATTCTTAAGTTTTCGAGATTCAGAAATTTATAAAAAATAGAGATGGCCCTATACAGTGACTCAAAAATGTTCATTCAAACCACCTTAAATGTAAGCAAAACCTAGGTAAGCCCAGGCACAACTCATTTGTTTAAGGAATTAAGAGACTAAAGAAGCTATGTATAACTGAAAATTCCATATGAGACAGACATACACAAAGGATGCTAGAGGAACAATTAACAGAGGCTATAGGGAAAACTGAAGCCCAAGATAGCTATACTATGGGTCAAACTGGGAGGCAGGAAGGCACGGTTCCAGGAGATATTAAGTCCAAGTCAGCAGAATTCCAACACAGGCCCACCTTGCAGTATCTACACAAATAACTTACATAACACTAAGGTCAACACTGGTGCATAGCCACTATTGTATATTTTGCTATAAATGTCATCTGCTACCAAGACTGGCTGGAGGCCCCAAGAGCAGGTGGGACTATGGCTAAGTAGCTAAGCAGATCAAATGAGCTGAACTGAAAAGCTGAAAAGATATATCAGACATTCCACAGCTCTGTGGCTGTTCTTCATGATGCCTATATGTCAAGTGAATCTTCCCGGTCTAAACTGGGGACCACACAAAGGCATGTAACCAAACTAAGGGGCTAAGATGTCAGCCTCAGCTGGGTCTTAAAAGCATGTATCAATGAAACAAAAGATGTTCCAATCATTTTTTTTCTTTCTCCCTATTATGAGACTTCCGAAGAGTCTGCCACGTCAACGTTAATAAAACCCATGAGTCTTTAAAAAAAAAAAAAAATATATATATATATACATGCATGCATATGTATATGCTTGAATTTGTAAGCTTTTAGCAACAGGGAAAGCTCACTTTTGATATATTCTTATGATACACTAAATTTACCCACCTATTCTGTGATATTCTGCAAAGTGATTTTTTCTCTTTTATTCTATCTTTTCAAAATTTAAATAACTTCTAAAGGTAAACTATAAAAGATTTTTATCAGTTCTCCTCCATAACTACTATATAACCTTCAGTACTGGCCTTGATAATATCATCATTCCCAAGTCACTAAGATCATTTCCAGCTCTCAGTTTCTATGTAAGAGTCTTACTTGGTACTAATAAAGTAGTAATTTTAAATTTACATGCAATTTTGAATTACATATCTTTTACATTTGCCCTATTTACCTAGCTAGCCCAAAAGGTTTTTAAGAAATAAGAATGTGGTTTGAGCCCTGCTGGGGAATGCAAAAAACAAAAACCAACCAACCAACCAACCAAAGAATATATTAGAATAAAATTAGAGATAAAAGGACAGAGTAAAATTATATGACAGTTTTGTAGCAGTCCTTCTGGCATATTGACTGGAAAATACTGCCCTAAATACTGCCCTAAAACCCACGGTTTGTAGAAAGAAATATTGCAATGTCTGTTACAGGAATATGGAATTCTAACTCTAATAAAAGGCACAGTCATAAGTTCAGAGGTAGGAGTTCTGTTTATGTATAAAATGTTGCTAATAAGCTTTCAATTAGCCGGTGCAGTCCACTGTACAGCTTTAGTAACAAAGTGACAGAAAGGATAGCCTAACAAACAAAAGGACACTAGCCAACTCTCCATTATATATACACAAAACATTTGTCCTTTAGCAAAAAGAGTATATTGCTGCCACTGTAACGTGGTTTTACTGAGTTCTCACAAAGTTGAATGAGTGTCCAGTGTTGAGAGTGCCTAGAGAAAACGTGGGCATTTCAAACTCCTTTAACTCAAAAACCTGCACCTCTTCCCTATGTTGTATTATTCAATGGGTCACTCCTCTGGTCTGTGAGTTTCCAAAGGAAGGGAATATATTACTCATCACTGCAATTTCAGTGGTAAAATATAGTGCTTGAGGGGCTGGGGATTTAGCTCAGCAGCATAAGTGCCTGCCTTGCAAGTAGGCAGTCGTGAGTTCGATCCCTGGTACCGATAAAAAAGGAAAAAGACAATAAATAAATAAATAAATAAATAAATAAATAAATAAAAAATATAGTGCTTGATACATCATAGACACTTCAACATCTAACTTGTCTGCTTAAAGAGTTTGGAAGGAAACTCCGAGACTGTGAAGACTGATTTAGAATCTCACTTTAATCCAGTTCAAACTGAGTAAAATCCAACCATAATTTATTAGTTATGTGAGACTGGAGAAGTTAATATATTGTTATTTCCTTATTTTTTGTGTTTTTTTTTTATTTTAAAGAGACTAAAACCAAACAAAGCACAACAGAATAATGCCAATCAAAACAAGACAATGAAAGCAATACAGGATGTCAAAACAATGTAACAGGAAATCAACAATGGTTACTATAATGCTTCTTGTTATCTTCACAACAGTTGCCCATACCACAGGACATAATAAAATCAAACAAAACAAATCAGAGTAAAACCAATCAAAACAAAACAATGAAAGCGATACAGGACTTCAAAATGTGATTTATTTGTACATGAGTGTGATGATAGAATTTATTCTTAGGGTTAGTACAAGGACTAAAGTGCTCAGAAGAACGCCTAACATAAAGTAAGCACTAAATAAATGTTGCCTGTTATTATTTGTTATACAAGTCAGCAACTAAAAGCAGTTAAGTTTATAAAATATTTAGAACATAAAAGACTAAAGAATCAGCAAAAATACACTGACTAAGGAAACATATATAACAAAAATAACAGAATTTTTAAAATATTAAGAAATAAACATGTAAATTTGTGGAGTAGTAAATGAATACCAGTACAGAACACATGCTTTAAAAAAATTTAGCTCAGTGGTACAACACCTGCCTAGCAGGTGTGAGGTTCTGAGTTCAATTCCCAGTAAAAAAAAAAAAAAAAGCAAAGGCATATCACCTTAGGCAAATGAAAAGTAAAAAAATACAGATAAGGAATAAAATATATTCTAATAAAAATTCCTACAATTTTCAGAAATGAACTTCTTCAAATTTTTGTGAGACCATACAATATTCTTAAGGTTAAACTACTGGAAAGCTGGTCTGCTGACAACCATCCCAACCACCTCTACTACTCAAAACTAAATCTAACGCAGTGAGGGGAACCTATATTATGGAAATTTACAAACATATATGACAGTCTAGGTAAAAAAATGAATCCCCTTTGTGCTCATCACCAAATTTCAGTTATTATCAACATTTCCCACTGTTGTGAAATACATCAATAGAATTTTTAGTTTTATCTAAAAGACTAAAAGGGCCAAGAAAAATGCCAAATAATCTTAAGTGTCAGTAATAAAAAAAAAACAGCCAAATGAAATTTGCTTATTCTTTAATTTTACTAAAAATAAATAAAATGGAATAAAGCTTTGAGAAGAACAAACACTTACTGGATGATGAGGTCGCAAATGAAAAGTATGAGGTGATACTACGGCTACAGCAAAGAAACGAAGGAATACAAAGCTGCTCACTGCAGAATACTGAACATGAGGGTCATCTGCAGGAAAAAAATGGTGATATGTCATGCACAAAAACACTGAATTGAAAAACAAAGATGATAAAGTAAAAAATATCAAAAAATGTAAACTAAGCGAGAGACCAATATAACTTGTCTTGTAAGCACTGAATTGATGAAATGATGATTATGACTAAATCAAAAGAAATACTATGATTAAAAAATCTGAAAGAAGTAAGAAATAAAGAAAGTGAAAGGCAAAGTTAACACTTCTTTCCTCATCTACCAGAGGAAACTTGAAATTTCAACAAAGATTAGTATCTAGCTCTACCTAGTGGTAACACTGAATCCTTAGGCTACAAGACAGTTTTCATTTTAGATTATTATTTAATTTCCTCTAAAAATCTTGATGATATCAAATGCTATGCAATAAAAACAATCAGGGAGACTTTTTGTTTTGAGACAGAGTCTCACTATGTATGCTTGAGGTCTTGAACTTTCAAAACTCCGCCTGCCTCAGCTTCCTAAGTCTTGGTATTACAGGATGTGTCACCATGCCTGGCTAGGAGACATCTTTACATTAAAAAACTAATAAAAAATCCATGTAAAAATGCAGATGATCTGAAGATTATTTATGACACTAACCACTCATCTACCAATATTTCTTTCAGACTGGATTCAACACTTGATCCAACAATCAGATGGTAGAGAAGCAGGTGGTGAAGGGGAGGCTCTCTGGGTATTGTTTTTAATATTTGCTTTCCCCTGCTGTTGCCACCCCCATATTCCCAAAGTCCTGAGAACAAGTGGGAGCATGAAAATATTTTATAGTAGTAAAACTATCAATACTGAAGTCTACTTATGGTACATATGAAGACATAACAGTAGTTAAGCCAACAAAAGTCAGCTGAGATGGTTCACATTTTTTTTTTTTGTCTTTTTCCTTTTTATCGGTACGGGGGATCAAACTCACGACTGTCTGCTTGCAAGGCAGGCGCTTATGCCGCTGAGCTAAATCCCCAGTCCTTTTTTTTTTTTTTTGGCGGTACTGGGGTTTGAACTCATGACCTCACGCTTGCCAGGCAGGTGCTTATGCCGCTAAGCTAAATCCCTAGCCCTGGTTCACATTTATTAAAAAAATTATAAGGTATGTTCTGGATGATTTATAGAAATAAGAATAGCACAGCTAAAGCAGATCTGAGGCTAAGATCACCGGGTAGTAAAGCATAGTGATTAGTAGCTGTGCTTTGGAGAAAGCAAGGCCCAGGTTGAGGTACTGCTTGCCTGCTTTGCCTCAGGCCTATTGTGAGCCTTTGTAAAGTTTTTCAACCTTAGTTTTGTTATCTAACTAACTAATGGGAAGCAGTGATTAATTCAAGCAGATGTTGAGAAGAGGAAAGCAGATGATGTAGGCTAGCACTGTGCCCATAGTCAGTGTAGATATCACAGTGTAACTACTCAAAAATATAATTTAACAGGCATGTCTTATTTCCATATATTAATATTTCTACTCCTTTTTTGTTATAAAGCCTAGATTTAGTATACCTACTAGAACTTAAATGTTTATCTTTATTATAATTAGCCAAGATAACTAGATCTGAATTTATTTACAAGTTAGACAACCACATCTCACCACTTTAGTATCAGGTAAATTAAACAGAGGGTAAATGCACACATTAAAAAAAACACAAAATAGCAAAATTTCTTCAAATGGCTACATAGTTTCACATAGTTGCATAGGACTATTTAAATAGCTTTCTTATCCCTCTCTGCCATTATAGATAGATATGAAAAGACAGCTATAGCAAGTTTATTTACATGTTAGATGTATTAGAATAATTCCAGGTACTGACAGAGATAGCAACTCATCAGTCTGAAATGTTTGCAAGTAAAACCTTAATATAGCTACTTCTGCAAAATTAAAGCATTCCCGTTACTGATACATGTACATCAAAATTCTATACTGTAACCAAGATGTTTCTCCTCCCCCACCTTCCCCCTTTTATTGCTATTTTGAGACAATCTTGCTAAGTTGCCCAAGGTGGCCTCAAATTTAGGATTGTCTTACCTCAGCCTCTAGGTATGCAACAGTATCCCCAGCTCAAATGAGTTGTTTCTAAAGTCACTAAGATATTTCTAATGTTGAAAATCACTTCTATAAAAACATCTGATTACCAAAGTGTTAGTATTCTCAATGTGTCAAATCTATTGTATGAAACTAAAGATTATCATTGTTTGAATGTATAAAACTTGAAAGGCCACTTGTTATAAATAACAAAGGTTTTTTGTTTACTATATTGAAAAATCTCCTAAGTATATGTTTACTTATAGTTCTAAATTTTTGTCTTTGTTGAAACTAATAGTGATTTTGATTTTCTTTGGGTAAAATTACCATTATATTGAAATAAAATAGACTATGTTTTAAGATTACAGAAAATAAACCAGATGTCTTATGAAAAATTTATAATCATTTTGAAAAACTAAAGATCATACCATCCAACATTTCACACAAAACAAACACAAAATACCTACAAAAAATACAGAAAAAGAAATAGCACTGGGTTAGTAAACCAAGGCACTTACTCGGAAATCTCTGAGTAGCCATTTGCCTTAAAGAATAAAAGATATCACACATTACAGTGGGACAGCTCATACTTGACTTCACAATCGTACTGAATAACTTGTCCACATAGTAGTGCAGATTTTCCTGTAGGGTTCAAACAGGTAAACATTAAGATTTTTTTTCACATAGCCTTTATTTAAAAAAAAAAAAAAAGCAACAACAATGAAATTAGGTGGTCCCTCTCTAGTATTTCTTGCTTCCCTTCTCCAAACTTGAAGAGCAATTAATAGTCTGACCTAACTTAGTAAGTTAAATTTAGACATAAGGAGAAAATATCTGAATATACATCATAAGAAGCAAAAGAGATTAAAAGGATGAAAAAGGGAAATGAAAAAAGTAATTTAGATAAGCAGGCATCAAGATACTGTAACACCATTATGCAGTGCAATGAAAATTTGTGGCTCTAAAGTAATTATAAATTTCCTGGAAATAATGATGAGTTTGACCTGAAAAACAGAATAGAGGCCTCAACTAGATACAGTCTAAATTTTGTATTGTTACTACAGCCAAAAGACTAGTCAAGAGCCAAAACAAGATGAAACTATGAGGGAATAATATTCTAAAAGTACTAGGAAATACTGTGAATAGTGAAGGCTAGTACAAACAATAAACAGTACCACTTCTCTCCAAATAGCATTATTACAAAGTAAATGGAGATTATAACACTATTAAGACCAATGTTAATGCAGTTATCAATATGAGAACTCTTACCTTATTATTTTCTACATTATCTCCTTCTTTCAATTTAATAGGATCAATTTCACAAGATTTTGAAGATTCACAAATCTGGAAAATAAATGAATTTTCAGTTAATGCTCTTTTCTACATAATTAAACAAAATGAAAATAACACATTTCTGAAAAGTTAACTGTTAATGGCTTGTTTAGATGTATCTTCAAAGCCTAATGCAGTCATAGTTGGGGTTCTTTCAGGAGTAGCTGGATCTAGAGTATGTGACTGACTCATTGAGCAATGCTAGGATTAAGGGTGTAAGGATACTATGTAAGGAACAGAAAGAGGCTTGCTACTAGTCACTTGTAATTGGTCATCTGCTTGCTTTGTGAGCTTCTGCCTGCCATGAACCTTTTCTCCTCTCTGATGCTTGTCTGCCCTGCTCCCTTGTCTTGAAGCCAGTCAATATGGCCTGAAATCTCTAAATTGTGAGCTAAATAAACCTCTCCTTCTTTAACTTTGGGTATCAAGTATTTTGTCTCAGCAATGAGAAAAGTCAGACATTAATTATGAAAGTTAAAACACCAATGAAGTTTAAAATTTTCATTCAAGGATAACATACATAATTTTTCTGAAGAAGTATAATAAAAGTATTTCTCACATGCTTTAAAATTCTAGCTACAGAAATATATGCAGATTACATAATAATGTGCTTTTGGGTAAAAATCCATTGTCAGAAGGGTATGTACTACTGTAGTACTTCTTAATACTACTAGCCTTACTCTTTTCCTAACCCATGAATGGACAGATCTTCCTATCATCGATTACTTGTTGAAAGAGGTGTTATAACAAGGCCATAAACTCTCAGGATTGGGAGCATATTCTGTACCTCATCTAGAATAGATTTTAATGTTACTTTCAGGTAGTGCCCTCCCACTATTTTCATCATCTCATCCAGACATCGGGTAGCCAGGGAATTTCCTCTAAAAATTGTGTTTGCATCTCTGTAACAGAAATATAAACAGATGAAAACAAGTATAGTAAAAACAAGGCTGTGAACACTATAATATGATACACTGACTTGGGTCACATAATTTTTATAATCTATTTTAAAAAACTTTGTTGCCATTAGGTATTTCAACCTTAAAATTATTTTCCAATAATAAAATATGTGAAAAGATCAGTTAACCAAAAAAAAAAAAAAAAAAAGAAAAGAAATAATGTTTATGAACAAAAACTTTTTTCAAGAACATTTATAATTTATACAGGGCCAGGGATTTAGCTCAGCAGCATAAGAGCCCGCCTTGCAAGTGCAAAGTTGTGAGTTTGAACCCCAGTACCCCCCCAAAAGAGAACATTTATACCTTTTTACTTAGATTAATTAGATTAGCTTTTTAATTAGATGAGCTCTACAAGCAACTTGAAAGCTTATCCATAAGGAAACACAGCTTTTCAAATTCTAGGACTGTATAGTCTCTTGAAATTCTTCATCTGCTATTGATCTACATGTTTTTAAATAAAAACAGTATTATGAAGCTTCATCTTTAACCAGGATTAGCATAAACAGGTCATAAATAGTTTTAAATTTTAAGTCTTGCTTTGAACCAAAAAATCTTTCTGCATGTCCTTCTGCATGTATGTATGTACATGCAGAAAATAACAATGTTATCAGACTATAATTGGAACGGAATGTCACTTGATTGCTTTTTATAATGATATACATCAGTGTCACACAGTAAGAAATTTCATCAAGTTAAAAAAAATCTGTCACTAACTGTTATCCTCACTATAAATGAATACTGTTTGATGACTGCCTTTTATTACTTGGTAGGCAGTTCTTTTCAGTTAGGCTAGTCAACACAAAAGAACTCAGGCTACAGAACAATTTGACAAATGAAGGCCTTTTTCAAAAACACATAGTTAACATTTAGTGAAATATAATTCTTACTGGGTATCCTTCAAGTCTAATTCAGCCACTGCAGTGACAAAAGGAACAAGTTTATCATGGTGCAGCAACAGTCGTACAAGGGGCAAAACAGCATCATTTTTATCTCGACATATTTCACCCAAAATGTAAGCAGCTGAGGCAGATATTGGCTAGAATATAGAAAAGTTAAAAAAAAAAAAAAGCACAAAATCAAGGAAACATGATTAAATGTTGAACAGTTAACCTATAAAAAATTCAAATATGTTCATTAAACATAATTGTTATATACAGTGTTATGGCTTATATCTACGTGCCCCCGCTCCATGTAGTCACAGGGCTTTTCAGAAGTGGCTGGATCTACAGTGTGTGATGCTGGGATCAGGGGTGTGTGATCACTAAATTAATCCACTGATTGGTTTGGCATAGTTTTGGGTGTGCATAATGGGAAGGCCTACACTGGGTGGGAGTGCTGCCTCCATAAGGGCATGTAGCTTGGCTAGCATAAAAGGGACAGAAAGAGGGCTGCTGCCCTTGCTGGTTGCTGCTTATTTCCTACTTCAATGCCTTGCTGCCTTCTGCCTGCTACAAACTGTTTCTCCTCTGGAATGTCTATTTGCTATGCCACCTTGCATTGGAGCCAGCCAACTATGGACTGAAACCCCTACAAACTGTAAGCAAAATAAATCTTTCCTTTTTAAACTTTGGTTGTTGGGTATTTTGTCTCAACAAGAGAAGTTTCTAGGACATATAGCAATATTTCATTTTTAAAATTCTTATCAGAGATGAAATTTACGATTCACTACAATCAGTACTCCAGATCATACATTAAATACACATACACATTCTCTTAATTAGAATTAAGTCTTAAATTGTTTCAATTAGTTTATCCTTCATATTAAATTAATTTAATTTAATCAATACTATGTATTGATATTCATATCAAATAAATTAAGATTCATAAAAGTACCTGAACCTCTGGTGATTTTAGCAGCAAAGTTTTCAAAGGACCATAGTACTCTGAAGGAAGCACATAATCTTCTGTATAACATATATTTAATCGAAGAGATCCCAGATCATCAGTTTTAGATGATTTGTTCCCATTGTCTCTTGGTTGTAATAAGTACCTGAAGTAAATATACAATATATTCCGATGATGGTAATAGGTATTTAAGACTGTGTAAGTAAACAAAACAAAACAAAACCCTAAGCTATTAAAACATAAACTGGTGGCCGACGATGTAGCTCAGAGGTAGAGTGTACACTTAGCACACATGAAGTCCTGGGTTCACTCTGTAACATACTGGACAAATGAGTGAATGAATGAACCAACCAACCAACCAACTAAACAATCAATTAAAAAAAAAACTCAACAAGTCACTCAAGTATTTAAAGTTAGGACATTTCATAAGCAGCCGGCTCACTACTGGTTATATACTGGACTAAAAACTTATTAATAGACTTTAGGAAATAAAAACATGTAATACAAAAATTAGTATTTCAAGGATTTAAATAATGGTTTTATTAGCCTGTAGAATTAGAGACAAAATGGTAAAACTTACCAAATTTTTACCAGTGAAATTTACAAAGCATTTGATTGAAACCAGATCAGACAACCTAGAAGATGTTGTGACTTTGCTTTTTGTTGCTGGGCATTGAACCTATGGCTCTGTGCATGCTAAGCATACACCCTACCACTGATTTCACTTCCAACCCTACAACCTCTCAAGTAAATTCTGCATGTAAAAATTTCAACTTACTTCGTAAAAAATTAATGATGCAGTCACAAAGGGAACCCCCGTATATCCATTATGTTTAAGTTGAATAATTATCAAGACTAATATTTCAACAAACTCCCATTTCACTCTTACATTATTTTAAAATGATTTCTAGATAATTAATTTAAAATGATTCAGTTAGTAATTCTTCTAAATTTATTATAAATGGTTATCTATGATTTGTTGAAATCCAAAGAAGTCCATGGGTTATAATTTGATTGATAGTGATCTTGTGTCTTAATCATAGATTTTCCCTAAGAAATCAGGTAATTTGTTCTATAGTATTGTCCACATTTGGGAAAGCATTTACAGAATTTCCCTGATATGATGTATTACAGTCTTTTGTCAGCTCTCCATTTGCTGCATATTGTATTTACTGTATGTTGATAGCTCAAGAAGCTTGGCCGACTCAGATTTGCTGTTCTGGCAAGAAAACTTCATTAATAGTGCTGTGTAGTTCTATTTAGAGGCTCTAATAATATATGATTGCTCTTCTTTTGGTGTACTTAGCAGTCATTGATGATCACTATGTACAGTATTAAGCATCATAATCATAACTTTATATTTCTATCATTCTTTCAGTTATTAGCTAGAATGCTTTTTGTAAAGGAATGTCAGTTGTTTTGATATTTAATTTTTATATTTATTAGCTATGATCTCCTCTAAGAGGCTAACTTGTTTAAAAATAGAAAGACGTTTAATCCAACATTTACTAGATTTGAGAGGAGTATGATAAAAATAGAAAAGAGAACTAGAGAATAAAGCAAAACTAAATTGTGTCACTTCCCTTTAATAGAGGAATTCTTATCTTGGAAGATAAATTGTATTTTCTGATTTGAGAAATACAATTTAAAGATATGGCCAAAGAAATAACTGGAAGCAATCTTGTTAGTAAACATGATTCAGAAGTACCTCTAAACTCTAATGGCTGATGACCAAACATCCTAACAAGAACACTACTTTGGTCAGTCTTCTACAATCCATGACATGTTCTGCAGCCTTGTAAATTCAGATCCCTAATTTTATCAGTACATCTAAAAGTCAACCGGAATTAGAATGACTAAGGAGCTCACTATACTTAAACTAAGCCAATAACTAAATTTATAAAAAGAAATACAATAGCTAAGTGGCATAGGTGTTTGCATTATTTGGCAACTATATAATTTATTATGGAAAAATTCACTTACAAAAGTAAACAGAAGAATGATAAACTGGTGGGTGGTGACCACCTCTAATCCCAAAGCTCTGGGAAGATGAGCACAAAGATCAAAAAGTTCAAGTCTAGCCTGAGCAACTTAGTGAGACCTTGTCTCAAAATAAAAAAATGTTTTAATTAAAACTGTTGTAATTAATTTGTTTGTTTTTTGAGGCAAAGTCTCACAATGCAGTTCAGACTGGTCTTGAATTCACCTGTATACATCAAATTCAGTGATGCTCCTGCATCAGTCACCCAAGTGCTAGGATTATAGATATGCACCAACATGCCTGGCTCTCAAAATAAAAATTTTAAAAGCACTAGGGGTTAGCCCAGCATGAAGGCCCTGGTTTTAACCCACAATCTCAAAAAAAAAAAAAAAAAAAAAAAGATAATTGTCAGTCGCTTGGCAGCATGGCCAGGGCCAGCAGGAAGAGCATGGATGCGTGGCAATGGTGGATCCCACGGCGGCAAGCGAGCCCCTCAGGAAAAGAATATTTGAGGTCCATTTGTAAAGAAATGAAGGGAAGCAAGGATAGCCCACCTAGAGTTGGAGCCAGTTAAATCAAAAATTGGGAAGATCAAGAGAAGATGGTGGATAGATAACAGCAGCTACAGAGGCTCTCTGAGATAGCCAGCTTAGATTCCAGGAATGGTGCAGTGTGGGGAGTCCTAAGCAGAGGGAGATATACCCTGCCGACCCAAAAATGAACTAAGCTGAGAGAAACCAACTGGAAATGCAATCCCGGTGCTATGACTGGAACAGCTAAAGTCTCAGTGCCGCTGCTGGAACCCACGGCTTGAATAACCTGCTGCTGCCGCTCCTGAATTGGCACAACTAGGATAGCCTGCTAGTTTCAACTCACCGGAGACGTGAATGCTTTGAGAGTGGGAATTGGTGAACCGAATTGAGAGCAGAGCTGGCGGGGAACCCTGCATCGACCTGCAGTGATTGAGAGGAACAGGGACCCTTCCATAGAGAGAGGCTCCAACAGAGGACATTCTGGGACTGGTCAGACTGGCCTGAACAGGGTGCTACAGTGACTTCAGTCACATATTCCTCTCTCAAGCAGAGTTGGTGGGGAGCACTGGACCTGGGTGATGCCACAGACTGAGACCCAATAGGCTAGCCCAAACCAGGTCCCTGTGCCTAGTGCACCCTAACTCAGTGAAGCCTTCAGTAGGTTGACCTGGAGGGGCGGCCCAACATAGGCTGCCTGGGTCTGTACCTCTTAGTACACTGCAGTGGGCGGGAACACTAGTCAGTGTGCTTCAGACAAACTGAAACTGACAAAGAAAGAAACTGGGCCTCCTATATACGCCAATATGGAAGGAAAAAAAAAATATGAGAAGAGGAGGCAGCAAGAAAGAGTCCTCAGTCCCCATTCCTGAGAACATTGATCCAGGAAAGGTAAATGCAAAGGAGAATGAGACAGAAAACATGCAATATCAGGCACAGCACCAACGGACATTAAGCGTTATCTTCGGGACCGCATAGACGAATTCAAAAGTGAAGTATTTAACCAAGTAAAGCAAGATATAAGTAGAATAGTTAGAGAAATGCTAAGCACCTCCCAAGAAAAAACAGATGGTAGAATGGAAGAACAAAAAAAAAAGGGGGGGGACTGTTTAATGGAGAAAATAGAGAAAACATAGAATACATGAAGCAGGTTCAAAGAGATTACCAGGAAACTAAAAACTCTATTGAAAGCTGGCATAACAGCTTGAAAGAAACTAAGGATAGATATTTGAACTGGAGGATTTGTAATGTGGGAACATGAAAGGAAAAACTTCTTAAAAATAACAAGGAAACAAGCAGTAACAATACAAAGGCTAGAAGATGACAAGAGGATCTGTAACTTAAGAATAAAGAATGTGAAAGAAGAAGAGGTACAAACAAAGGAACTGCAAAAGCTATTCACAGAAATAATCAAGCAAAACTTCCCAAACATAGGAAAAGGAAAAGATGCTCAGATGTATGATGCATATAGAACTCCAGCCACCTACAATCAAAACAGAACTACTCCCAGGCATATAATAATCAAGATTCCAGAAATCCAATATAAGAACAGAATATTAAAAGCTGTCAGAGACAAGAAACAGATCACTTACAAGGGAATACCCATCAGAATTACAGCAGACTTCTTGGCACAAACTATCAAATTACGAAAAACATGGGGCGAAATAATTCAAGCTTTGAAAGATAATAACTTCCAGCCAAGATTGGTATATCCTGCACAACTGTCCCTACAAATTAATGGAGAAACAAGGTACTTCTAAGATAAAGAGGAACTGGGGGAATTCACAACCACCAATCCAACTCTACAGAGCATACTGCAGGACATTGTGAAGAGAGAGAAAAGTACCAGGATTCCAGAAACAATGGCAGAGAGGCCACAATGAACGGAGCACAAAGCAAAATGAAAAAGACAACTAGTGACAAAAAAAAAAAAAAAAAAAGCACAACAGAAATGAGGCAAAGAAGGTTGGATATAATTTCTAATATAGATGGCCTAAATACACTAACTTACGGGAAAAAAGAGAGAATCGCAGGCAGAATGGATCAAGAGGTAGGGTCCACCGAGAGGCTCTTATTGGAAATATAATTAGCCTCAAGAAGGTTATATAGACCAAAATCAAATATGAGAAAACGGAACTCAATGTGATAGAGAACCAGAGAGTAATAGGGGTAACTGGGCCAGTAATTATGGATAGGTTGAACAGACAGGCTTTCATAAATGAAGAAATGTAACTAGAAATCCAGTCCAGGAATGAGAAAGTTTGGAAACACTTAGGTAAATAGCAGGTTGCCCTGCCAATATAAAACCACGAGTGATGGGGAGACCCAAAAATACAATTCATTCTGGAGGAATAAAGGGGAGGAATAGTCTTCAAAAAAAAAAAGAAAAAGAAAAAGAAAAAACCAGCAGAAGATATAGCTAATAGTGTATAGTATATCAGGAATTAAAAACCTTATTACTCACACCACTCTGCTTGGTTGGAACTTGTTCCATCCTAGTTTGTATACAAGCACTGGATCTGAGGGCACAGACAGCTGTCCCGAAGATATCAGGACATAGCACAGTGGTCATCTTTAATTTCCTGTTAACTCAATCAGGATCCCTGTATGATTTATACTGTTGTATCATGACTGATCTTAGTTAAATCTGACTTGTTTGAATACTGCTTATTATTGACAGATTTTATTCAAAACTGTTAGGTTGCTGGTATCAAGCTGAGGAGTATAGACAACTATACTGAAAATGACAATGACTCACCACGATACCCATTCTGATTTGATTACTACCTGTTTTTGTAGCCCTACACTATCTACAAAGTTGTACTTCTGTGATGTACTGATATGTTCAATTATACTTTATCTGATGATATAGCTAATTCAGTTGATGGTAACAAAAAGCAGCTCAGTGACCATGGTAGAACTCCTTATACAGCAGTTTTATATGTCTTTTTAGTTTTATGTGTCTATAGGAATGTGTTTAGGTCTGTCCTGCTTTGTTCTGTTTCTCCCTCTAATATAGAAAAGATAGAAATACATGTTAAGACTTATACTTGCGTAAAACCTATAAACAGTTTATGAGAACTGATCTCATGACACATGATGAAATGAACAAATACTTTGAAGGAAAGAAAGGGGCACTGCAATACCCAGTGCTGATTCTGGAGTGTTATGATATGAAGTCCAGCAATATTATTGATCTTTGTTCAGAAGCATTTTAATCTAGTAAGTTTTGTTAGGTCTCAACATAAATGAAGATATGGATAAATGCGTACACATCTAAGTGTATAGGATTGATAGCCATATTACTTAGTTTTTGTTGGATAGTAGAACAGAACTGTTTGCAGTCTCCCTGGTTGAATTCCCATTTATATGTTCCACTTGTATTTATTGAACAACTATTTGTGGGGGGACAATATGTATACATCAACTAGTGATTTATTACTGTTTATTTCTTTTCTTTGAAAGTATGTATTATTTCTGCCTGTTTTCTATTTTGTTTTATTTTTCTTTAAATAAAAAAAGATAATAATAACAAACATTCTCATTACCACTCCTAGATACTTACCACTTGGCTTCAACAACCATCACCCTCCCACTGTACTGTGTTTTATATATATCCCTTACTCTGACTAATGTATGTATTTTTGTATCTGTTGGTAAGCTATGTGGAAAAGTACAGAGACAAAAGGAGATCCGAAAAGATTCACTCACCTGGACAACATCTTGCCAAAGAAACTAATCTTCTGGGCCAGAAACTTTCTTTCTAGACTGTGCTTGAATGAGCTTTGCCTCTCTTTGAGATTCTTTTTATTACTCTTGATTAATGTTGACCTTCTATTTTTTAACTAGTGTTTTCCTTACACAGTAGGGTAATGTTACTTGTATTACTGTCTATTTGGTTACAATTGGTTCTACCTCTCTGTCTGGCACTTTACCCATCTTACACAATTTCTCCACATTCGATAGTCAAAACAAACTGTTTTGGTTTACTCTGAGAGCAACTTTATTTTGCTTTCTCCAAATTAATAGGGGAACGTATGACTTACCCCTTTATTACTCTCATAAAACGACCAGGACTATACTCCTAACATAGCACTATTCTATAAAGAGGAATTATGGTGGTGTCAAGTCAATTACTCATCTGACTGCATCTGTTGTTTCAGCATTCTTAGGACATCTAGAAGTGTTCATTCCTCCCACACTCTTAACACTTGTCCTCTTGAGTTTTCTGTGGCAGGTAAGAAATTCCTACAAAGTATCTTACCTGTATCTGCTTGAAAAACAAACATAAAATCTCAAAATGTAATTGTTTTTCCTATTTCTTGAAAAGACCACTGTTTTAAATGAGTAGAAATCTCTCTGATTTGCTTTTAAAATACTTTAGAAGCAAAGACGAGCATTCAATTTTTTGGCTGGAAACAGAACATCTTTGTGTTCCAAACATATGCAAAGTATGCCAAAGTATAAATTTATTATAGAACAGTGATTAAGAGCACAAACTTTGGAGTCATACATTTTGGTTCAAATTCCAGCTGTGTTACCTTGGGCAACTCACTTTTCCTTGTGCTTGTTTCCTTTTCTGTTAGATACATGGTATTAGGAGTACCTTACTCATTTAATCTTTACAAAAGATCTAACACTTATTATACAGGGCACTTGTATTGCGCTGGCACACAGTTAATACTACGTAAATGCTTACACAAAAGCAAAACTGTTAGCACTTAAATTTATGAATAACTATTCACAAATATAGTTACTTGTATACATACATGTGATTACTATTTAAAACATTTACAAAGCCTCGATTTTGTAAATCACTTGACAGATCCTCGTAAATTAGACGACTTTGCATGCATTAGAACTAAAGACAAAATTTCATTCAAGAATTGTCAACTAAGGGATGTCTGAGATGCCTAAGGTTTACCAAAACAAAACAAGCAAGAGGCAAACAACAAAATGATGACTCTCAACTATATTTTTATTTTAGTTTTGAATGTAGCACTTCAGTTTGATCAGAATCAGGAGATAAAGTTAACTCAAAATGGCACTTTGGCCTGCCTTGCAAGCAGGCAGTCGTGTGTTCGATCCCTGGTACCGATAAAAACGAAAACGGAAAAAAAAAAAGGCACTTTGTTGCTCTATACATTTTTTTCATTCATAATTAGAGACATAAACCTAATCTTATGTTATCAAAAGTTGGCAAAGTTAGGTGCTATTTAATGGGAAAAAAATCAGTATTTGAGAGATTTTAACCATAAGTTTATGTAAATAAAACAGAGATCTAGCCAGGTGGAGTAATACATGCCTATAATCCCAACAATCAGGAGGCTAAAGCAGGAGGATCAGTGTGAGTTTGAGATCAGCCTGTGTTACAAAGTAAGCTCACAAGCTGACCGGCATAGTGAGACCCTGTCTCAAAAAAAAGAAAAAAAAAAAAAAAAAAAAGATGTCCATTGGCCAAAACTACTATTATTTCTACATAATGCTACATAACAGAAAACATTCACTGTTCAGAAGCAGCTCAACTAACACTGGAAATGTTATTTTTGGTTCTATAACAGACAAACACTGGATTTTCAATAAAGACAGAAAACTCGTTACGTTTTCCAAATTCAATTAGTAAAAGTATGTTAAAAAATAGCCTGCCCCCCTCCCCAATAGCCTGGCTCCTTAAAAATGAGGAAGAAGTGCTAAAACCAACAAACTGGACAACCAAATAATCTGAAGTAAAATATTATTCCTGTCTTAATACATAACGTGCATATGTTGGAAAAAATCAACTATTTATCTACTACTTGACTCTTTCAAAATTCAAAATTACAAAAGGCAAAGTAAAAACTAGCTAACAGCACCACTAACCAGGTAATCCTATCATCTGAAATAAGCAATGGCATAAAGGATATAGGGTTACTAAAGAACCAAATACTCAAGAAAGAAAGAGGAAGATGATTGGAAAATCATTTGAAAATAAAATTAACTTAGAACCACGAAAACCAGCTGTTAGCAAAAGACTAAAATAGACAAATTACTGGAAATTACTGGGAAAAGGAAAACAAATAGAATTTTCAAACAGAACTGTTCAACTTAAAGTTTCCTAATATCACCATCACAAAGTGTATATACCTCAAATTCTGAAAGTAAACAAAGTTTTGAGTTTTCATGGAGTTACTAAGGATTCCACAAGGGGATGCTATAGCTCTACAACGATGAAGCAGAAAAGGCGTTTTCTTTTTTTACTTGAAAAGGCATTCACATTTTTATACTATTTCCTAACATCTGTGTTAGGATGAACAAATTTGCAGATGTTTTTATCTTATGCTGCATAAATTTTATCAACTATTCTTTTGGCAGGTTACTTTAAAATATTTATACAACAAAAATTCTACAGGAATAAAATTAAATTGTTAATATTCTTTCTTTTTTTTTGTCTTTTATTGGTACCAGGGATCGAACTCATGACTGCCTGCTTGCAAGGCAGGTGTTTATGCCGCTGAGCTAAATTCCCAGCCCCAAATTGTTAATATTCTTATATCCTGCCAATGTAGCCAAATAGTTCTACGTAGGTCTGGAGATAGTTTCATTTAAAATACAGATTATGTGGCATATTTCAAATTCATTTTCAGGGGTTCTGGTAGGCAAAAAAACTCATTTTTCTCTTCTGTTCTCAGTGGTACGGAAAATAATTTTAAAGACCTGACAAATTTTTTTTAAAGCATACTTTTTATTGTACTAAAGAATATCAAGAGAATAGTAAGTAATATTTAAAGACCTGACAAATTGACTTTAGAATTTTTCACTTTAAAATGTATGCTGATGTGAGGGGAGGGTGATGTTCATCAATTTTTAAAAAAAATAATCACACCCTGGAAAAACCTCATTGGCTACAATACTGCCACTATGCAAAGGTTATTAATTTTTCATAGTGACTAAGTTATATTTTTTCCTCACAGTGGATACATTTTAGAAGCCACAACGTACAAAATGCCATCATAAAGACCAATAAATCATATTTCAACTAGAAAAAGGTAAAAATAAAATAAAAAATTAGTCTAAAAATCAGTATAGGAGGTTTATAATAGCAGAGTACAGACTGGTAGTAAAAGTTAGCTACCAGCAGGGACCTGAAATTAAGATACTTGGGAAACAAGTTGGTGAGGAAGAAGTACCCAAACCAGCAAACTAGACAATCAAACAATCTCAAGTAAAATGTTATTCTAGAATTAAGTAATGTACAAAGTGCTTGTGCTGGGGAAAAAAAAATCCATTATTTGTCTATTACTTGACTCTTTCAAAATTAAACATTGACATGAAAAAAATATTTCCTTGCTGTTCATTTTTACATTTTACATGATCAGTGCAGGGAGGGGGATTACTGTATCAATTTATACACAAAGGTTTTGCAAATATTAAGTAAAATAAATAGATCTCTTAGAATTAGGAGGAAGTTGATATGTGAAGTATGAACCAAAGAAAAGCTGGAGAAATGGAGCATAATACAGAGAAAAGAACAAAGCTGTTTGGAAAGCTGAATCTGGCTCCTGGGGAAAAGTACCTGTCTCTGCTAACAGAAGATAAGAATGAAGACGGTTGGCAGCCTCAGGGAGAAACAATACACTGGGCTGCAGCACTAGTCCCAAGCAAAGCTTACCATGGCTGTAAATTAAAAAACAGCATAGGGTTCACTCTGGAAGTGCCTCCTTCCATAGGAATGGGTAGAGTTGGAGAAAAAAATTCATGTAGCCCCTACCACATTTGAGAGTGTTTTAATCAGGAGCCACTTGGCGAAGGGTTAAGAGTGAGCTACAGAGCAATTATACTTCAGTTACTGGTATCACCCAACCACAGTGACTGGGTGGGAGATGGCCATAAGAGACATTTGTAGAGCGGGTATGGCCTAGACACAGCATTTTTTGAGAAATTCAAGCCCAGGACAGGAAAGACATGAGGTCCCTCCCTTATGTGTGGCTTTCCAAGAGGGGTGGGTCTAAAAGTGCTGACATTAAGTCTAGTGGTCTGCTTGAACCCCTGCCCCATTACCTATATTCAGCACAAAACTCAGTGATCTGTTCGCTTTCCCCATTTACCAATATGCTTGGATGAATAGCACAGCCCAGAGTAAACGGACAGAAAAGCTACTAGACTGGGGCAGGCACTGCACAAACTCGCAGGCCATAAACCCAAGCAAAGAAAGGTGTGCCTTGGTATGCACAGAGGAAGACAAAAATCACAGCTGCCAGGGTGACTATGGCCCTTGGATGGAAATCACTGATTGACCATGTCCAGTGGGAAAGACAGGACAAGATCCTACCTTCACACACAAAAATGCAAACAAAGCCATAGCTGTGACACACTAACGTTCCCCCATGCCTTGTGGATTCCAATATTGCAGCTCCTCGAAAGAAACCATTCATTCAGAATCAGAGGAATTTTTGGACTCCATTTTTACTTGTTTTGGTTTTTTTTCCCTCTTTTTCCCCTTTTCATTTCGTTGTTTTTTCCTTTTTTGTTCTTTTCTTTTTTTATGTAGTTCTATTTCCTTTTACTTAATAAGATTGCTATATCTCATTTTTCTCTCATCTTTCTTTGCTTTATTTTTCAAATTTTACTTCTTTCAGTCTACCATTTCCCATTCCGTCATTAACAGCAAATCATTTAATGATCTTTAGCTATTTAGAGAACTCTGTGCTATTATTATTGAATTCTTTGTTATTGTTATTGGTGGTATAGTTGCATTTAGTATTTACTGCATGCCAACCTTGGATTTGTCTTTTATCTGATAATTACAATGGAAGCATCTACTCATTCTTAGGGTATGTCAATATCCAGTTTGTCCTTGACCCTATTATTGTTGCAGATTTTGTTGTTCTTGTCAAGGTGACATGGTTGTGACTATTAGTTTTAACTGCCAGTATCTGGTTTGTCTTTGTGTCATCAATAATACTGTGGTTCGTTTCCGAAGAACTAGGTGCTGAACCAATTACCTTGCACCTTCCCCTCCTAAATTAATGAAGGTGGTTGGATCTTAGCTGGGATGGTTCAACATGTGAAAATCAATAAATGTAATAAACATCACATAAACAGAAATAAGGCCAAAAATCAAATGATCATCTCAACAGACGGACAAAAAGCTTCTAATAAGATCTAACAACCATTCATGGTAAGAACTTTTAAGAAAATAGATATGCAAGGATCTTATCTCACTCTGATAAATGCCATTATGACCAACATCATATTAAATGGAGAAAAGCTGAAAAACTTCCCTCTAAAATCAGGAACAAGACAGGATGTCCACTATTACCACTCCCATTTGAAAGAGTTTTGGCCCAGACAGGACACTGTAGCTGGGGAAGCCTTAGAGGTGGAACCAAGGAGCTCCTATCTCCCCCACCCCTAGGAATTTACTTATGGCTCCATTTACCCCACCCCTAGGAATTTACCTATTGCGCCAAACAAAGACCAATGGGCTACTTGTGCATCCCTAATGCCCCAAACCTAGGCTACTTATATGCCTCCACTCCACGTGTTCCACAGAGAGATGCAGGGCCCCAGGGGATCAGGGGTGTCTCTCCCCGAATTCTCAAAATAAAGATCATTTATATTTCATACTTAACTTTTCAGCTGCTGCCGGTCCCCCACAGTTCTATCACCATTCAATACAGTTGTGGAAGCCAGAGTAATCAGGCAAGAAGAAATAAAAGGGGTATGTATAGGAACTGAAGAAGCCAAATTATCATTATTTGCCAATGACATGATATTTTACATAGAAGACCCAAAAATCCCACCAAAACTCTTACAATTAATAACCAAATTCAACAATGTATCAGAATACAAAAATCAGCATACAAAAATCAATAGCATTCCTGTGTATCTTTCTCAGTAAACTGAGAAAGAAATGAGGATAACAATACCACTCACAACAGTATCAAGAAAAATTAAAATACTGGAGCAGCAGGCGAGTGTGTGTCTCCCAAGTCAGTGTCTCCCAAGATCCAAGCATGCTGGAACTTAGGGAGTTGAGCAAGAAAGCAACACGCCCTCCTCTCTGGTAAGTGGCTGTGGTGTGAGTGAGCAGTGGGCGAGCCAGGAAGAGAACAAGTCAGCCTCTTCGTGAGCCTACTGGTGGGCAGGCTGAGAATCAACATCCCCCACCCCCGTTTAGCAACTGGATGATGTCAAGGACAACCAGAGTTGATAGCAACTAAGGCACATAAAGCAACTAAATGCTTGTATTGTTGGGTTGATTATACTGACGTGGGGCCAGAGGTCTGAGCCCCATCTTGGAAGGATGACCCTATACAATATAGCACATATGGGGGTTCCTTTCTATCTTCTCTTTGAAGACAAATATTGTTTTCACTGTTTTTGCTTTGTTCTGATTAACTGTTTTGCTCTAGTCAATATTCTGTTTTGATAGATTTTATTTTTTTTGATAGGTTTTATAATCTGTTTTTGGTTTGATTTTGCTATACCTGATTGAACGGACAACTATTGTGAAGAAAACAAGATATACTATGGTACCTATTACTGTTATCCTGGTATCCTGCTCTGAAGTTCTGTACTAATTTCACTGAATTGTCTCGATTGGCTTTGTTCTGCCTTATTTTGTTGTATTTTACTATCTTCAAAATAAAAAAAAGAAAAGAAAAAGAAAAATTAAACACTTAGGAATTCATCTAATCAAGGAAGTAAAAAACCTCTACAATGAAAACTACAGTATTCTGAAAAAGTGGACCAAAGAAGACATCAGAAAATGGAAAGCTATCCCTGTTCCTTGACAGACAAACTAATAATGTTAAAATTACCATTCTTCTAAAATTGATATATAGAGTTAATGCAATCTCAAAATCCCACCAGCATTCTTTGGAGAACTAAAGAATGAAAGAGTTTTGCCCTAGAATAAATTACAGGACATTATGGCAGTAGTTCAACATGGTGGAAGGCCAAATCAGGGATGCTTACACTGACAGCCACTTCCTCCTTCTTCCCTGATTACAACTTCCTCCTTCCTTTCCCAGTGAGCACAAAGAAAATTCCAATCTGCTTCTTGTGCATCATCAATGCCCGCCCCAAGCATCACATCCAGTCAATGATCAGATATACACTGTACCCCCATATCCCGTCAGAGGAGAAAGCCACACCATTGCTGGTTGTGGCCTCCTCTCTACATTCTTTAAATAGAAAGGCTACTTTTACTTTTTCTTATATTCTGCTTCTCTATTGTACCAGAAAACTCTAACAGAGAAAACAATCCAAAAATTTATATGGAACGAAAGAAACCCACAATAGCAAAAGCAACCTGGGCAACAAGAACAAAGTAAGAGGCATAATAATCCTGGATTTCAAGTTACTATGTTATTATTATTTTGGTACTGGGAATTGAACTCACAACCTTGTGCTTGCTGGGCAGGTGCTTGTTCTGCTGAGCTAATTCCTTGGCCCCTCAAGTTACTATATTAGAAAGCTAAATGAAAAAAAAAAAAAATCAAAAACAAACCAGCATAGTACTGACACAAAACCAGACATTTAGATCAATGGAATAGAATAGAGGATACAGAAAAAACTCCAGGGACATTCAACTATCTGATCTTTGACAAAGAGGCCGAAACATAAATAGCCTCTTTAATAAAAGTTATTGAGAAAATTGACTATATACATGCAGAAGATTAAATCTAGATCTTTTATCTCTCACTAAGTACTAAATGTAAATCAAAGTGGATCAAAGACATAAGAGTTAAGGACCTGGGGGCTGGGGATTTAGCTCAGCGGCATAAGTGCCTGCCTTGCAAGCAGGCAGTCGTGAGTTTGATCCCTGATACCGATAAAAAGGAAAAAAAGACAAAAAAAAAAAAAAAAAAAAAAAAAAGAGTTAAGGACCTCACCTTGTGACACATTTATACTCATATTTATAGCATTTATAATCATTAAATCTCAGAAGTGGTCTATATGGACATCAACAGATGAATGGATAAAGAAATGTACTTATACACAATATAGTACTACTGTCATAAAGAATAAATTAGAATCATGTAGGAAAATGGATGCATTTTGAGACCATAATGTTAAGTGAAATAAATCAGACATACAAGCTTAAATATTACAAGGTTTCTCTTACATGAGAAATTCAAAGTACAAATAAATTCAAGAGCAAAACAAAACAGAGCTAATAGGAAACAGGGAGAAGTTTTACAAAAAGGAATTAAGATGTATTATGTACATGTACTCATTTCCCACGATGAATATAATCACTATGTACTGCAAAGATGTACTAATTAAAAAAAAAAAAAAAAAGCCAGTTTGCTGGAGATAACTGCTTATAGGACTTAAGAGTCCAAAATGAAGAGCCTTTAAAAATGAGGAAGAGAGGGTCTTTAAGAACAACTGACACCCAAAAGAAATATTTAAACATTTAATGTCAACTACTTCTCTTTAGGCAGCAGAAATTAAGTTCTAAAAAGTGATTCTTATAGTGAAACAATATGTCATAAATAAAGTATCTATAAAATTCACTCACCCATAAATGGAAATTATGCTATAAAAAGGATGCAATCTTGCCATTTACAACATGATGAAACTGGAGGACAATGTATTAAGTGAATTGATGTACAAAAGACAACATACCATATGTTCTTACTCATTTGTGTAAACTAAAAAAGTTTATCATAAATAGAAAGTAGACCGCCGGTCACTAGAGTTCAGAAAGGGAGGGAAGAGGGTATACAAAAAAGAGGGTAGACAATGAGTACCAAAATGTAGCAGGTAGTCAGGGGTCGCAGTTCTAATGCTATACAGAACAACAGAGTAACTCTAGTGTACCACAATAAATTATACATTTCACCGTAACCAAGAAAATATTTCAAGTGTCCCAAAACAATAGAAATCATATTTGAGGAGACAGAAATGCTAACTACCCTTCAATATACATACCTGTTTTTAAGTAAACTATTGTATCTCACAGAAAATATTATATTACAAATCAGCTGAAACAGAGGGTCTTTACAAGGCAAATAAGATATTCATGTTTAATTACATTCAGTTGAAACTCAAGTCTAGCAAGAGGGCTGTTGGGAAACCTACTGGAAGGAAGGGAATACATGTGCTTTTAAATGCCATAAATAGAAAAAACAACAGCTCCACAATGATTCTGCTAAGAAAATAAGCATCAATTTATTATTTGAATATTATTTAATTTAAAATCACTAAAATGCCACTATTAGAGTCATGAAAAGGTAAAATAATACTGTAGGTATTACTGAGACCCAGATCTCCTGAAACATATTGACTTACTCAATTCAATAACATCGAGACTCTAGACATTCAGATAACAAGAACAGGACAATCTGAAGTAAACATCAATGGAGCATTGTGAGGGAAACCACTGGTTAGTTCCCATAAACAACTGAGTTCCCTGAATAAGCACTCTGTTTTATCTCCGTAGTTCTTATGACCAACAATAAAATTTCTGAACTGCAAATACTGACCAAATATATTTCCACTTGGGCAACTCAAGTAATGTTTTAAATGTTTTTCATTTCCTTAGTGTTAAGATTTCATTCTTAAGCAGAAAAATACTTCTAGAAGAAGGTGATTCCCGCCTGGAAACGAGTACCATGCTCAGGCTTTTGCCGTAGTGGGGACAGCCACACCCCCGTCTTTCTCCCACTTCTCTCCATGAGTCAGCGCCATTCGCAGACTGCAGGGAAAGAGAGAATCAGGCCTCACAAGGAGGTAATATATCCCTGGAAACCGTATCATTTTCAATAGGTTTCAATGGGTTTTTTTCTCTTTTGTTTTGTTTGATTATGTTAAAACTGATGGCATGCGCAACTATTTAAAGAGATAGCAAGACATATTATAGTAGCCATTTTGTATTTACTATTAGCTTATTTTGAAGTCTTTTACTACATTCATTGTTTTGTTTTTATGGTTTCTATTCTAGTCTGTTCTGTTTCATTTTTACTATGTCTGAAGGTATCTCCAGCTATTCTGAAGACAACAAAAGGCATTATGGTACTTACTGCTGATTTTGTAAGGCTTTTAAGTTCTGAATCACTTACACTAGTTTATTTTGATTGGTTTTATTCTGTTTTTTTTTCCTTTGGTTCTATCCTTTTAAAAAAAAAAAAAAGAAACTACTTCATGAGGCAATGAAAGACTTCCGGGAGAATATGGCAGACAAATAACAGCAGCCACAGAGGCTCCCTGAGATTACCAGTTTAGAATCCAGGAGTGGTGCCGTGTGAGGAGTCCTACGCGAAGGGAGATGTACCCTGCAGTCCCAGGAATGAACTAAGCTGAGAGAAACCAACTGGAAATGCAATCCTGATGCTATAACAGGAACAGATAAAAGCTCAGTGCGGAAGCTGGATCCCGTGCCATTGGAAGCCACGATTTGAATTTCCTGCTGACGATACTGCGTCCCAATCCGCACGGCGGGGAGAGAGACACGCGAAAGCTCTGAGAACTAGAATCGGCGAACCGAACGGCATTGAGAGCGGGACTGGCAGGGAGCCCTGAATCGACCTGCATTGAGTGAGAGAAACAGGGACTCTTTCATTGACTAGGAGGCTCCAACAGAGGACATTCTGGGAATGAGCAGACTAGCCGGACCAGGGCCCTGCAGTGACTTTAGTCGCATATTCCCCTCTCAAGTGGGAGTGGTGGGGAGCGCTTGGCCTGGTGATGACGCGGACTAAGATCCAGTAGGCTAGCCCAAATCAGGTCTCTGCACCTGGTGGTGCACCCTAGCAGTGAAGCATTCAGGAGGTTGACCTGGAGAGGCGGGCCCAGCAGAGGCTGCCCAGGTCTGTGTCTCCCTAGTACACTGCAGTGGGTGGGAACACCTAGCAGGCGGATTCAAACAAACTGTAATAGACAAAGAGAAAAAACAAAAAACAAACAAACAAAAAAAAACTGGGCCTCCTACACACACTTGTATGGAAGGAACAAAAAGTATGGGAAAAGGGAGCAATAAGAAAGGGTCCTCAGTCCTCAATCCTGAGAACACTGATCCAGGAAAGGTAAATGCAAAAGAGAATGAAGACAGAAAACATGCAATATCAGACACGGCATCTAAAGACATAAAGCGGTATCTTTAGAGCCTCATAGACGAGTTCAAAAATGAAGTATTTAATGAAATAAAGCAAGAAATAAGTAGAATAGTTAGAGAAATGCTAAGCACCGCCCAAGAAAAAACAGATGATGGAATGGAAGAACAGAAAAAAAGGGGAGAATTGTTTGATGGAGAAAATAGAGAAAACAGAATACGTGAAGCAGGTTCAAAGAGATTATCAGGAAACTAAAAACTCTATTGAAAGCTGGCATAACAGCTTGAAAGAAACTAAGGATAGATTATCTGAACTGGAGGACAGATTTGTAATGTGGGAGCATGAAATGAAAAACTTCTTAAAAATAACAAGGAAACAAAAAGCAATAATACAAAGACTAGAAGATGATAAGAGGATCTATAACTTAACAATTAAGAACATAAAAGAAGAAGTAGGGACTCAAACAAATGAACTACAAAAGCTATTCACAGAAATAGTCCAAAAGAATTTCCCTAATTTAGCAAAAGGTAAAGATACTCAGATGTATGAGGCATACAGGACCCCAGCCACCTACAACCCAAACAGAGCTACACCCAGGTATATAATAATCAAAATTCCAGAAATCCAATATAAGAACAGAATATTAAAAGCTGTCAAAGACAAGAAACAGATCACTTACAAGGGAACACCCATCAGAATTACAGCAGACTTCTTGGCACAAACCATCAAATCACGAAGAGCGTGGAGGGAAATAATTCAAGCTTTGAAAGATAATAACCTCCAGCCAAGATTGAGATATATTGCACAACTGTCCTAGAAATTGATGGAAAAACAAGGTGCTTCTAGGATAAAGAGGAACTAGGGGAATTTGCAACCACCAATTCAACTCTACAGAGATTACTGCAGGATATTCTAAAAATGAAAAATACTAAGATTCCAGAAACAGTGGCAGAGAGGCCACAATGAATGGAGCAGAAAGCGAAAGGAAGAGGACAAACTGACAACTAATGACAGAAAAAGAGCTCAACAGAAATGAAGCAGAAAAGGTTGGATGATAGAAACAGCCATCTTGGAGAAAACAAGACATCATAATACGTAGTGCTGATTTAATATCCTCTTGTTTTGAAGTCCCATCAAGCTTTTGTTCTTCTGTCTCCATTGGTTTTAATGTGTTGTATCTTATTGGATCTTATTATATGTGATAATATAAACAAAAACTTCTATAGACAAGGAGATTATACAGAAACCATTGTTCATTTTCTGTTAGTTGATTCTAAATACCCTGTAATACTGTCATTCTCTTGAACTGTTTTACATTGTCTTGATATGTTTGATGCTACAGTATACGAAGTTATACCCCAAGATTTTAAGGGAAGAGACACTATGGTAACTACCATTATGTAGAGATTATCTTGTGGTGAAACACTATTTTGCTTAAATGGCTATGTTTTGACCTGCGCTGTTCTGTTGTTATGCCTCTTTTTTATCTCAATCTCCTTTTTATTATCTACTTTTTCATTTTTATCCTTTTAATTAAGGGAAAAATAAATAAAAAATAGCAGGATATATTATAGTAACCCACTTTGATTTCCTATTAACTTGATTTGAAACTCTGTATTGCTCTCACCATCTTGTTTTGACTGATTTTCCTCTATTCTGTTATGCTTGATAATACCAAGTTTGCAAGTATAGGCAACAACTATGAAGACAATAAGATTCATTGTGACGCCCATTCTGGTTGACTATTATCTTCTTTTGAAGTCCTCTAATGTCTCCAATGTTTTGGTTTTATTCTTTACTGTTTTGTTCAATTTTATTATAACTGATGATATAGGCAATTCTTTTTAAGATAACAAGAGGCATTATGGTAACCATTGTTGATCACCTTGTATTTTGTTTTTACGTTATGTATTATGTCCATCCTTTTGATTTGACTGACTCTGTCCTGGTATGTCATATTTGGTTTTACTTTCTTCAAAAAAACAAAAAAGTAATGAGGCAATGAAAGAAGCTAGATCAGAAGTAATATCAGAGGTAAAAGAAGAAATGACGAACATAATAAAAGGGTTGCTGAGCATATCTAATGAAGACATAGAAAAAAAAGAAGAGCATAGGAGAATGTGGGATAACTTGAATGAAATGTAGAGAAGAACTAGAATATATAAAACAGACTCAAAGAGATAGCCAGGAAATTAAAAACTCCATTGAAAGCTGGCAAAATTGTTTGAAAGAAACTGAAGATAAGACTTTCAGATCTTGAAGACCGGATGGTAGTCAGCAATCATGAAAGTAAATATCTCTTAAAAATAACAAGGAACCAGGAAATAATAATTCAATGGCTGCAAGACAAAGCAAAAAAAAAAAATCATTTAAGAATGATAGGTGTCAATGAAAAAGCAGGAGTCAACACAAATGACATAAAGAGACTATTTACAGAAGTAATAGTTGTATACAGAATTCCAACTAGCCATAACTAAAATAAACCTACACCCAGACATATAATAATCAAGATCCAAAAAATTCAGCATAAGAATAGAATATTAAATGCTGTCAGAGAAAAGAAACAGATCATCTATAAAAGAAAATCAATCAGAATCATAGCAGACTTATTAACACAAACCATCAAGTCAAGAAGAGTTTGGAGCAAAGTGTTTCAAATCCTAAAAGAAAACCACTTCCAACCAAGATTGATGTACCCTGAAAAACCATCTTTCCAAATTGATGAAAAAATAAGATACTTCCATGATAAAGAACAACTGAAGGAATTCATGACCACCAAACCAACCCTACAGAGAGTGCTAAACGGTATGTTAGAGAGAGAGAAAGCGGACCGTGGTTCTAGGAACAGCAGCAGAGGAGGATCGCCAAACAGGACAGGCAATTGAATGAAGGGGAAAGTGGAGGGCCAACAGCAGGAGGATAGCAGGGCAGAGACAAATCATACATTGATGGTTGTAACCATCAATGTAGATGGCCTCAATTCAGCAATAAAAAGAAACACAAGAGAGAGCATCAAGAAAAATGATCCATCAATATGCTGTATATAAGAAACACATTTAACTTGAAAGAAAATTCATGAACTGAAAATCAAAGGAGAGAAAACAACTTTTCCATGTGACAGGAGACCAGAAAAAGCAAGGATAACTTGCCCATTGACCACAGAATAGATAATAAGGATATAGTATTTTTATACAGTGGAAAGCTACCCAGCTATAAAGTATAATTTCAAGGCTCTTTTAGGTAAATGAATTCAACTGGAGATCATGTTCATGGGCAAAATGGTTCGAACTCATATGAGTGCACTAGAGCATAAAAAACAGAAGGAGTTAGTGGGATTAAAAAAAATAGGTATCACCAAGGAGGGGAAGGTGGTAATCACTGTTAATTTCTTATTGTCTTGTCTTGAACTCCTCTTATTGTTTTCACAATTTTGTTAGGTTTGGCTTTGTTCTGTCTTGTTTTGTTAGATTTTACTGTGTCTGATAGTATGAACAGCTATTTTGAACATAATGGGATGAATTATAGTAGTCATGGTTGATTTCCTAGTATCTTGTTTTGAAGTCCTATAATGTTTTCATTCTTTTAATTGGTTTTACTGTTTTGTTTGATTTTATTATGTATGATAGTATGAACAGCTATTTTGAAGAAAATGAGACATTATGGTAGTCATTGTTGATTTCCTATCATCTTGTTTTGAAGTCCTATGATGCTTTTATTCTTTTGTTTTGATTGGTTTTATTCTGTTGTGTTTTATTTGATTTTATTATGTGTAATAGTATGGACAACTGTTTTGAAGAAAATGAGACATTATAGTAACTACTGTTCATTTCCTTTTATCTAGCTTTGAAGTCTAATGCTTTCATTCTTTTGATTGGTTTTAGTCTGTTTTCTACTATCTGATTTCATTATGTGTGAAGGTATGGACAGCTATTTTGAAGAAAACAAGAGACATTATGGTAGCCATTGTGGATTTCCTATTATCTTGTTTTGAAATTCTGTATCACTTGCACTGCTTTGTTTTGATTGGCTTTATTCTGTTTTAGTTTGTTTGGTATTATTCTCTTAAAAATAAATATACACAAATAAAAATATATCTAGACTATTCAGTTATTTTATGTCCGTTGTGTAAGTCTTAATGTTATCAAAGCATTTTTTTTTTTTTTTTGGTCTTTTTCCTTTTTACCGGTACCAGGGATCGAACTCACGACTGCCTGCTTGCAAGGCAGGTGCTTATGCCACTGAGCTAAATCCCCAGCCCCCTATCAAAGCATTTCTATTTCTATAATAATGAATTCATAACCAAATTAATTGTTATTGTTGGTTCATTCTGTAGCAAACTTAAAATATGTTCTGACTAGCATTTATTTGCATGTACATTGTATAAAGAGGATTAATCTATAAAGTTCACTAGAATGTTATTTTTTACCAGGCTTGATGAGAGGAGTCATTTCTTAACACATTCACAGGAACCTTAATCTCACCCAGGAAAACATCTTGAACCAGGTTTCCATTATTCCACAAGTCGATCCTAAAAATCGAAAACTGGCTTTATTGATGCAAGCAATGTTTGAGAATACAGATGAAATTACTATCTTTATATTATAGCATTAATTTTACATGCTTTAAAGTAAAAGATGTTAGCACTATCACATACTTCACTATATATATATAGATAGACGAGGGAAGCAAAACATTACAATGGCTTTTATTTTAAAACACACACATAAAATTAATTCTAGGGCCAAGGATGTAGCTCAGTGGCACAAGTGCCTGCCTGGCAAGCGCAAGGTCCTGAGTTTGATTCCTAGTACCCCTCCCCCCAAAATTAATTCTAAACAGTCCAAAAGAAAGCATTTGGTTTCTTAGTCTGAAAAGTCTAGGCTTTTATTTTAAACCATAGCAATAAGGACAGCAGAATTACTCTGTTGAATCTGAGAAAAGAAACCAACACAAGACTATAGTTTCTCTCTTATTACCAAACCATAAAAACAGGTGATTCAGAAATATTTACTACCTGATCACTCCAAACACATGATTAATATATCCTTTAGATGACACACTGTCAACACCACATCTACACATGCATTTGCAAAACTTTCCTTTCTAAATAAGACCTAGGAAATATCACAAACTTCAAACACATGCACCTGATGAATTATCTTCTTACCTCACTGAAATTTCTGATAGTCAGCAGATATGTTAAGAAGAATAGAACAATTATTTCTAAATTGGCTTAAATGTAAATTGTTTTTCCATTCATTATGCTATGATCCAGATATTTAAGGAATTAAATTAAGAAAAAATAAAAAATACATTGAAAGTGAAAATTAGGTCATCTTTGCTTATAAAATATACTTTATTTCTGCAAATACATCAGATTATAAAAAAAATTTCTATTTAAACTAGATGCATGTTCAACTTGCTACAAAAGGTTCTATAAAGGATATTTCACTTTTCTTAGTTAAACATCAGATTTTCTCTTGGCACAGGAAAATGCAATCTGTAAAGCCCCAACGTACATACCTAATTTCTAGCTTTTCAATGTCCTCCTCTTCTACCTGGAACTGGGATTTTTTGGTGTAACTACTGGATCTGGTTACCTACAGACAAAATATTTCAGTAAAAAATGTTTTTTAAAGTATCTTTTTCCCCACTAAAACATGAACTTAAAATGACCAATCCCGAAAAAAATTAAATTATGGCTACAGAGGAAAATGCTGAAGTAATATTTTGCCCAGAAGTTTGGAAAGTATGCTATGGAAGTAGCAGAATTTAAGAATGAGGTTGAGGGTGAAAAAAACCCTACAAAAACTCTTATTTCCTACCAACTTAACATACAGCAAACATTAGGGGGCTATCTGCTAGTTACAGTAAAAATGTCCTAAGTCAATGAAGTTTATAAATTGTTTAAAGACTTTCTCATATTTCTCAAATAAAATATCGATCCTACTCATGTTTCCTTCTTGTATTTTTCATGAAAAAAATCAAGACTACTGGTGAGAACTTCCTCACTACTATCCACCTGAACATATTCACCCTACACAGGCCTCCCTATTTGATTTTTTAAATTCACTTCTCAACAAGAGAATAAGATGATTCTCCTCTTTTTAAAGAATACTCTACCCATATAGAGTATGTAATAAGCATGAAGAAGGCATCCAGTCTATTTTAATTATTGTTTTCTTTACTAACTTGTTCATGTCACTCAAGTCAGGAAACTTCTCCCCTTAAATTATGGTCTTTCTGTATCTTTCTTTTCTCAGACAAATATCTAAAAACTAATTCATCCCACAGCCTGTACTTCACCTCCCACTCATGACAGTAACTCTTTATATCTGGCTTCCTCACAGATTATCCTCCTAAAATCTCTATCTGCAACACCTAATCTGATGATCAATGTTTACTTTCACTGTCCTTGGCCTTGTTCTCTAACACAGTGATAGATACAATCCACAATTTTTTCCCCTGAAATACTTTATGCTTCAAGTTTATCCCCAGAACAGTAAATATAAGTATTCTCCAAGGTTTGATCCTTTATTTTGCTCTAAAAACAACTCAGAGCTGCACAGGCCTATACAGTTTACACAGTTACTTTCACATCCATTATCTCTTTTGTTCATCAGAACATTGCTCTAAGGCAGGCATGGCTAGATTTACTATCCTCTTCTTAAAAATGAGGAAGCTGAAGGGTAGAAATGAGTGACATGCTCCAAGTTAGATCCTTAGTAAGTGGCAGAACTTCACTTTTCTCCTTTATTGTATATGTCTACTCCTTTAGTCTTCCTGATTCTCTGTAAATAAATCCTGCATCTTAATCTACAACCATCATTCCATCTTATGTATTAGTCATGAAGAGCCTCTTATAGCATTTTACACGACAGATCTCAAGCTTGGTATGCCCCAAACTAAACCACTAATCATTCTCCTAATTTTTGTATTTTTCCAGATTTAAAATCATGGGGACAAAATTGACTTCTCTCTCTTTTCTTCAATTGCTATTTTGTTTTCTTTCCCTTTTCAGTCTTTCTTATCTGCCTTTTCCTCTCTATTTCTGTATTTTCTCTTTAAGCAGATCTGTCCTTTTGTTACAAATACACTATACCAGTCTGTTGAGCTTTGTAGTCTCTCCCTAAGCCACCTAACACATAGATTTAGGTTAACTCTTTCCAAAAATACTACTTTCTTATCAATTCCAGGACGAAAAACATTCAACCGTTAAAGTACCTCAGTCAGACACTGTACAGTTTTTCATCAGCTGGTCCTATCTTATCTTTCTAAACTTACTTCCCATTATTTCCTTAAAGAAACCTAGTTAAGCCACCATTTGCTCTTCTTTGAACATAATTTTGTGTTTCTGTCTTTATGTCCAAAATGTTCCTTCTAATAATTTTTCCTCTCAGTTAAGAAAATACAGTCTCTCGTCACATCTTCAGTCTTTTTGCATGTCAGCTCAAATAGTGTCTGCTGTACTTTATTCCTGGTTATATGTATACATATGTGTGCTTCCTATCTTTTGCTTTAGTTAGAGGACAGAGAGTGCAACTCATCTATTTTCACAACCTATTCAACAAAGTCCACTAAATACTGCAAACAGGTCAGGATCTGACTTTCAAAAAGCCATCTGCTTGCTTCAAGGCCCTATGAAGCACAACTTCAAAGCATCTCAACTGAGATATTATCTCAGTTGAGGTTTAAGATACATGGATAAATGGCAGTGTAAGTGCTCTTGGTCAGTAGACCTTTACCTACTTTTTTTTTTTTTTTAATACTGGAGATTGAACTCATAACCTCATGCTTGGCAAGCAGGCACTTATGCTGCTGAGCTAAATTCTCAGCAACTGGTCAGTAGACCTTTACCTTGCCTTCTTTGTTTTCTTCAGGTTAGAGGTACTAGTTGTTAACAAATGTAGAACATCTGTACCAAGTCCTTTGCCACAAAATGGAAAAGTCTCACATTAGTACATTTTCTTTTGTTTTCTTCCTCCCCTGCTTCCACCCACACAGTTTCCAATTTCACTTCTGGTATTTTTTCTAGCCTGTGCTCTTTTATTAAAGTATAGTAATCAGGCATGATACGATCCCCTAGTACTCTTTCCACTTTACAGCAAAAATGCATACAAAAGAAGAAAAAACACAAAAATGTTAATTCCTTTTTCAAACCTTTCTTATGCCAGTATTGACTGCAAAATGTTCCACATAGAGTCTTTTAGAAAGTCTGGTTTTGAATTTTTTTCCTTTAGTCTTCAAGTAATATGAAAAAGATTTCCTTAACAAACACTGCAAAGAACTCCAAAGCAATGAAATGGAGACAATTTCAAAGCAGATGAAGATCTCCATGAAAATAAATACATGTCCACAGAGTGAATCAGATTAACAAGAACATAATAAGGCTCTAACTATATAACATTTTATATTTTTAAAGACTTTTCCATGCTTTGGATTATTATTATAAGAAAAAACTTTTGAGCTGGCCTGGAATGCCACTGTTTTCCCTTATAATAGTACCTTCTCACAAGGTAAGACACTGAAACTTCACAAAGTATGACTTTTTCAGATCTACCAACTCTTAGTATATTAATCATGTTTATTTTATTAAGGGTTTTAAAACAGTATGCTGTAGAAGAGTCCTGTGGCCACTATGTGGCAGGTGGGGGCCTGAATAGGGAAAGGAGAATTTGAGGGATCATATGACAGTGAATAGTGGGAGTGGGTGTTTGCGACCCTAGTCTTTTCCACTCCTAGATCAACAAAAGCTCTACATTTATCCATTTTATGTGCATTACATCAAGGTTCTACTGCTGTCTGGATAGAAATCCCTAGCTGCATTAGTTGTTAAAATGATTACCATGTCCATGATTTGAAAAACCTAATCAATTAAAATTTAATACTGAATAGTCAATGTCAACATTTATATAAAACAAGAAATTACCTCAAAGTAAAAGATTTCATTAAACTGAGGATTGCTTGTTTTCTTCTTTACTTTTGTCTTCTTCTGGTCATTCCTGTTCCAATGTGGTAGAGTTTTACCTTGTAGAACTTAATAGTACACAATTATAAAACATGCTATTTCCAACCAGGGAGCCTGATCTCTGTTTAAATGTTAAGATGACCCCGGGAAGACTATAATTTTAAATATTACTTGAGGAAAAAAAAAAAGTGTTCCCACAAATTCAAATGAATGAATATCCTGTATATGACAAGATTTTTATTATTTTCTCTGATTACAGTAGCTCTCATAAGGGTTTTAAAACACCCTGTATTATATAGGCAACTCAGAACAAATGGTGAGAAGGAAAACAATGAGATTTACAGTGCCTTTTTCTATGGTGAGAAATATCCAAAAATCATCTGAGAAACTTAACTCCAGTTGCCTGCTTGGGCTTTAGCTACAATGGTGACTTTATAAAGAAAACAAACAAACAAAAAAACCACCTTTTTGTTTGGAAATAATTATATACACAGAGGAATTTACAGGTAGATGTACAGTCCTGTGGCTTTATCCAGCCACCCCCATATGAACAACTTAAACTGTAGTACAACAGCAAAACCAAAAGTGACTTTCAAAAACAAATTTATATGCTAGTTTCTAACAGCATATTACTAAACAAAGAATCTGTCACATACAGATCATTAAACATAAAAAGCTCTACTTTGGACACTTTTAAAACACAAAAATAAACCTAAGATATTTAATGTTATATAATTGAGTATTTGCTTTTAAATTTAAAACTATTGATAATAATAGCATACTATTTTTTGAGTACCCATAGTACTTGTTTTTGTTTTGCTGGTACTGGGACTCAAACTCATGACCTCACACCTGCCAGGCAGTTGCTGTGCCACTGAGCTATATTCTTGACCCAGTATCCATATTAATCAAGGTATGGTACAAGGTACTTTATATACATACATAACACATTTTGGAAGTGACTTATTAGTGGTTTTGTTTTAAAATAAGTAGAGCTCTTAAGGATGGGTGAAGAGATGTGACTGTGTGTGTATGTTTCTATGTTCAGAGGAAATCGTGCTTTTGCTTACCAATTCTAAACCTTCAAAATATAAACTAGACAAATCTTAAGACTAGTCAGTCTCTTAAACAAGCCATAACGAAAAGTTATAAAATACATAAAGTGCTATATTTTTTCATAATTTATAAATCCTTTAAAATCAATGATACATTGGTTTTAACCATGCTCTATTACTTTAGCAGCTTGTCTATAGGTTGGAATTCTCTCTGCAGAGCTCACTGACAGATCTCATAAGTACAAAAGCCAAGTTTTAGACCTGACCTGCTTTCCAGATAACAATACTGAAAATGCCTCATAATTGTGAGTTGGCATTTATTAAAAGAGGATTTCACTAGTTCAAAGTTTAGGACATTTAAAAGCAGGAATGCTGGTGAATGGAGAAGGTGAAATTAAAAATAAATGTACTTTAAAAATAAAAAATGTACTTTAAAAATAAAAGTACATTTTAATGGTATAAAACTGGTAGTCTTGGTACTTGTTATGGCATTTCTGTTAGTCTTATTTTGAAACTATAGTATAATGTATACATATATATTTTGGGGGTTGGTGGTATATACACAGTCATTGTAGAAAAAACAATTTTGAGCCTTTTGAATACATTATGTTTAAAATGTTGAGGAAATGAAGTTTTTCTCTATCCTAAAGAGTTTGGCATTCAATTTTTATAAAAACAGGACTTGTTTATTTATATGTGCATAAGAGAGCTCACTAAAAATTCTTCTTTCAAAGCATTCATTATTTACTACCACAGCTACTTAGTTTTTGCTTTAAGAACCTTAATTTTTCAGGCTGGGAATTTAGCTCAGCAGTGTAAAGCACCTTCCTGTCAAGCAGTGAGTTCAATCCCCAGTACCACAAAATAAACAAACAAACAAATAAACAAAGAAATACCTTAATTTTCCAATTCTTAAATCCAACTTTAAGCTTCAAAAGCTAGGAACAATTCAATAAACATTACCTGGAAGGACCCACTAGAGAAACTGTTGCATAAGGATCACAGCTTTGTCCATTTATGAGAGGTAATCCATGGCATGCCTTGATGCTAAAGTAAAATAAAAGAGATTTAAAATGTCAGAGTTATATTAAACAATATAAACATCCTCCAGGTATGTGCTGCTAGGGATTAAATTCAGGGCCTCATGTACGTATACATCCTGAGCAACACTATAAACCCTAAAACATTCTTTAAGCATAAATTAATGTATTCAAAAGGCTCAAAATTGTTTTTTCTACAATGACTGTGTATATACCACCAACTCCGAAAATGCTTATGTATACATTTATGCTATATTTTAAAAATAAGACTAATAGAAATGCCACAAGTACTGAGACTAACAAATAATACTAACACATTTCCTCCTGCTAAATACTCAACAAGGTACATTTTGTGGTTTGATAATACATCAAAACTGTTGTGGCTTCTAAAAAGGAAAAGAAAATGGTGCAACCTTAAATGAGAAACTACAAGCCAAGCCAGCTCTGTGGTATCATATCCTCTGCTAATGCATGAATGACATACAAGGAAATAATTGTGGTTCTCACTTAAACTCTGATTCATAAATATACAGCAAGCCTCACATAATTCTATAGCTTTTTATTCTGATTCGCAGTAAGAGTTACTGCACCATTCTGTAAAAAATGTTTTAAATGATAAAAAAAAAAAAACCCACAAGGTAATCTAATCTATTCCTTGGATTGTAGTTTTTGTTATTTACATGGAACACAGAATGTGACTTAATGATTTGTTCCTCAAATTTTCTTACTATTTCTTGAGTTACTTAGCTTAATAGCTAAGAGTCTTCATTTCCTAATACTTAACAGAAACTCATGCATATTGCTGAAATGTATTCTAAAGATGAAAGCTGTTGAGCAACATCTTTATTATTCTTGATAACCTTAGATCACATATGTAGTTTAAGAGCAAAAGGTATACTGCTAAATAAACAGAGAAATAATGATGACTTGTTTCTGTTAAATTGGGTATCAAATCTCAAATTCAAGAATTTCTAACACTAATCAAAGAAACTCAGGCCAAGATAACAATTCTGTTTTTTTTTTTACAGGTACAGTCAAATTTGTTCCAGTGTACGGAACTATTTAAAATTTACACTTCTCAGGCTAAATCTGAAAATATCTGATTACTTTATAAAGTATTTGTAGTTTACTATGCACTTTACAAAATGCACTTAATTCTCACAATTACCTCTGAGAATATTATAAATCCATTTTTATAACGCACAGAGATTATGTGAGAAAGTAATAAAGATATAAAGTAGTAATATTAATTAAAAGCTAGTCAATGTTCAATATTTTTTTTGGATACAGGGTCTTACTATGTAGTGCAGTCTGGCTTTGAACTTGCTTATCTAACCAAAGCTGGCTTTGACCTCAGAGAGATCCTCCTGTTTCAACCTCCCATGTGCTGGAAATGCAGGCGTCTGCCACCATGCCTTTATTAACTGTCACTGAACTCCAGCATTCTGCATTTCTCTTTACAATATCAAATTTATCTCATATAGACATGAATTATTTGCTACATATATTCTGAAACATTATTTTCCTAATTATTAGGATAGCATTGCTCTTTTAATTTGTAAGTCAAGCAATTTCACATCATAAACATGAATGGACAAAAAACAGGCACTGAAAATAACCTTGGTGCCCTAAAATAATATTTTTACAGGTGACATGTAAACATTTACATTAACACTATTTAGCAAGTATATGGAATATAAATTTAGTCCAACATGTTTATAATATAGATTAATCTGAATCTTTTCTTGGAATTTTTAAAAAATTAGAAGATAAATGTTTAACTCTATATCCAGCTGAGATGGAGTAACAGGGATTTATCCTCCATCTAAAACAACTTTAAAAATAGACAAAATCAGTAGCAATGGACAGTGAGAAATACAGGTGGAAATACAGAAGATGGTGAACCTTCCACCCCAGTGTATTGCCAGTCTCCCTGAGAAGAGAAGACAGTTGTGGCAGGTCAAAGTGACTGAATTCTTAGGATAGAGTACTGGAAAAGAAAGCAGCACAAAGAATAACCTCAAGGGAGTTACAGAAATCCTCACTGAGTCTTCTGCTAATAAGCATGTATGTGTGAGGAAACTACATGAGGCTAGGAAAAGGCCCATTTGAAAAGAGTGGAAGGAACAATTTGCACAGCCCGCACATAGTAAGCAAAAGATCCCACCACTCACAGTAAAAGACACAGTAATTCATGGGTGCTAACGTGGTATTGCAAAAAATACAAGCCCTAAAATATAGGTTACTCTCATCTGTCTTAAATGCAAACTATAAACAGATCAAACTGTCTCCAAGTGACTTAACTGAAACCTAAACAAAACTCAGGTATAATCAACAATATAAAATATAAAATATTCAGCAACTTCACATGGTCTGCCATGTAACCAGAAATGCAAAGAATCAAGAAAATATGACCCACAATGAAAACAAAAACCAATCAAAACAGACCTAGAAATGACAAAGAAAACAATTGGTAACTATATTTTACATATTCCATAAGAGACAGAAAACATTAAAAACTGAAAGGTCAAGAATAAAAAAATACAAAGTCTGATATGAAAACCAATTTGGCTGGAATCAAACATTTGCCAATACTGTCAAAAGAGCTGGACAGACACAAGAGTCAAAACCTTAGTTAAAATATTTTAAGTTTGCAATGTGAGATACTGAAGTGGACATGTAAGCCTAAAACTCAGAAGACGCTCTTGAGTTGAATGCACTTATTGGCAATTTTAAAAAACTTTTCATTTCAAAACAATTGCAGACTTTAAGTAAAAAAGCTAAAAAAGAAAATAATAGTTTCGGTATAGTTACATCTCAAGTAACCACAGTGAAATTACTAAAATCAGGACATTTAACATTGATACGATGTGAATACTATTAACTAATCTTAAACTATAGACTTAACTCAAATTCCACCAGTATCTTTCTCTGGCCCAGGATGTAATATGGGACCCCGCATTTAGTTGTCAGTTTTTAGTTAGACTCCTCATCCTGAGACAGTTCCTTAGTTTTCCTTTTGGTCTTATTATCTTGCCAGTATTGGACCTTCACAATAATCTACACCTCCATTCCTTTTTAATTAGTTTTTATTTTGAGCTATCTCACATAAGTCACTAAATTGTCTAGGTTGGGCTCAAATTTGTAAGCCCTCCTATTTCAGCCTCTCAGAACACAGGTATTATAGGTGTGTGCCACCATCCCTGATGTCTGCTCATGGTTAGATTTGGATTATGAATCTTGATATCCTCCTCAATGCATTATATCAAAAGGTACTGCATATCTCATTGGTGATAATAACTTTGGTAACTCAGGGAGATTCTTTTAGATTATTCGAGTATGCTATTTGTCATCATACTTATACTCATTTAGTACCCACAAATGCTTTATCCCTATAACCAATTCTTCTTTAATGTACATTTTGAGACAGGGTCTCATGATGTAGTCCAGGTGGGTCTGAACTTACTAGGTAGTGTCAGCTAGCCTTCAACTTGTAGCAATCCCTCTGCTTTAGCCTCCCAAGTGCTGGGATCACAGGCATGTGCCACCACACCTAGCCAAAACACTTTAATTTTTAATCAACAAATAATAATTGTGAAATTTATGAGTACAATATAACAGTTCAATACATGTATATAATGTATAGTAATTAGATCATGTTAATCATAAATCTATCACCTCAGATATATATGATGATTTAAGTTGGAACATTCAATTTCTACTATTTATGTTGAAAAATTCAATTAATCAGTATCAGTTGATATCCTACTATGGTATATAACATCAGATGTTATTTTTCCTACTCAACTACATCCTATACTTCTGTAGTCATTAACCATCTTCCTTCTACCTATACCTTCCTAACACCTCCCCTAGGCTCTCATAACCACTAGTCTACTTCCTACTTTTCTGTGATAAATGTTTTGGCTTCTACATATAAGTGAAAACATGTGGTATCCATTTTTCTACCTGTACCCAATTATTAATTGTGGAGTTTGCCAATACTAATTTTTAATTTCCATCATTCCTCATCCATTCATAAAACAGAATTCTACTTTAAGGAAAGCAATCTTTTCTTTCCTATGTGTTTAATTATTTGTATCAGTACTAGCTCATGCATATTTATTTTCCCCTGCAGATTTTAATCATTACTATCATTATTTATTTTTGAAGCTTAAATTGTCCCAGAGTTGGTCATTTGGAGATTCTTCAGACTTTAGTATTTCTTCTACATACTATTATTATTTGACCACTTCATTTGTGACTCCACAAACCATTCCACACTCATATTTTCCCTACCCCAACTCTGAAATCAGTCACTGCTAAAAACTACAGATTTTTGATACAGGAGCAAAGATGGCAGAGAGATAACAGCTGGCTACAGAGGCTCCCTGAGATAGTCAACTTAGAATTTAATATAACACAGCATGGGGAGCCCCAAACAGAGGGAGATGAATTCTCTTGTCCCAAGAAAAAATTAAGGTGAAAACAACCAACCAAACCTACAGTCCCAGTGCTATTATTGGAATAGCTAAAGGTTCGGTGTTCCTGCTGCAGTGCGCGACTTGCCACGCTGTCAGAGGTCCTGCTGCTTTGACTCACTGGAGGCACAGTCACATTGAAGTCAGGGGTTGGCCAGTGGAATGGACAGCTGAGTTGGCAGGGAGCCTGCATTGACCTGTGACAAGTGACAGGAGTGGAGCCATTCCACAGAAAGGGAGGCTCCAGCGGATGACATTCTGGGACCGGGCAGGACTGGCAAGTACAAAGAGCAGCAGTGACTTCAGTCAGTTGTTCCCTTCCCGAACGGGATTGGTGGAGTGAGCTAGGCCTGGGTCACATGGCCTGGCTGAGACCTAATAGGTTATCCGAAATTAATTCCCTATGCGGCAGCACGCACTTAACCACACTAACGCAGTGAAGCCTCAGAAGTTTTACTGACCCAGAGGGAGGCGGCACATGGTAATACAGTGCAGGCCTCAGCAGCTTGACTGATCCGAAGGGAAGCGGCCAGCATAAGCTACCCCTGTCTGCAACTCACTTAGCACACTCAGTGGTGCTTCAGAAGAATTGTAACCAACAAAGAAAGAAAGTGGGGCCTCCTGGAAGAAATGAAAAAGATGGGAAGAGGAAGCAACAATAAAATTCCCCAGGTCCCAACCCTGAGAACACTGACCCAGGACAGGAAAATACAAAGGAGAATGAGAACAGTGAACATGCAATATCAGACACGGCACCAGTGGACATAAAGAGATATGTTCAGGACCTCATAGATGAGTTCAAAAGTGAAATATTTAGCCAAGTAAAGCAAGACATAAGAAGATTAATAAAAGAGACGCTAAGCACCCCTCAAGAAGACACAGACCGAAGAAGGGAGGAACTGAAACAAAGGAGAGAACCATTTGATGAAGAATATAAACAAAATATAGAATACATGAAGCAGATTCAAAGAGACTACCAGGAAATTACAAACTATGGAAAATCTGCTTGAAAGAAACTAAGGATAGATTATTTAAACTGGGGGACAGTTTTGCAATGTGGGATTGTGAAAGGAAAAACTTTTTAAAAGTAACAAGGAAACAAGCAGAAACAATACAAAGGCTAGAAGATGACAAAAGGATCTACAACTTGAGAATAAAGAATGTGAAAGAAGAAGCTGGGGTACAAACAAAGGAACTACAAAGGCTATTCACAGAAATAATTAAGGAAAACTTCCCAAACATAGGAAAAGGTAACAATATTCTGATGTATGAGGCATACAGAACTCCAGCCACCTACAACCAAAACAGAGCTACACCCAGGCATATAATAATCAAGATCTCAGAAATTGAATATAAGAACAGAATATTAAAAGCTGTTAAGAGACAAGAAACAGATAACCTATAAAGGAAGGCCCATCAGAATAACGGCAGTCTTCTCAACACAAACCATCAAGTCAAGAAGAGCTTGGAGCGAAATACTCCAAGCCCTGAAAGAAAATAAACTCCAACCCAGATTGATATACCCTGCTAAACGGTCTCTAGAAATTAATGGAGAAACAAGATGCTTCCAGGACAAAGAGGAACTTGGGAAATTCGCAACCACCAATCCAACTCTTCAGAGAATACTGCAGGGCATTCTCGAGAGAGAGAAAAGTACTAGGATTCCAGGAACAGTGGCAGAGATGCCTCAATGAATGGAGCAGAAAACAGAATGAAGAAGATAAGCAGACAACTGATGGCAAAAAAAGAGCATAACAGAAATGAGGCGGAGACTGCAGCCCTTCCAGGGGGAGAACTAGCAGTGTCTCCTGAGATCCACGCCATGTTGGAACTTAGGACTCTGGGAAGCCAGGCCAGCACCTCCCCTCCCTGGTAAGCGGAGGCAGGGTGGCAGACTGCAGCCCTTCCAGGGGGAGAACTAGCAGTGTCTCCTGAAATTCACGCCACGTTGGAACTGAGGACGCTGTGAAAACAAATGACCATTCTGCTTCCCTGCTTAGCAATAGTCAACCTACTGCTATATGGCCTAGAGTCAAATATCCCACTTCCCCTATCCTCCTTCTCCTCCCCCTCCCCGCCCATTAGCAAGTGGGAACCAGAAATCTGAGCATCTCCTGGGAGGTTGACCATAGCAAATAAGGGGGACTTCCTTCTACCATTTCTTTGAAGGCAAATATTTTTATTACTGTTTTGCTCTTTTCTGATTAATGGTACTGCTCTATTCAATATTCTGTTTTGATAAGTTCTATAGTGTTCTATATTTCATCTCATTTTGATATACGGGATTGAAAGAACAACTATTATAAAGATAACAAAATATACTGTGATAACTATTACTGTTATCCTGGTAACCTGCTGTGAAGTTCTGTACCAATTTCACTGTACCATCTTAGTTGGCTTTATTCTGACTTGTTCTGTTGTATAACTTTCAAAATAAAAATTAAAAAAAAAAAGAAATGAGGCAGAGAACATTGGTTATAATCTCTAATATACATGGCCTTGATATGCTAAATTAAAAAAAGAACCACATGTGGAGCAGATCAGGAGACAGGGTCCACGGAGATGCTATTTATAGGAAATATAATTAACGTGAAAAAGAGTACATGGACTAAAAATCAAATATGAGAAAACAATGCTCTATGTGACAAAGAACCAGAGAGAAATAGAGGCAACTAGACCAGTATTTGTGGGTAGGTTGGAAAGACAGGCTTTAATAGGTAAAGGAACACAATTAGAGATCAAGTCCAGGAGAGAGAAGGTTCAGAAACACTTAGGTAAATAGCAGGTTGCCCCCACTGCCCATTTAAAACCAAGGGTCTTGGTCAGACCCAAAAATGCACAGTGTACCCTGGGGAAGTGAAAGTCTTAAAAAAGATGGCAGAAGATATTGTTAATAGAGTATCAGGATTTAAAACCCACATTACTTGCACCACTCTGCTCAGATTTTATTCTGTCCCAATTGTCTACTTGCATTAGATTTGAGGGCATAGACAGCTATTCCATTAAACATCAGGATATAGCACAGTAATCATTTTTAATTTCATATTATCTTAATCTAGAGCCCTGTATCACTTACACTGTTTTATCATGACTGATCTTAGTTAAATCTTGTTTGATTGCTGTTTGGTATTGACAGATTTTATTCAAAACTGATATGATTGATAGTATCAAGTCTGAGAGTACAGGCAACTACACTGAAGATGACAAGACTCTACGATACACATCCTGGTTTGATAACTGCCTGTTTTTGAAGTTTTATACTATTTACAAAGTTGTGTTTTTATTAATACTGTTATGTACTGATATAGTCAATAATACTATGTCTGATGATATAGCCAATTCCATTGAAGATAACAAGAGACAACACAGGAACAATGGTAGGACTCCTTGTAAAACAACCTTATATGTCTTTTTCGTTTCATGTGTTTATAGGAACATGTTTTGTCTTGCTTAGTTTTGTTTCTCCCTCTACTATAGAAAAGATAGAAATACATGTTAAGACTCATGCATGTGTTGAATCTATAAACAGTTTATGAGAACTGATCTTATGACACATGATGAAATGAACAGATACTTTGAAGAAAAAGAGACACTAACCCAGTGCTGATCCTGGAGTGTCATAATGTGAAACCCAGCAACAGTACTATTCTTTGTTCAGAGTGATATTAGACTGCTTGGGTTTGTTCATTCTTAACATAATTGAAGATATGGATAATGCATGTATGTTTAAGTGTATAGGATTGATAACCATATTTCTAAGTTTTTGATGGATAATTGAACAGAACTGATTGCAGGCTCACTGTTTGAATCACTACTTTATATGCTCTACTTTAGTATCTTCAATAACTATTTGTAAAAGGACAATCTGTAATCATCAACTAGTGATTTCTTACTGTGTATTTTTTTCTTTGAAAGTATGTATTATTTCTACCCATTTTCTGTTTTGTTTAGTCTTTAAGTAAAATTTTTTTAAAAAGCAGAAAAAAAACTACTGATTTTTTCGTGGGAGCTACATTAATAATGCAGTCACTGACAATACATTGCTATTTATATTTAAGTCAATTAAGCAAAATTTTAAAATCTGGAATTTTTTAAGTTTTTGCTTTTTGGCAGTATGAGGGATTGAGCATGGGGCATTTTACCAAAGCTACATCCCCAGTTCTTTTGATTTTTGGGACAAGGTCTTGCTCAGTTGCAAAGGCAGGACTCAAACTTGGGGTTCCTCTGCCATAGTCACTTTAGGTTCTGGGATTACAAGAGTGTACCATTGCAAAAAAAAAAAATCAGTTTTTTAGTCATACTAGCTGTATTTCATGTTTTCAACAGTCACATGTAGCTAGCATGCATTACACTGTACAATGAAGATATAAAACATTTTCTTCATCATGGAAATATCTACTGGTCAGTACTGACTGGAGAACAGTATTTAAAACCAAGTCACAGGTGCCAAGTATATTCACTGTAATGGAGTGACACTTCTAAGCTCCTTGGTGATCAGAGATACAGTAATACACCCAACACCCACACCCTGTATGTATTAGACAATTTTTCTTTGAGAAGTCTGCCTTCAAAGGAGAGTAGAAAAATGGGGGTGGAAGATCTGGGGGCAGGATGTGGTAAGAAGAGATGAAGTCTGGGGAGACAAACCTTTTAGTGTATTGTAGTAGATACTGGAACATGTTCATAAATTAGTGAGAACCATTTAGGGAGGGAGCAAAGCTAATGGAACAGGAGAAAGAAGGCATAACTCAAAGAGCAATGCCCTTGTAGGGGAACTGGATGAAATCTAGAGCTCATATGGAAGAATTTACTCTCAAGAAGAGAAGGGGTATTTTCTGTAATATAACACAAGGTCAAAAAGGCACATGAAAATATTGGTTCATTCATTTATTTTTGGTACCAGGGATCAAACTCACAACTGTGCGCTTGCAAGGCAGGCGCTTATGCTGCTAAGCTAAATCCCCAGCCCTGGTTCGTATATTTAAATTCAAGAAAGTAAGACCGGCCTTTGTCCACATGTCCTCACAGGAGATGGACTTGGGTTTGCTGCCCTTAACTTGGAATATGTCTTGGTGTCTTTACTCTCGCCGTCAGTTGCGTTGGTGGTGGTAGATTGGAATTGACCAGCTAGAATTCCAATAACGTCTCAATGGGATTACAAATATAACCTTTTGGATTGAGAGGAAGACTAAAAAGAGGATTACAATACTCGGATGACTGAACTCGATTTTTGGGTTTACAATAGTAAAGTCTACAGGAATGTGTACAATATGCTACCATTTTGGTTAAGTAACGAGGAGTGAATGGCATGAGAAGCCGCTGGGTGGTTTCGAGGTCAGCCAGAGCTGATAGCAACCAAGTGTGAGGAGACTTGAACATGGAAAAATAATTTCGGACTCCGGGAGAACATGGCGGACAGACAACAGCAACTACCGAAGGCTCTCTGAAAGGCTCGGCTCAGAGGCCAGGAATGATGCGGACTAAGGAGACACGAACCAGTAGAGATATGCTCTGCTGACTCAGGAACGAACTGGGCTGAGAGAAACCAACTTAGAATACAGTCCTGGCGCTAAAATAGAAACAGAAAAGACTCGGTGTGGAGGCTCGACCCCGCGCCATTGGAAACCGCGATTTGGGTTTCCCGCCGCCCGGCGGCTGGCTGCCTCCACAGCGGCTCGGCAAGGAGAGACGCGCCGAGCTCTGGGAACGGGAGTCTGCGAACAGAGTCGAAAACAGGACGGACAAGGAGGCGTACACGAAAACTGACTGGTGGCGAGGTGAGTGAGAAACTGACCCCCTACCACAGTTTGACTCCAGCGGAGGTCTTTCTGGGCTCAGGCAGTCCTGTAAGAGCAGGGCGCGGTGGCAACTCCAGCCACACATTCCCCTCTCGGACGGGATTGGTGAAAAGTGCCTGGCCTGAGTGACGCTGCTGGCGGACTCCCTAGGCTGGCCTAACCCAGATCCCAGAGCCTGACGGTGGCCCGGAGGAGCGACTGACTCCCGCGTAGGCTGCCTCCTCCGCAACTCCCTGGTGCGCAGCGGTGGGCGGGAACAACTAGCCAGCGCAATTTGATCAGGCTGCGGCTGACAGGCAGGGAAGCCGGGCCTCCTATGTAAGCTTGCATTTTATAAGGAACAGAAAATATGGGGAAGGGAAGCAACAAAAAAGGCTCCTCGGCCCCCAGTCCTGAGAAACAGGCAATAGTGGACACCGCACCAATATACATTAAGCGCCATATAGAGAGCCTCATAGACCAATTCAGGAATGAAGTTATCAATGACCTGAAGCTAGAAGTATGCAGAATAGTTAGAGAAATGCTAAGCACCACCCAGGAAAAAACAGATGGTGGAATGGAAGAACAGAAAAAGAGGGGAGAATTGCTTGATGGAGAAAACAGAGAAAGCATTGAGTATGTGAAGCAGGTTCAAAGGGACTATCAAGAAATTAAGAAGTCTATCCAAGACTGGCATAACAGCTTGAAAGAAACTAAGGACAGACTATCTGAACTGGAGGGCAGACTTGAAATATGGGAGAATGAAATGAAAAACTTCTTAAAAACAACAAAGAAACAAACAGCAATAATACAAAGACAAGAAGATGATAAGAGGAGCCATAACTTAAAGATTAAGAACATAAAAGAAGAAGTAGGGACACAAACAAGTGAACTACAAAAGCTACTCACAGAAATAATCCAGGAGAATTTTCCTAATTTAGCAAAAGGTAAAGATACTCAGATGTATGAGGCATACAGGACCCCAGCTACCTACAACCCTAACAGAGAAACACCCAGGCATATAATAATAAAAATTCCAGAAATTCAATACAAGAACAGAATATTAAAAGCTGTAAGAGACAAGAAACAGATCACTTACAAGGGAACACCCATCAGAATTACAGCAGATTTCTCTTGACAAACCATCAAATCACGAAGAGCATGGGGGGAATAATTCAAGCTTTGAAAGATAATAATCTCCAGCCAAGATTGAGATATCCTGCACAACTGTCCCTGGAAATTGATGGAAAAACGAGGTGCTTCCAGGATAAAGAGGAACTGGGGGAATTTGCAACCACCAATTCAACCCTACAGAAAGTATTGCAGGATATTCTAAAAAAAGAAAAATACAAAGAACCCAGAAATAGTGGCAGGGAGACCACAACGAATGGAGCAGAGAACAAAATGAAGAAGACAAACTGACAGCTACTGACAGAAAAAGAGCTCAACAGAAATGAGACAGAGAAGATTGGATGATAGGAACAGCTATTTTGGAGAAAATGACATCTTAATAGGTAATGCTGATTTAGTACCATCTTGTTTTGAAGTCTCAACTAGCTTTTGTTCTTCTGTCTCCAATGGTCTAAACAGGTTGTATCTTATTGGATTTTGTTATGTATGATAGTATAAGCAAAAACCTTTTAAAGACAAGGAGATTATACAGAGACCATTGTTCATTTTCTGTTAGTCGATTCTAAATACTCTATAATGCTGTCATTCTCTTAAATGGTTTTACATTGTTTTGATATACTTAATGCTACAGTATATGAAGTTGTACTCAAGGACTTCAGGGAGGGAGTCAATATGGTAACTATTTTTGGGTCGGAAATATCTGGTGGTGAAACACTATTCTGCTTAAATGGTTATGTTTTGATCTGCCCTGTTTCGCTGTTATGCCCTCTTTTTTCTCAATCTCCACTCCATTATTTACTTTTTTATTTTTATCCATTTAATTAAAGGGAAAAATATAGCAGGATATAATATAGTAACCCACTTTGACTTTCTATTATCTCGATTTGAAGCCCTGTATTACTCTCACCATCTTGTTTTTGACTGAGGTTCCTCTATTCTGTTTTGCTGGATAGTATCAGGTTCGAAAGTTTAGGCATCAGCTGAGAAGATAATGAGATTCATTATAACGCCCATTCTCGTTGACTTTTATCTACTTTTGAAGACCTACAATATCTCCAATGTTTTGGTTTTGTCGGTTTTATTCTTTACGGTTTTGTTCAATTGTATTACAACTAACGATATAGGCAATTCTATTAGAAATAGCAGGAGGCACTATGGTAACCATTGTTGATCACCTTGTATTATGTTTTTATATTATCTATTATATCCACCGTTTTGACTTGACCGATTCTGTTCTGTTATGTCACATTTGGTTTTACTCTCTTCCAAAAAAGCAGTAAGATCCGTGGGAGCAATGAAACCCAAAATGTGTAATAGTCACTGTACAAAAGAGAGGAAAAGAAAGTGCTCTAAACTATATAACTGCATGTATATTTAAATGTATAAGATAGAAAATGATATCACAGAGTTTTATTGGATCATTGAACAGAACTGTTTGCAGTATCATTGTTGGAATGTCCACTTTACAAGCTTTAATTTTGTGACTTGAACAATTATTTCTAAGATGGCAATATGTAATCCATTAACTAGTGATTTCCTACTGCGCATTTTTTTCTTCTGTAAATCTGTATAACTTGTACCCCTTCACTGTTTTTTTTCTTTCTTTTCTTTTCTCCTTAAATAAAAATTAAAAAAAAAAAAAAAAAAGAAAGTAAGACCAATTTCAAGAGTGTGATGATGAAGAATCTTATAAATGTATTAAAGAAGCAAAGTAAAAGTCCAGGACAATTCTAAGTGCCCATGTGATGCTGAATTTAAAGTAAAACCAGTGTCTATAATGTTCCCCAGAACATCTGGGTATTGATTACACATTTATATTAGAATTTTTCCACATTAACAGGAATCATAAAGACAAGAGAGAACCTGAAAAAAATTACAGTGACAGATCACAGAAAAACATGGAGAGGGAAGTGAAAACAGGAGTGGGTAAGAACACTGTGAACAACAATGGATATTTGTGGGGGTTTTAGAAGTTAAAAAAATATTGCAAGGGGATGTTGCAGCAACTACTAAGATATGAATCTTCACACACATTATTCCCCCAAATCAAAAGTTCAGCAAGAAGCACAAAGAAAACCATGCATAAAACCATACTTTCAGCATTAATAAAGAAAACTTTAAAATATATGTGTAAAAAATTTATCTGTAAAGTTGAGAAATCAACGATAAATTCTGTTAAGTCAGAAGCCAGTACTCTCTGGAGTTTCCAGTGTTCTGGCTTCTAATTATATATATAAAATAGAAAAGAGAAGCTGGAGATTGACAGATGATACAAGGTGAGGGAGCTCCTTTTCCCATGGTTCCACTGAAGACTAGCAGAGCATGGGAATCTAGCCTCCCAGCAAAAACAAGGCACTCTTTCCTCTTAGTGCCAAGACAGTGACAAAAAAAGCTGAATGAGTGGAAAGCCAGACTTGCCTACCTTACAAGGGTAACCAGGCGTCCAAGTCATGGTGTCAGAGGAGGCCACATGGGGAACAATGATGAAACATCCCTCCCCATTTCAGCCAATACAGTCCAAGTGAGGGCTAACAAAGAGCCTGAACTCCCATTTTCCAATAATGAGGAACCCCTACACCCTTCTGTTATAGATGACAACACAGGGTGAGTCAGGTACCTAGACTTCTATCTCTACTTGACAATAAATGAGCAACAATTTCCCATTTTTCTTCCTCCAGCATAAGTCAGAGGAAGCTGATTAAAACAGGAGATTTAAGTAAGATCCAGAGCCTTACAACATAAAAATAAAAATTTCCAGAATACACTCCAGTTTATATAAGGTTACAGACCAATAAATCTAATACAAACTGAAAATAAATTGCAAATGCATGTGAAGCTGCGTGTGGTGGTGTGTTTCTGTAATCCCAGCGATTGGGAAGCTGAGGCAGGAGGATTGATGCGAGTTTGAGGCCAGTTTGGGCTACAAAGTAAGTTCAAAGCCAGCCTGAACTGCATGGTGAAATCCTGTCTATAAAATAAAATAAAATAAAATAAAATAAAATAAAATAAAATAAAATAAAATAAAATAAAGCATGTGGTACTCCTAACCTACTAAACAGCATAGCATGGCAACACTAAGTATCAGTTGTTTACCCTGTGGTAATGTGACTGACATCAAAGTATCACACTGTGTATCATTAGCCCAAGGAAAGATCAAAATTCAAACTATAATTTTTAATCAATGTGTATCACTTTGGTACCATTATTAGGGTACAAAATTATTAATCAAATCATTACATAGGAATTATTTATAATTGAAAAAGCACTCATCATAGCAATAACCAAAATATCCTCAATCTAAATGAGAAGACAAGAGACAGGGATGCCAAGATGATAAGGATGTTGGAATTATCTAAAAAGGATTGGAATGTAGCCAACCTAACAATACTCAATAAACAATTATAAACAAATGAAAAATTAGTTTCATCAAAATAACAGTCTCAACAAGGAAACAACAGATACAAAATTGAATCAAATGTAAATTTTAGAATTTCAGAATACAACAAAAATAAAAACTTCAACATATGGGTTCAATAGAAAAATAGAACAGAAGCAATGCAATAGTTAGGGAACTTCAAAACAGAACAATAGAAATTACATGATAAAAACTCCAAACACAGAAAGGCTACTTGAAGAAGAAGCCCAACAGATGAACTCCAGTATCAGCAGATGTACCATCTTGGAAAAAGAACTTACTATGGTGAAGCAGTAGCAGCAGGATGGCTGTGTTCCGCACCTAGTCTAGTAGCTACTGCTTAGCGTCCACTTGTCTGATCTCTGTTTCCATAGGGAGACAGCTGGGTGAGGGAAGATATTTATAGGAGATGGCCTCCTCAGATTAGAGCACTAAGGAAGGAACAGGCCAAGGAAATGCTCAGTGGTAGATTACCCTCTGAGTGAGGCTGAGGGACAGAAGGAACAAAGGCACAGTCTAAATATACAGTGACTAGAACCAGGCTCTGGACGATCCATGGGACAATGAATCTCAAGAGCCAACAGGAGTTGTGACTGGTGGGATCAGGAAGTAGAGAAGAGACACTGGAGCTATGCCAGAATGGATACTTTCCGACTGCTCTCCAAAATGCTACCAACCTCTGCATCCAGATGGTATCCTGCCTGCTGTCTGTCTTCCAAAGGCTACAGAAGGCTTGGCACCTATGCTGGATCCATTTCACTGCCTACCAAAAGCAGCTGGGTTCAGGTGTTCATGTGAGGTCCCTTTCATTGGCTTCTGAACAACTGAATTCCACAGAGAGGGGCCTATTTCCACAGACCCCTGTGCCTTCCCCAGCAAAAATAAGGTACTCTTCCCTCTTAGCACCAGAACAGTGTCAAAGAAGACTAAATGACTGAGAAGCCTCTGATATAACTGATCATAAAACAAAACAAAAACCTCAGGCTAGTCAGGTCCACAGGAGCACAGGTAAAATATAAAGAGCCCTGCCAGAGAGAATAAGAAGCAGCCTCAGAAGAATCTTAGAGTAAGTTAAATGCAAAGTAGCAGGATACAACATCAACACACAAAAAATCAATAGCATTCCTGTATACCAACAATGAACCTACCAAGAAAGAAATAAGGAAAATAATCCCATTGTATATAGCTTCAAAAAAATTAACTACCTAGCAATTAACCTAACCAAGGAAGTGAAAGACCTATATAATGAAAACTGTAAAAACAGATTAAAGAGGACATCAGAAAATGGAAAGACAGCCCCTGCTCATAGATAAGCAGAACCTATACTGTCAAAATGGCTGTACTGTCAAAAATGATACTCAGAAAAAAATGATACAGACTTAAAACAAATTTCACTAAAAATACTAACAGAATTTTTTACAGAACTGGAAAAACAATTCTAAAATTCATATGAAACCAGAAAAGAACTAAAATAGCTAAAGCAATCCTGAGAGGAAAAAAGAGCAAAGCGGAAGGCATTATGATCCCAGATTTCAATTACACTTCAAAGCTATAGTAATAAAAACAGCATAGTGTTGGTACAAAAATAAATATGTTGACACTGGAATAGAACTGCACATACAAGGAACAACTTCATGTACCTTCAGTCATCTGTTTTTTGGGGCCAAAAAACATAGGTGGAGAAAAGATAGCCTTTTTAACAAATGGTGCTGGGAAAACTAGTTATCTATATGCAGAGGAACAAACCTGGACTCACATTTCTCACCCTGCACTAAAATCAAATCAAAATATTTTAAGAGGTTTAGATATCAAAACAGAGTAACTGAATCTGCTAGAAAACAAACTAGATAAAACTTGAAGGACAAAGGCTTAAGGAAGAATTTTCTGACACTCAATTGCATGAGAATAATACAAAGAATCAACACAAGGGATTTTATTACATTTAAAAGTTTATGCACAGTAAGTCAAAACAACAGAATGAAGAAATAACCTACAGAATGGAAAAACATTTTTGCCAGTACTCCTCAGACAGAGATATAAGCAATTGAAATGGATAGACACTTCTCAAAAAAAGTACAAACATCAAAAGTGCATGAAAAACTTTCCGCATCTTTGGCTATCAGAGAAATGCAAATCGAAACAACACTGAGATTCTCTTATGCCAATAGCAATAACTATCATCCAGGACTCAAAAACAACAAATGCTGACAAAGTTTTAGGGAAAAAAGAACACTTTTACATTGTTGGTGGTAATCAATACAGAGATTCCTTAGGAAACTAAAAATAGAAATTTCAATAACCCAGCTCATCTTTTCTGGGTATCCTCCCAAAAGAGTTAAAGTCATCATATTACAGTGATACATGTATACCCATGCTTATAGCAGCACAATTCATAATAGCTAAATTATAAAAGCAGACTATATGCTTATCAACAGATGACTGGATAAAGAAAATGTAATACATATATACAATGGAATACTACTCAGCCATAAATGATAAATTTGAGTCATCTGTAGGAAAATGAATACTTCTTGATACTATAATGCTAAGTGAAACAAACTGACACAGAAGGATAAATATCTAATGGTTTCCTTTACATGAAAAATCCCAAATAAAAATAAAGAATAAAACAAAGGATAGCAGGAAACAGGAAGACAGACCTTGTGGAGATGGGAAGGGGATGAAAGTTGGAGAGGGAATGTTAGAGAGGGAAGAAAAAATAATGGAAGTTGCAATATATAGATAGATAGATAGATAGATAGATATGGATTCATTCTCCAAGAGGAATTAATTAGTATCTATGGCAAAGATATACTAACAATAAAAATAAAAAATAAGTTATGCATGTATAATATCTAAAGCAACCACTAAAAAAATCTACACAAAAAGATACACTATATACTACATATACTATAAATAGAATGGGATTCTAAAACGATGTTCAAATAACCTGCTGGAAAAAAGAAAATAGGAAATACCCAGAAAACAGTAACAATAGCAGATTTAACCTTCACAACTCAATAATTACATTAAAAGTAAATGTAAGATGTCACCAAACAGAAGATAGAGATGGACAAAGTTATTTTTAGAAAGTGACAACTATACTGTCTGCAAGAAATTACACACAACTGAAAAAAAAGCAATCTGAAAAGTATTTTAAGATTCCATTATATAACATTGTTGAAATGACAAAATTATAGATATGGGGGAACATGAGAGGTTGCCACAGATGCTACAGAGTGGAGAGAGGAGTATGACTATAAAAGGGTAGTAGGTGGAAGACCTTTATTGAGACAGAATAAGTTTGTACACTGTAGTACAGGTTAAGTGGTATATAACTATATTCAAACAATGTACTAAAGTAAATTTATTGGTTTTGACTTTGTGCTGTAGGCATGTAACTATTGAGGGAAACTGACTAAAGGGTTCACAAGACCTCAATGTACTATATTTACAACTTTCCTATCATCTAAAATTAATTTAAAAATTAAAAAGTTTAAAAACAAACTACTAAAGTTCAAATATAGGGTAAAAAAACTTCTAATTTAACCAACTTGTAAATCAATTTTGTCATCTATAAAATGACAATAACAGTATCTACCAAGTTACGGTCAAAACCAAAACAAAACAAAATAAAAATGTAAGGAAGAGAATGTAACTACTGATATATGCAACAATATGGATGAGTCTAAAAAGCATTATACTACTAAGAAGACAGACATAAAAAACTGCATATTACATGATTCTATTGAAATGACATTTTGGAAAAGGCAAAAACTACAAGTATACAAATCAGACTGGTTGCCTACTGATCGATGTGGGAAGAGGCAACTGAACCACACCTTTGATTAATGCATTTTGGTATAATTTCAAATTTGAAATCATACTACTATTCTATTTTTGAATATATATTTAAAAATAAAATTAAACCAATAACAACAACAACAAAAAACCTTTCTTTGCTGGGGATTTAGCTTAGTGGTATAAGTGCCTGCCTTGCAAGCGCAAGGTTGTGAGTTCAATCCCTGGTACGAAACAAAACAAAACCAATAACAATGACAAAGACCTAAAATGGAATGTAAACAAAACAAACCAAGGTAACTGACTATTTTAAGTGACTATCATAATTGGGCCAGGTATACAGCTCAGTGGCACAGTGCATGCCTGTCAAGTGCAAGGCCTTGAGTTCCAGTTGTAGTGTGTACACACCACACACACACACACACACACACACACCACACACACCACACACACACACACACACACACACACACACACACAAACACACACACACACTACCATAACCAAGAAAAGCAAGGGAAGGAATACTGGAAAGAAGGTCAAATCCAAATACATTTTTTCTAAGCTTTCAGTCTAGATGGGGCAAAAGGAGCTGCAAACAAATCTTGAATTATTGGAGGTAAAATCAAATTGAAAAACACTCAAAACAGCAACTCATGCATATTATTTAAAACATGCCAATCCTATGAAAGACAAAGGCTAAAAATGATTTCAGATTAAGGAGATGAGGGGCTGGGGATTTACCTCAGTGGCATAAGCACCTGCCTTGCAAGCAGGTGGTTGTGAGTTTGATCCCCAGTACTGATTAAAAAAAAAAAGATTAAGATTAAATTTTCTGAATTTGGTAACTAAACCTGAGTTTAAAAAACATCCTTATTCTTTAAGGAAAGATGTCTATAATGTTTATAACTTCTTTCAAAGTTTTCACAAAAATTAAATAATATTAGCTATCTATATGTTAATTGTTGTGAGCTTAAAGACCTACAATGTGCTGTAAGATCCACCACAATGTGCGATACTTGTTACTCAATGTCCCTTTATGATTTATTCTATTCCTGTAAAACTAAGTAAACTCTTTCTGCAAACTCATGTAAGTGCCAGCAAAGTTACAATTTTATGGAGACAAATTGATCCTAAGACTCTAGCCCCTTCTAACTCCTCCCTTTGCGGTTTATTGCTTTATAGCTCCCTGCAGCCCCTGGCTCGGGGCACTTTCCTGACTGCCTTCCTCAGCTAATAAAGTGCTTCTTTTTAATTTTTTTGGAGTGTGTCATTTTTCTGATCACTACATTTTGGGGGCTCATCCGGGATAACACTTTTCACGGAATATACCCTCCCGGGGGCTCCTAACCACCTCCCCTACTCCTTCTTTTTGGAGGACATCAGGATCTTTTTGAATACAGCTTTCTTCTATTAGCAGGTACTTACTGCTTTCATTTTTACTCTGTGATTCTCTCCTCTTCTGTATCTCAGGTCAAGTTTTCAGGCTTGTCCCCACTTGGGCGAGACATCGCAGAAATTAGGGCAGGTTACCGCTCTTTGAGAGAGGAACTGAACTCCACTGAGGGCACTACACTTGGGGAGTCAAGTTTTCAAGCTTGGTCTCATTTGGGTGATATGTCACCAAAGTCTTGTCTTAGCTCTAATACACTGTCATCTTGTTCTATTCCTGATTCATCTGTTACAGAGAATTCTTGCAAATTTTAACTGCCTCCTAGTTTTTTTTTTTTTTTGTATCAGCTGATTAACTCTAGTTAACTAAATTAGATAATTTTTGTGGGTTTATTTGGATTACTGAATTGAAAAGGTTAAAACCTCTGGGTGCAGGTCTGTGACCAACAAACAGGAGAATGGCCACCTGGTGATTTTAACCAGCTCCTGTTTGCAAAAACGAGGACCTGTTCCAGTCTCTCTAGCCCTTCTGGGTGATTTTTTGGGTGATTCTTTGTCTCTGGGGTGGGCTTCTGCCATCTTGTCTTTGTCTTGTGGTGACTTCTGCCATCTTGTCTTTGTCTTCTTAACTGTACCCTTGTCTCCTGTGTCTACCTTTATGGGTCAGATGGCTTCCTCCACTTTTTCACCCTTGCAACTTGTTCTTAATCATTTTAAGGATTTTAGGGATTGAGCTGCCGGATATGGAGATCCTGTATACCCTAAGACGCTAAAGACATTTTGTGAACTTGAATGGCCTTCCTTTGGTGTTGGGTGGCCTTCACAGGGGACTTTTAACTTACAAGTCTCTCAACGGGTCCATCAAGTCACTTTTCGACACCACTCATAAGCCGGCCACACACCCTGATCAGGTGGTTTATATCAAAGTTTGGATTGATTTGATCCAGGATCCACCCTCATGCATAAGAAAACTCCTATGAGAAGGACCTGGGGGGTGGTTCAACCTCCTCTTGCGGCAATGATGAAAACTAAGGTGTCATCTCCTCCTGCTGTTCTACCTTCTCCTGATGATTCCCCACCTTTCCCAGCCCCCTCCTTACCACCCTGATTCCCCAAGCTCATCAGAACCCTCTCCACAGGCCCCTTCCTCTACCAGTCTACCTCGTACCCACCACCTTCCTTTGCACCCAGCCCTGACTCCACTGACTTATCCTCCACTCTACTCCTTCAAGAAGTCCCTCCATCGGACTCCTCCCAGGGATCTTTCTTACCAATGTCCCCTTCTCTACCAGTGATTTGTACAACTAGAAATTACAGAATCTGCCTTTCTCTACGGACTCTCAGGCTCAATATCTCTCCTTGAGACCATTTGTTTCACCCATCAGCTGACCTGGGATGACTGTCAACAGCTTTTGTGGACTCTCTTCACATCTGAGGAACTCGAACAAATCCACACTTTGGCATGCTGATCTGTTCTTGACACTGACAGGGAACCCACTTCAGATCTAATGAGGCTCGATGCTGTTTTTCCTTTGACTCGCCCCAACTGGGACCCCAACACAGATGAAGTAAGGAGGCTCTTGATCGGTATTGCCAGACTCTTCTTATGGTACTCTGAGCTGCTGCACAGAAGCCAACTAATCTATCAAAGGTAACTGAGGTAAGACAGTTGGCTTCCGAGTCTCTGTCAGCTTTCCTTGAGCACCTCCTAGAGGCCTATCCTATATATACACCTATAGACCCAGAGGCACTAGAAAACAGATAAGCTATTAATAAAGCTTTTGTCTCTCGGTCCCTAATATTAAATAAAACTGTAAAACTTAGAGCGTTTTGAAGGAATGATGATAGGTCAGTTGACAGAGATAGCCCAATAGGTTTTTGACAACAGGGAAGACCCACAAGAGAAGAAATTAACCAAGATCTTGGCTGTCCTAGTAGAAGAGCATACTCAAGTCAAAGGGAAGAGATCAACAAAGACTCTGCTAGACAAGAATCAATGTGCATATGTGAAGAATTGGGCCATTGGAAAAAGGACTGTCCAAAGTTAAAGGCCAAATTGGAAAAAGGGGAAAACACTCCTCATGCCCTACTGGAAAAAGACTGACAATTTCAGGAGCCCCCCGAGCCCCTTAGAACCTTAACTGTGGGGAGGGCAACTCATAAATTTCCTGGTTGATACCAGAGCCAGTTACTCAGTACTGCAGCACCCTCTTGGGGGAGATATCCAAGAATACCCTAGCCACTCAAGAGGCCACAGGTAACATCCAGCATACCCATGAATGAGAACTAAGATTACCAGCTTGGGAAATCAGACTTTAACTCACTCACTTTTTCCTTGTGGTGTCTGAATGCCCTGAGCCCCTGCTTGGTCAGGACCTATTTTGTAAACTCAAGGTGAACATTAGTTTTTCTGGGGGAAATTCCCTTGTTAACTTTGAGGGTGTAGCCCCTACTGAAGATGCACCCATAAGTCTCCTGATAACTCGCCCCATTGCTGAGGGACACCTATTGGTGGCTGAGCCACCAAAAGTGCCTTCAGAGCTTCAGGCCAAATTTCTGGATCTCTTCATGCATGAGATCCCTATTGTTTGGGCTGAGACTAACCCTCCAGGGCTGGCTATTAACCATGCATCCTTAGTCACAGAACTTTTGCCTCATATGACTCCCATCAGGATGCACCAGGACCTGCTCAGTCTCCAAGCTTGACTGGAAGATCTCAAAACACACAAAGGTTAAAAGAAACAAATATTCTAATACCTTGTACTTCAGCCTGGAATACCCCACTGCTCCCTGTCCAAAAGCCTGGAACTACATACAGACTATTGTCCAGTCCAAGATCTAAGAGAGGTGAACAAGCATGTTGTTGCTCTTCACCTCACTGTCCCAAATCCTTATATGCTCTTAAGTCTTTTGCCTCCAGACCAGACTTGGTATTCAGTTTTAGATCTTAAGGATGCCTTCTTCACTCTTCCAGTTGTGCTGGTAAGTCAACCTATTTTCACCTTAGAGTGGACAGACTCAGACATGGGGGTGGGGGTGGGGGTGGTCGCCTTACCAACTGATCTGGACTATGTTCCCAAGAGGTTCAAAAATGCTCCTACCTTGTTTGATGAGGCCTTAAGCAAGGACCTCCAAGAATATCGTAGTGAACATCCTGGAGTCACAGTGTTGCAATATATTGACATGTTGCTGGCAGTCCCTAAATATGAAGGTTGCCTACAGGCCACCTGAGATTTGCTATATATGCTTGGATGCCTAGGCTATTGTGTTTCAGCTACAAAGGTCCAACTATACACACAGGAGATGACTTACCTAGGTTATACGCTTGTTAAAGGAAATCGTTCACTTTCAAACAAAAGAGTTCAGGCCATCCTCCAAATTCCTGAACCTCAGACTAAAAGGCAGATTCAGGAGTTTTTAGGATCTATAGGCTATTGCTGCCTCTAGATCCTGAACTTTGCTGAGCTGGTACAATCCCTCCACACTGCCACTGGGGGAACCCCTTCTGATCCACTCCCCTGTACCGAGAGGGAAAGCCAAGCGTTCCAAAACTGAAATTGGCCCTTGCCCAAGATCCCGCATTGGCCTTGCCAGATTTGACCAAACCCTTCCTGCTATTCAGAGCAGAGCAGAGCAGCATGGGACCACAAAGGGAGTACTGACTCAGATGTTGGGGCCATGGCGCTGACCAGTTGCTTATCTCTCAAAAAGACCGGACTCAGTCTCCTCGGGCTGGCTGAATTGCCTTTGAGCCATTGCAGTCACTGCCTTGATAATACAAGAGGCCAATAAATTAACCTTTGGGCAGAAACTCCAAATTGTGGAACCACATGCAACCGAAACCCTCCTCAGAGCCTCACCCAACAGATGGCTCTCAAATATGAGGATTGTACAATATCAGGCCCTTTTGCTTAACTGTGACCTTAATGAATTCAAGGAGACTACTGTCTTAAACCCAGCAATCCTGTTGCCAGATGATGACCCAAAGGTACCCATCTATGACTGATGGACTTGCTCTCTACCACTGCCAGTCTTCGTCAAGTCCTTATTGATCTTCCATTAGAGAATCCAAATGCTGAATATTTCACTGACAGTAGCAGCTTACTCTTCGAAGCTAAATGGGTGGTAGGGGCAGCTATAACCACTCAAACACAAGTAATTTGGGCCCAATCCCTGGATCAATCCTCCGCTCAAAGGGCTGAGCGCTCATTGCCCTCGTGGAGGCCCTAAAGTTGGCTAAGAATCTAAGGGCAACTATCTACACAGATAGCTGTTACGCTTTTGCTACCATTCATGTACATGGGGCAATCTACCAAGAGAAGGGGCTCCTAACCTCTACTGGTTCAAAGATTAAGAACCCTCCTTTTATCCTAGACTTGTTAGCCGCAATCTGGCTCCCCAAATCTATAGTAGTGTTACATTGCAGGAGCCATCAAATTGGAAAAAGATCCAATCTTGATGGGAAATGCACTCGCTGACAGGAGTGCTTGAGAGGCAGCTCTCAAGTCATCTGTACAGCCTATGGCCTATTTGCTGCCAATTCTGCCACCTGCTTGTTTGCCCCAGTTGATATATTCCAAGGCAGATCAATAACTAACTAGACAACTTAGAGTAAAACAAGAGCCCCCGAGAATTGGTTCCAACTGACAGACAGATGAATTTTAATACCCACTCCCCTGGGAAGACTTGATTCTTCAAATCCACCAGGCCTCACACCTAGGAGGCTCAAAACCTTAGTTGCTTTGAATCAGGTACTTCATTCCTAACCTGACTCAACTGGCAAAGGAAGTCAATCAAAGATGCCCACAATACCTGCAAGTAAATGCCAAAGCCACTGCTATCTCAGAAGGAACTAGATATGAGGGACTTTTCCTGAAGAACACTAGGAAACTGACTTCACAGAAATGGGGAAACCAGGACTACATGGACATAAGTATTTACTGGTCCTGGTATACAGCTTCACTGGCTGGACTGAGGTATGCCTGACAAAGACTGAATCAGCCATGATTGTTGTCAAAAAACTTTTATATGAGATAATTCCTAGATTCGGCCTTCCCTTATTCATGGGGTCCAACAATGGCCCAGCTTTCATAGCTTCTATCACTAATAAAGTTGCTCAGTTATTACAGATTGACTGGAAATTTCATTGTGCCTACCATCCCCAAAGTTCAGGTCAAGTTGAAAGGATGAACCAAACTATGAAAGAAATGCTTAGCAAATTAATCTTAAAGTCTGGCAAAAACTGGGTGAGTCTCCTTCCTTTTGCCCCCCTACATGCATGCTGTACTCCATATGTAGATGGAATAACCCCTTTTGAGGCAGTCTATGGGAGACTGCCACCCCTCGTCCCTCACCTTGATAGTACTCATTTGGCAGAGACTACTAACAACAGTTTAATTAAGTCCCTGCAACCCTTCAACCTGTGCTGACTTCCATTCACCAACTCTTCCGATACTACCAAGCCAAGCTACACACCAGGCACCCTTTTGGCTGCTAGCCCCAGAAATCAAATGCTACTCAAACGCCATTCCTACAACTCCTCCCTTGAACCACATTGGACTGGACCATACACCGTTGTTCTCAACACTCCCATGGCTATCAAGGTGGCCTGAAAACCTGCCTAATACATCACTTGCATATCAAGGTCCTTCCTGCAGATACACAGGATACAGACAAGTGGACTGTCACTCAGATTGAACATCCTTTGAAGCTCAAACTGTCAAAATATTCCTGATAATGTTAGTTTCTCTCACCTGTTGGGAAGTGGTTATTGTCCTTTGACCATAACCTGTCTTATTATACCTGGACTTTAAAAAAACACCTTGACTAGTGAGCTTCTAGCTAAAACCACTAGCTCACATGGTAATCTTTCTCTGGATCTATGCAAGTTCTTCCCCAGAAAGACCCATGACCGAGGTATGGTCACTTTCCACATGGGAACCCAAGGTTGTATCAATACTGGCCACTATCCAAATTCAGAGTTCTATGGTGACTTGGAATCAGAAAAAGAACTGCAAAAAATACAGTTCTATGTTTGCCCCCAAGAACAGTCTTCTGGAAACCCTGTCGATGAGGAGGTTTGTAGCGGTGGGTATAGACAATATTATTGTGCCTATTGGGGATGCGAATCTATTCCCTATGGAGAAGCAATGATCCATTTTTAGATCTTAAAAAAATCCCCAAGAATTACCAGCTGTATGGTCTCAAACTGTAACCCTCTCATATTTATTTTTAAACAAGTCCACCACCACTCTTGGTTTGGGGGAAAAACCTGGGGCATCCGACTCTATGTATCTGGATATGACCCTCGGACAAGCTTCCATATCTACGGGGAACAAGCCAGGAGCCACCCTACTGGGCCAGCTACTGGGGCACTGGTTCCGCCTACTGCCCCCACTAAAAAACCTCCTGAACCAACTACTGCCACTTCTCTTGCTATTGCTCCTACAACCAACCTAAGTACCCTCTTACTGCAGCCTTATCAGCCAGTCTCTGACTTATACGGTCCCCTAGACATAATGTTCCAATACCTCAATTGCAGTAATCCCAATCTTACTCAGGACTGCTGGCTATGCTTAGACCCACAACCACCCTTTTACGTAGGGATGATACTACGAGTATCCATAGGCTCGAATACCTCTTTGCAGATCCAAAACTCCTCCAACCTGGATACTAATTCCCCTTGTTGGTGGGGACAAAATCCTAACTCTAGGAAATGTTCAAGGAAATGGAACTTGTGTTCAGTCCGTTGTCTATGACCTCAACTCCAGCTCCTATCATGATCTATGCCTTAGTCAAATTGTAATACCCAATATTACATACCCACCAAGTCAACATTTAGAAGCCCCAAAAGGGTCGTGGTTCGCCTGTAGTTTGGGGTTAACTCCTTGTGTCATGTTAGATATTTTCACTATGAAAGCTGAATTATGCATTTTAGTCTATGTGTTTCCCCAAGTTTATTGGTACTCAAGTATGAGTGGACAAGAGCACCTAAATCTTGAATCAGACTTCCCTTGGTTGCTTCGAGCAGCCCCTGTTTTAGTCCCCATCCTTATGTGATTGGGACTATCCAGAGCTACAGCTTTAGGGGCTGCAAGTTTAATAACTGGCGACAAAAACTGCCACGGGTTGAGCGGTAAAAGAGATAAAAGACCTGGAGGCCTTAGAATATTCAATGCCTAAGTTAGAAGAGTCACTAGGCTCTTTAGCTGAAATGATGCTCCAAAATAGCAGAGGCCTAACTTTGTTATTTATGAAAGAAGGTGGTCTATGCATGGCCTTAGGAGAGGCTTCCTGTTTCTACGCCAATCATTCTGGATTCATACAAGATAGCATGAACAAGTTTAGAAAAACACTCTATGAGTGAAAGCAACAATGACAAATTGACCAGAATTGGTTTCAAAACCTGTTCTTGCTATCCTCTTGGCTGGCCACCCTGCTCTCTGCTCTAATAGGACCAATTATCCTCTTCCTACTTGGCTTAACCATTGGGCCATGCATTTTAAAATGCCCCTTAAATCACATCCAAGACTGACTTCAAGCTGTTAAAATGATTGTACTTTGGGGCTGGGGATTTAGCTCAGCGGCATAAGCGCCTGCCTTGCAAGCAGGCAGTTGTGAGTTCGATCCCTGGTACCGATAAAAAGGAAAAAGACAAAAAAAAAAAAAAAAAAAAAAAGATTGTACTTAGACAAGAGAGATACAAACAGTTACCTATATATGACAATGGCAATGTACCAGCAACAAAGATTTGACTTAATAATCAAAAGCAATGGGAAAAGGGCTGGGGATTTAGCTCAGTGGCATAAGCGCCTGCCTCGCAAGCAGGCAGTCATGAGTTCGATCCCCGGTATCAATAAAAAAGAAAAAGAAGGGGCTGGGGATTTAGCTCAGCAGCATAAGCGCCTGCCTTGCAAGCAGGCAGTTGTGAGTTCGATCCCCGATACCGATAAAAAGGAAAAAGACCAAAGAAAAATAAAACAAAAACAAAAACAAAAAAAGCAATGGGGGGAAAAAAAAAACCAATGGGGAATGTTGTGAGCTTAAAGATCCACAATGTGGTGTAAGATCCACCACAATGTGCGGTACTAGTTACTCGATGTGCCTTTATGACTTATTCTATTCCTGTAAAACTAAATTACCTCTTTCTGCAAACTCGTGTAAATGCCAATAAAGTTACAATTTTATGGAGACAAATTGCTCCCAAGACCCTAGCCCCTTCTAACTGCTCCCCTTGTGGTTTATTGCATTATAGCTTCCTAGAACCCCTGGCTAGGGGCATACTTTCCTGACTGCCTTCCTCAGCTAATAAAGTGCTTCTTTTTAATTTTCTGGAGTCCGTCACTTTCTGACCACTACATTAATATACAGAGAAACTGCCTCAAAAGAGCTGGTGTTTTTACAAGTAGGAGAATGAGTCTGGAGCAACAGTAGGAGAACAATATTCATTCTTCCTAGTCTTGAGGTATATGGGTATGATAGAACATAGCCTCAACCGAGAGAGCTGTAAATACTTCAAAATCTCAGAAAATACTCAATTATCAAACATAGAGAAAGTATCCAAGATCAAAGTTATCTGTTCATTTGTTGATAACTCAAAGTAAGGATTTGGAGGGGAGAGAGACACTAGGAGACTGGGCTTGAACAAGAGACTTTCAGAAATCAGAAGACTAGCATCCAAGTAATAAAAAATGAACCTAGGGTAAAAAAGGTAAAAAGAACCCAAAATATACAGGAATCAATACAGGTAATTTCAAAGCAGGCATTTAGTTTTAGCTCTACAACTTCTAAAGCTTTGTTTGGCAGTAAGAGTGTTCCTAGTGAATCTTCTTTAGAAAGCCTTTCCACACGCAGGGCTGGGAAAAGAACCAAGAAGCCAATTCACCTTTCCGGTGATTCAGTTGGTGTGTGGGCTGGGAGACCAGAAGGCCCCCCCCCACACACACACACACAACCCCAAGCAACCAGCTGACTCGGAAAATCACAGAGAGAGTCAATAGCAACTGAGGTTCAAAAACAACTGAATACTTGTATTGTTTCATTAACTTTGCAGGTCTAAAGCTGGTAGTCTGAGCATCTACTTAGAGAATAATAATATTACAGCAACTAATGGGGTTTTCCTTCTTTTTGAAATTGAATATTATTCTCACTGTTTTGTTCATTTTATTGCTTTGTTTTCTTCAGTGTTCTGTTTTCATTGTTTTTATTTTATCTTGTCTGATGGAATGGGCAGCAATTCTGACAATAACAAGAGGCATTATGGTAACCATTGTTAACTTCCTATCATTCTGTTTTTAAAGTCCTGTTTCTCTTTCACTGTTTTGTTTTGACTGGCTTTATTCTGTTTGGTTTTATTTTCTTTAAAATAAAATTTTTTTAAAAAAGAAAATCAAAAAAAGGAAGAGCCTTTCCAAGCCTCTACTGCCAGGTAGATACCTACACAGTATATCATGTAGCCCACATTCAATAAAATTGGTTTAACGAGTTAATCACTCACCATAACCTGTTTAGATTAGATATGAGCAAAATAAACTGGATATCAACTTTTGGTTTGTTTTCTTTCTTTGTATATTTTTGTGGTACTAAAGATTGAATCCAGGGCCTCACACAAACATGCTTGGTAAGCATTCTATCACAGAGCTACATCTCTAGCCCAGAGTTTCATTTCTAGAATTAGTTTCTCAAGTATTTAAAAATAAGGAATTTATTTACAAATACAAAATGAAACTTATTCCTAGTAATTTTGGTAAAAGAAATATGCTTACTGTACAACGAGTTGCTGGCATACAGTTCCATTCTCAGTTATCAGTTCATTCAGTTTTAATTCAAGGTGAACTTTACCCTATAACAACAACAACACAAAATTACAATCTGAGTAGTCTATTTTGCTGAGAAAATATGAATTAAATGTATTTTTTCAAATAGTACCATATTTAATTATCCACTGATGAGCTGCACATGGCTTTGCCCATAAGTACTTGTTAAATGAGTAGTAATAATTAGATCAAAGTTCTGAAAGATCAGAAAACAGTCAAATTCCTGTATCAAACATGGTATTTAAATTGAATTTTATGCTTGGCTCAAAAAATTTATATACCACAATTATAAGCTAAAAAGAAAAGATTAACTTATGTTTAAGAAATTTTAAATAAAAATTTAATTACAGAATATAAGATTTTTTCAGAAAAGATAAACCAGCAATAAGGACAGAGGCAGTAACACTGAAAAATAAAAGAATCATAAAATTAAACAATAAAATTAAGTTAAACCCTTTAAAACTCAATTTGTCAATATTTTTATCAACTAATCAAAATTTATGTTATTTAGTATGTTTTAAGAGGCACTGAGGAATTGATAGAAATCTACAGATGTCTAAGTCAGTTATTACTTATCAGAAGCATATAATCTAGTAAGGAAAGATGATAAAAAATAATATGGGGTCAAGAATATTAATAGAAAGAGGGGAATAAAATAAAGGAGTACTTTGTTAAGCTGCCATTAATAGGTAGATTTCAAAAATAAAGTTTATGCCGGGGATTTAGTATAAGTGTCTGCCTGGCAAGTATACATGCCTTCTTGGCAAGAGCAAGATTGTGAGTTCAATACCCGGTACCAAAATAAATGAATAAAGAAATAAATAAAGTTTAAAGCAATTCAAGTTGTCAATTTCTCCAGAAACAGAAACTTTCTCCAGAAAGTGTTAAGAACAATGTAATCTAGACCTTGCTATCTCTTCCTTTCTACTGGTGAACAATTCTAAACTCATTAAAAATTCATGCTAGATTACCTCCACACAGCGGACAAGACAAATTCTTACAGGGTCTAGGATCTATTGGATACTTCAGGGGTACAATGCCTAAGCACTGATGATATGAGTGATTTCATCTGAAGTAGAAAGTTATTTTAGTCACTATTCTCTTTAGAACAATTTCATCAGCCATTCTTTCAGAAATGCTAACCTGAATCACCCTTGCTATTTTATCAAAGTTTAAGGTCCATCTGTTACAAAATTCAGGATTACATAGCCAGTAAGTGATGAACAGTAAATACCTAATGGATCTTAAATATAGAAGTCTGTATGTGAAAGTTAAGTTTATTATCAGTGGTAGTAAAATTAGCAATAGGTGGAAATGAAACTAAATTTAAGTAAATCTTCCACTAAAAATCTAGTATCAATATTCTTATAATTATAATTTACAAAATAGATCTTTTATTATTCCTACATTTAATATTCACAAACTCTACTGTCCCACAGTGACTTTGAAGGTTCGTGACATGCAGTAATTTGTAAAATTATTCAATTATGATTTTAAACCATGTTTTCTGTCATTCCAGCATGTGTACATTACTTGGCTAGCAAAGGAGCTAAGCCAACTGCACAAGTATTTGCATCTCAAAGCAGTTTTACTATTTCTAAATGCATTTATAGTAGAAATTGTATGCTAACAAAGCACTCTCAACTGTATGAGAAAATGTCCAGGATCTATTTCTAAAACAACAAAACCCATTAAGATAGAGTAGAAAAGAGAAAAGTATCATCACTTTATTCACAATTACAGTGCTGTCGAGTCTCAAGGGGAAAAAAAGTTATCTAATGGGATTCTACCAGGAATCATTATCAGAGCCTACCTAATATGTTCATATTCCAACGGACTGTAAACCAAACATTCCTTTGGTAGTAAGTCAATAATAACATAAATGTGCATTAACTCGGCCAAGAAAAGAGGGTGCACAACAGACACACACAAAACACATACTACTAGGGTAAACACAAAATTAAAGGGCTTGTGGGTTAAAGACATTACAATGTCTAAACTATAAAACACTACTTTGTTGCATACTTTAATATGGAAGTATGATATTTAGTAAATAAACAAGTTACAAAATAGGATACATAATGTCAATTTGTAAAACAAAATACACATGCACACAGTACAAGATCATCTACACAAATAATGGTAGAATTTGAGAAGACATCCCTTTTTGTTTTGGAATTTCAAAGCTTCACTACCAAAATTTATTATTTTCAGTGTCTACTACTGTACTATTGTATTGCTTTTAAAAAGGAAAAATGAATGAAAGTTTACAATTATTTGGAGCTGTTTTCTACTATCTCACAAGCAAACCTGTGAATATTTTAGAAAAATTTAGTCTTCTTATTTTCACACAAAATTTCAGTTCTCCTTATTCTGTCATCATTTTATAGATGTGAGTTGTAGCGAAAGAAGTCCTTTTTCCCTCCTTTGGAAGGGAAAAAAGTTTTCTTGTTTTTTGTTCTTTTGGTACCAGGGATTGAACTCATGACCTTGCACTCACCAGATTTATGCACTAAGCTAAATCCCCAACCCCCTAAAAGTTTTAAGTTCAGCAAAATGTAACATTTCCTAGCTTCCCTGTAGGTTAGAATAGTGGCTAAATAAAACTATATGATACAGTTCTGATGGATAAGAACACAATAGAAGCTACTGGTGGGGTATCATAAATCTTTTCTGAAGGAAAAATATAAATCACCTATGCTTCCAATATGTTAATTTCTAACATGTTGTATATTTCAATGTCCACTATTAAACATGTTCAAAGGCAAGACCAAAAACCACAAAAGGGAAAAAAAAGGCAAAAGCAGATTTGTAAAGGGTTAAGCCAAAGTTTAAAGTACTAGCATTTTTAAAAAGTAGAAAACAAAATTTAAAAATAAGTAGATAACTGAGAACCATAAAATAATTCAAATGAAAATTTAGATCTAAGTTAAATAAAAAAAAAAAATCCAATGGGGCTGGGGATTTAGCTCAGTGGCTTAAGCACCTGCCTGGCAAGCATGAGGTCATCTTGGTTCAAAAAAAAAAAAAAAAAAAAAAAAAAAAAAAACCCACAAAGATGTATTTAGACTGATCACAGCAAAAAAGAAGACTGGGGAAATGAGAGATCAGTCAGAAAATATTCACAAAGAGTAATGAAGAGCACAAGAGGCATATAAGACAGAGCGAAATAGTCTATTATTCATGTGACTGGACTCCCAGTGGACAAAGCCTAGGGCAGAGAAAAAAATAGATGGAGAGATAACTGCTTGGAATTTCCCAAAACTGATAAAAGATACCAAATCACAGATTTTAAGAATTTCTAGGAACATACAAGTAGAATATAAAGAAAATTTTTCCTCAGCACAGCATAGTAATACTGCTGAAAACACAGGATTAAAGGAATCCTAAAAGTAACTACAGAAAACAGACATATGACCTACAAAGACAACTGATGTGGAACTACAGTATGTGTGATACACATGAAATGTGATTTGGTCCACAACCACTTTCTTATCAATCTCCTAAATGAACTTGAGCAATAGTAAGCTTCATATATATGAGATATATACCAGATGTTGAAAGAGTTAATATGTGGTAGTGTTGTATACTTTTGATTTAAAATACTTTAAACCAAATTCTTTTCTTTTTCACTTTTTGGTCTTTTTGAGACAGGGTTTCACTGTGCAGTTCAGGTTGACTTTGAACTCACTATGTAGACCAGGCTGGCCTCAAACTCTCAGCTATCATCCTGCCTTCAACCTCTTCAGTGCTGGGATTATACGTGCGTGCCACCATGCCTGGCAGCCAAATTGTTAAAGATATTTTTCGGTGTGAATTTCATAGCATTGATTATGTTAGGTTGGTATTATATACAATTATAATATCACATTAGCTTTGTACTACGGAGCATTTTAGGGAACTCGCTCTGACAGTTCCTGAAAGTTTAATACATGTGTATGCTGATTTTATTTCACTTAATTTTACAAATATTTCAGAAAGAACCAGGTATAGATCCCAGCTATTTGGGAAGCTGAAGCAGGAAAGTTCAAGTGAGGACAACTTTGCAAGATCCTGTATCAAAATAAAACCTAAAACTGGAAAAGTTACTCAATCATAGAGTGCCTGCCTAGCAGGTATTAGAGTCTGGGTTTGATCCATTATATGGAGGTTCAGGGAAAAACAGGAATATTTATGGTTACTTAAATTTCACATTACGTACATTTTTGGTATTATACAAAATACATGTAAATTTTGGCAATGTGGGAAAGTTGGATGAATAGAAGTATTTGGGCAAAATTCAATGCAGGTACTTAAAATCAATACTTTATGGTTAAAATTTTTAAAACTTGTATTTCTGAACCAAATATTTTGTTTTTTTTTTTAAGATGGGGTCTTGTTATTTTGCTCAGACCAATCTTGAACTCTTTGGCTCAAGAGATCTTCCTGCCCCAGCCTCCCAAGCAGCTGGGATTACAAGTGTATGCACCATGCCCAGCTGATAGATGTTTTTATAAATAGAAAATATCTCTATAAAACATTTTGAGTACAACAGCAATGAAAAATAAAATAAAGATTTTATTTAGTATCTCTATGAATGGTAATTCATTATGGAGAAGGGTGTTTTTCTCTTTCATCAATTTAATATGACTTAGACTCTCACCACTTTGTTATTGTACATAGTTTTAGTTGTTGTTTTTTGGAGCAGTACTGGGCCTTCACACTAAACTGCATTCCCAGCCCTTTTTTATTTTTGAGACTGTCTCACTAAATTGCCCAGGCTTGCCTCAAATTTATTAGCCTAGTGCCTCAGCCTTCCAAGTAGCTGGTATTACAGGCATGTGCTACTGTGCTTAACTACAAATGCAAATTTATAAATGAATTTTTTTTTTTTTGTACCAGGGATCAAACTCAGAATCTCAGTCTCGCCACGCAGGCACTTACACCGCTGAGCTAAATCCCCGGCTATCAATGAAATTTTCTTTAAAAAACCAACTTGTAAGCCACAAGTGGTGGTGCACACCTATAATCCCAGCATCTGGGAGGTTGAGGAAAGAGAATTAAGGTCAGCCTGGGCTACAAAGTGAGTTCTAGGCCAGCCTAAACTGTACAGTGAAACCCTGTCTCAGCAAGACAAAAAAACAAAACACTGAAATAATGAATTATGCTTTTATACTTATCAAGTCTTAGTTGAGCACTTAATAAATGATGGTGTTATTAGCTATAATCACTGTATTTCTTTTTATTTTTTGTCTTTTTCATTTTTATCGGTACCGGCGATCAAACTCAAAACCGCCTGCTTGCAAGGCAGGTGCTTATGCCGCTGAGCTAAATCGCCAGCCCCTGTATTTCTTTTTAAATGATTGCTTAACTAGATAAAGCAGAGCCCATATTTAAAAAACTATAAAATAATCAATAACTTAGGCATGATCCAGAAATTCAAGATAAGCTTGTTGGCAAAGTAATTGCATTAAATTGCATTAACTGCATTAAAAGGATATGACTGACATTACATCTGGATTTACTGCTTGAACAAGTTGGATTAGATAAACACCCTTCACTATTGAAAACAACTACTTCACATGGGAGATCTGGTTTAATTGGTCTATATAAAGCATGTTCCTTATCACAGAAATAAAGAAAAACACTTAAAATTTTTTGTTAGTTTTGGGACCTAATAGCTCCAATCTCTGAAGCCAAAAGAAGACTTATAGGAGAGGTATGGGCACAGTCTCTACTAACATCACCTGTGTGACAAAAAATACAAAAAAATGAATATATGTGGAACAGAGTGACAACCAGAACTAGAAACTAAAGAATGCTTCAAAATAGAAGCAGTGGTCACCCCAAATCTAAGTTTGCTAAAAGGTTAAGAGGAAGACTGAAAAATATTCCCTAGGCTTTGTGACACAATGTCACAGGCAACAGAACCATTTATACTTTCCCTCTGATCCAATATTATAGTCTCACAGCAGATTCAAGTGGCTGAGAATGGTTCACAGGAAGGAAAAATTGCAAAAGGTGTAATTAAGCCAAAGAAAGTATTTTAAGGTAGAAAAGTAACTCATAAACTCATTAATATTTTGAACTTTTCAACAACAACAACAAATTGTTAACTAATAGCACCTCAGTAACAATTCATGGTAAGAATTTAAACTTTTAATTTTTCAAATGTTTGGTATAAATATAACTTACTATTTTTGGGCTATTACATTTGGGGCTAAATTACATTTCTGCATGTTACTTCCCTAGAACTCAAAACCAAAAGGAATCCTTCATACTGAGGTTCTCATTTCACAAATGATCTTCAGGCAACAATAGTTTAGTGACTATTTTGAGTAAAAATGCCAATTAATGATAAAGTTAAACAATAAAGCATCTCTCTCATCCTAGGGAAGGATACTGATCATTTCTTTCACCCAAGCCTTTTCTTAGAAAAGATGCATTAAGTCCCAAATGTAAAGCACTATACACTATACATATTTTCCCTCTAAACATATCAAATTAGATTTCAGTGGACATCTGACCCAAATTCAGCCAAATTCTCTAAATTGTGAGTCCAGTTTTAAATGGTGAGGGGTTGGTACGGTCATACAAACTCAAAGACCAGTGCAGCACATTTTTTAGCTGCCAAAAAGAGTGAATTCACATGCACTTCCCCTCCTCCCAAAAAAAAGAAAAGAAAAAGAAAAAAACAGTGGGTTCACAGAGCCAAGGAGAAAAAGAGATATGTAGTCTTTCATGAGACATACAAAAAGAGGGTTTCTTTAAACGTTCCTTTCCCCTTCATATTGCAAGTGAATAGTTATTAAAATGAGAAAGATAAAGAGAAAACATTAACTATTCACTCTGTAAAATGAAGGGAAAAGAAAAAAACTACTAACCAGTAAACACTTGTACTCAATGAACATGCTGAGCATACATGAATCAGTGGTTTCCACGTGCCTCTTGCACATCTATTACGATTCTGAATGCAAGTCTAAAAGTTTAACAATATGATATGTATTCATTCACCATGGCCCCTGATGTAAACAAATTGTTTATGTACTGGTCAGCCAAAACCACTTTAATGTGAAATTATCTTTTATGAGAAATTATCTTAAAAAATAATTGTGAATTGTTGTTGTCAGAATCTATCCTCCACTACTGATGCAGCCCCTCTACAAATGTCTTGTAACTTTCTTTTGCTCACAGTGGTCATAGCAAAGTAACTGCAATTAAATTCTAAAAAGATTTCCAGGAATTTCCTAAGCTCCCTCCCTTTTGAGTAGACTTCTGTTCCTTAAATTTACCTTTTACTGTACTTAAGTGATCCTCCTAATCTATAGAAGACTGTTTATAACTAACAAAACAGTGGTGAAAGGTAGTAAAGCACTTCAGTTAAAAGACTTTGAATCAGACAGATCTCTGCTGGAATCTTGGCCTCTATCACTTAGTAGTTCCATGACTCTGGAAAGTCTTCTTAGCCTCTGTGAATCCCATTTACCTTATCTCTAAATTGGAGGTAACACAAACTTCCTCAAAATGCTACTATCTAGATTAAATAAGATAACATACATTAAGCACTTAGTACTATGCTTGATATATACTGTTAAAATTACTAAAGTAACTACTACTAGATTGAGTTTGATCTGACTTATGGCTTTCCCCATTGCCTCCATCAATTGGTCTTATTTGTTCATGGAAATTCTATAAATATTTGCAAATGAACAAAAATTTTAAAAATAGGACCTGTATTAAATCTACTTTTTCCTTTTCTATATTCACAAAATTAATTTAGTATTCTAGATTAGATTTGGGGCAAAACAACAACATTCCCAATACTACTATATTAATTATCCTGAAAAATACTATTCTCGCCCCCTGAAGTACTCTTCCTTCTAAAACCTATTTTAAATAACGGGCAAATCTTACTAATTATCACTTAAGACAAAAGAACTTTAAAGGTTGATAACTCATAGTCAAGAAAATAACCGACAGCAAATATTCCATCTAATAAATGAGAGCTGCTTCCAAAATTTTCACATTTCAGGGATCAGATTTTTATATGTACCATCAAATAAAACTCTGTGTCCCAATATTAATCCCTAATACTATCGCTATGAATTATATATAAAATATTCTATATAGATTTCTACAAGGGATGATCAAAATATACAGTGAATATTTAAATTTTTAAAAATTCATTATAGCAAGATAGTGCTATTACTTCTCAAAATACTGCTTGCTTTGAACATACATCCTATAACTCTTACCACTTTCTGAAGCAGTTCTAGATGTCTACTTTTGTGTCTTTTACAAGGTATGATAAAAAATATAGTGAGTGTTACCCAATGGAAAGGCAGGCTCATAAAAATGTCAGTGCTGCCTCATTTACCTTATTCACCAGATCCAGCACTGTGCAACTTCTTGATCCCCCAAGAGTCAAAATGACCATGAAAGGTAAATGTTTTCAATCAAATCAGGACACTGAGGCAACCACAATAGACAAGTAAAGACATGAAAGACTTGGACTTCCACAGCTGTTCCAGCAAGTGCCAGTAATGATGGGGTGTGTTCAAAAGTAAGAATTACTTTGAGAGGGACCAATGGCAATGTGCCTTTTACTATAATACATAAAAAAATTTTTTAATAGTCACAGTATTTGTTGATCATAGCTCACGCTTTTAGCACTGGAGCCCTTAAATCCTTTAGCAAATTTATGAGTCATAAAAGAAAAAGGTTAAAATAATACTCAAATTTCATTTTAAACCATATTTTCAAAGCCTTTTCTTTAACAAAAGCCTTTTCTTTAACAAAAGATCGCTTTTGTTAAAACTATTAGATTAACAAAATTTTCAAGGTAGACTATCCATGGGAAGGCTATTAAATACTGTATGAAAAATGAACAAAAGACAAAATTTTTAAAAAGAAAACAAAAAACTAGGAATTTAAAACTTTCACATCAGTCTTTTTAGTAAAGTCATATAAGGTTAACAGCTACTACCTTCACCACTGGTAAAGCATATTTTACATTTGTACAACAATGAACAGCTTTTAGTATCCTCCAGTATGTTCTATTTAATACTTACAACAATATGAGCCAAACATGGCAACTTTTATTTTCATTTTGTAGAAATGAAATGTAAGACCATTACAGTAACCACATATAAACACTAAGGACCTAAATTTTCTGACTTCTACTTTAAGCCCTTTCCACTTCTGCATTATTTTTTACCTGGATCATTAATGATGCTGTGTAACTGGGATTTAAATGATGACTATGGTCAAATAGAAAGAAAAGAGTATTAAACTGGGAAAGAGTGGATGAAACAGGAGAAGAATCAGTTATATTTTACATTTAAAAGGGGGTTTTAGTTCACAAATACTTAGTATTTTGAGAATTTAATCAAAGAGAATGTTTAAGAGGTTTTGAGGAAATGACACAAGCACGTTATTTGCAAATTATCTGTGGGTGCGCATATGGCACTTTTTTCTTGTCTTAAACTTCTGTTTGAATCACAGTGGCAATTATAACTTCTTTAGAGAGGAAGAATCCTGCTTGTAGTTACGTCCTCGGGAAATGGTTTCACAATCCTTACCATATGTTATAAATAGGGTTACAAAAAAAGATTCCCTTTAGATAGAAATAACAATTTTCAAAACAGCAATTCAAAACTTTTCATAAACAATAGAAACTTCAGCTACATAGTTAAACATATATATCTTTACTCACATATATAATTTATAAAAGATCTATTTTGTCAAGAGGAAAGAAGAGACTAAAAGGAGTAAAGATATCCTTATAAATACAAAGAAGCATAAACAGGAAAGATGAGAATGGAAATGAAGGATCTAAATAGTAGATTCAGGCATGGTTTGAATAACATTTTCCTGTGTCTAACCTGTTAGACTGGACGAAGTATACTCATGAAAAACAATAAAAGTATACACTTTTGAGGATTCTCCTCAGAGTTAATAAAATATAATCTTTCCATTAAAATTTTTCCTCCCTTTTGAAAAAATAAAACAAAAACCTAATATTTTACTATTGTGACTTGAACAACAGAACTAAGGCAGGAGAAAAAAATGTCCTCCCTAATCTCCACAAACTCAAATTTGTATTATTCTTGAATTCATACTGAGAGCCACTTCTTTTCAGCTCTGTTGCCTAAAGATATACAATATGTAATGCTAAAATTTAGAATAATGTATAACAAGAATTTAAGGTTCAACTACATGAAACAATAATTTGTTCTTCATTTTCTGTGTGATAATCTCAATTACTTAAGCCTTAATAATTACCTGAACCTCTGAATTGCAGTCAATAGGCTGTAGTGAAAACCAAGTTTCTTTGCCATTATGGTTACACAAGTCTTCTTTTTTGATGGCTACTTTTCCTATAGAATGTAAGTAAAACAATATGAGAAAACATATTTTGCATAATCTTAAGGCTCAGTAACATTGTTATATGTATAATACTTTGTAAAAATATAGTAATTTGTGCCTATTGATACAAAAGATCCATTTTATAAAGTTTTTCCCTATAATCTAAAGAATGAAGAAATGTCTCATTTCCCCTTACCTCTTGGATCATTTTGAATCAGGTGATTACAAAAAACTCAGTTGTATTTATTTACATGCAACTTCATTTTTTACTGCTTACTAGGAATCACATTTTTACCCTCAGTACATTCAGTTTAAAAGCAGTGTATAACAGTAGCAAATCAGTCTTTTCAGTTCTTTAAAATTGTGAATGAACCATAAGTTCTGGTTAATTTTTAGCAAATGTATCTTCATGTAGTAAGAGGCTATAAATTCCAATTAAGTGAAAAGGAGAAGTATATTATGCATCACTAACAAAAGTGAAAATTGACTTGAAAAATTTTATTATTAAAAATTCATTTTATCAAAATACTACAGTGGCTGGGGATTTAGCTCAGTGGCATAAGTGCCTGCCTTGCAAGCAGGTAGTCGTGAGGTCGACCCCTGGTACCAATAAAAATGAAAAAGCCAAAAAAAAAAAAAATACTACAAACACTGATTATATTGTTTTAAGGTATTAAAAAAAAAAATCAAAAGAATTCCCTAAAAAGCTTTTACCTCTCAGGGAAAAATACAATACAATGAACAATAAGCAGTATGAAAGAAAGAAACAAAAAGATGTTCATATTATAAAGACATATTTGCCATGTTGGTACAAAGCATTTCTTTCAACTCTAATTTTAAAAGAAGATACAATTTTGCATATGACTAACAATTTATTGAAGATTCCATGCAAATGTTTCAACGAAGGATATACAGTAAAGTTAAAGCCATTCACTTTCATTTTTTCAAGTAAGACTTTTCATTTTAAGTGCCTAAATTATATTTCATATCTTTTAACTTATGGCATACCCTGGCCTTTTAGTTCAACATTTAAAAATTTTAAGAAAACTATAAAGAAATTTTTGTGTCAAGATAGATCAAAGGCAAGAAAATAAATACAGAAAAGCTATATCAAAAATGTTTTCCAGAAGTAGACAAAGGTGATTGCACAACTCTATTAATATGTTAAAAACCACTATATCATAAGCTTTTATGCCCATTTGACAAAATATTTTATTCTGAAATAATTTCAAATTTAGAGAAGTTATAAGAACAGTACACAAACTTTCATATTCTTCACTCATATTCCTTAAACATTAACATTTTATGACACACTCCTCATTCTGAATATGATTCTTTTTCTGAACCACTAAGTTAGAACAAACTAAGTTAGAAATATGATACATACTTTAACAAAGTAAACTTTTTGGTATGTAAATTGCATTTTAATAAAGCTATTTTTAAAAATTTTAGCAGTATTACTTTTGGTAACTTTTTTACCACTTTGAATATACCAGGAAGACCACCTGCATTTGTATAATTCTAAGAAAAAAAAATAAATCAACTAGAATTTTATTACAGAGTGGCAACTGCATTAGTACTATAACCTGAAGCAGACTTATTGAAAATTCAATTATATGTATTAACATATAAAATTTGAAGCATGAACAACTTTAAATTAATAAACTATCCCTCACAACAAATGTGAATGTTTCCAACTTTAAAACTATATTCTGGATATAATCTAGTATGAAGATTAAAATCGTCACATGAATATACAGCACTTATAATTCATTCATATCTTATAGGAAATGACACAATTTTTTTGGGTGAAATTTAAGGTAAAAATGAAGACACAAATTCTTCCACTATTGAATACGCAACTTAAAAACAGAGTTCAGGCACTGACTGAACACTCAATATTTGAAACAAACTAGGTTAATTCCCAAATCATACAAATGTTTTGACGTGTTTTATTCATGAACTGTACAAAATTTCTAGCAATTCAACGTAGTACCAAGAATGATATAGGATACAAAATTATGACAAAGTATTCAATATTATAAATGATTATGATCATCATAGTTACAAGTACCATTAAGTCTACCTAAGATAAAAATACATTTTAAAGACAGGGAGGCAGTACACATCTGTAATTCCAGCTCCTCAGGAATGGAGCAGGAACATGGCAAGTTTGAGACTGCCTGCACAACTTAGCAAGACCTGTCTCAAAATTTTAAAAACGAAATAGCTCAGTGGCAGAGAATGTGCATAGCATAGGTGAAGCCCTGGGTTCAATCTTCATTACTAATAAATAAGATTATTTATTTAAGGTAACTCATAATAGGTTGCTATTTTAAAAATATACATACACAGAACCCTATTTATATATTCTATAGCTGAAGTACTCAGATTTGAAGTACCAGTCCCCATCTTTTTAGCACCTTGCTAATTGGGTGTCTTTGTGTCCTACTCCCAGAAAAAGGCACAGATAACTGGCATATAGCTTTGTGGGGTGTTTTGCTTTTGATTAAGTATCTTTGGTATTCTGAAGCAGCGCAGAGAAAATGAGAGATAAAAAGGAGACAAAGAAGGAGGTCTTTAACATGGATAGGGGAGAGCTTCACAGGGTAGGGTATACAGAGGCTCTCAAGAACAAAGAAGTAGAACTACTTTTATCAATTTTGACTGGGGGAGAGTTTGGGAGGTGGGCAAAATGACATTACCTGCTGATTTGAAGGAGCATCTGTCTGTGTAAAACTGGAGACAGAAAGATTTACTGGGGGCTGGAGGTAGAGGCTTGGGTGGTTGTGAAGTCTTGGGATTGGAAAGGGCTCAGCACATGTGCAAAAAGGGAGCGAGAGATATATCTCAGGAATGAGAAAGAAAACATAGAAGTTATTCTTGGAGAGATAAGTTGTTTCTGTTAGTCTAGTACCAAGTTGGGAAGATGTAGCTAAACCCCAGGCTAGTAGAATCTATCAGTTTTGTTTTTCCCTGTGCTGAGGACTTTTTTTTGTTTTAATAATGGAAAACGGTTACATCTATTGAAGGTAGGAAAAGAAACATGCTCTGCAGAGTGAGTTTGGGCCAAATAAAAGGGAGAAAAGTACATCAGTGTGGGCTACTGTAAAGGGATATAACAATCCTGTGATGAGTACTGAACCCAGCCAGAGTTGTGCAGGTCAGGCAGGCATTCTATCACTGAACTACATCCCCAGGCCTGGTGTACAATTTTTAAAAAGTTTACTTGCTACGCTTTGGTAGACTGTTGATAAGAATGTTTATTCTACAATTTCCATAACTTTTGTTTTATACATAATCTATACATATGATATAACTCCTCAACTTCAAAGTTTTTAAACTTTCATTTAAAGATTCATTTTATTCCCTGAATTATCAAACTGGCATGGTGTTGGAAATGGTGATCTGATTTTCATATTCTTTTAAATAATTTCTAATTAACCAATAATTCTTCTAAAAACCACCACAGGAATCCATCTGCCCTATTTATGATTTGTGACTCACAACTCAAATTACTGGAAATGTATCTACCCTGTCACAGGCGTCAAGAGAGAATCTTCTCAGTGCCTCACAGGTACATTCCAGGAGCAGATACCTTCTTCCCTTTATTCCATATTTCATATACCATTAATATCTGTCAAAAAAGAATCGAAAAGAAACTTTTCTCACTAGCTACATAAATAAGTTACTCGAGCTGTTGAAGAGAACTTGCATTTTATTGTCAGCTCTTATTCTTTCATTCTTTTTTTCTTTTAAAGGAAGGTCTTACTATATAGTTTAGTCAGAACTTAAAACTCACTATGTGTTCTCAAACTCTAGCAATCCTCTTGCCTCAGCCTCTTGAGTACTGGGATTACAGGCATGTGCCACCACCCCTGGCCCTTCTCAGCTTTTATTTATTTATTTGTTTATTTTTGGTGCTGGGGATTGAACTCACAATCTTGCATGTAGGCGCTTATACCGCTGAGTTAAATCCCCAATCCTGCAGCTCCTATTCTTAAATTCCTTTTTAAAATGAAGTTTCTTATAAGTAGAGATTTAGTTACATGAAGGTAGCTGGCCTGAAGAAGCAGAGAATAAATAATACATGATCTTAAGAAGTCAGAAATTGTTACGTAAAAATGACAGGAAAATAAAAAAATACCTGGAGCTATCAGACAGTAGAATAACAACACATTCAGCACTTTATTAGGTAATCAACACATGGAAAAGAAATATATATCATCAACGTTAGGAGATAAAATAAGATGAGGAGTAAGAAAGAGAGACAGAATAGAGAAAAAATGTGGGAGGACAAATGAGACAGGAGTATGGAGAAAGGAAAAGAGGGACAGAGAAGGACAGGATACATTTTAAAATGCAAATAAGACAAAAGAAAAAACTTCATGATTCTGATTTGTTATTCTGAGGTATTATTGTCAAACTGGCAGATACTAACTGTAAAAAGTAGGCAGCCCAGGGCTGGGCATAAGCTCAGCAGCGTAGCAGAGTCGTAAGTTCGATCCCCCGTACCGATAAAAAGGAAAAAGACAAAAAAAAAAAAAAAAAGTAGGCAGCCCAATACAGTACAAAGAGCACTAAAATGACAGAAAAGCCAGCACTTATTAAATATCTACGAAGGGGCAGACATTCTTACATGTTTTGTTTAATCTTCATAACAGTCTTGGAAGTAGAGAGTATAATCATCATCTTAAAAATGAGAAAATAATGAACATTTAAAAATCTGTCCACTAACAAGTGCTAAAGAGAGATTTTGAAACTCATGCATACTTGTTCGTGTTCCTTCTGTAAAAGACACTGATTCTACAAATTTGCACCAATTTTGTTGCTTAGGGGTATGTCATTGTGGGGTGAATTATTGCCTTAAACATTATTCTGTGCCTCTGTTCCCAAGATTGTTTTAGTTTAATGTTTATTTCAAACAAAGTTAAACCATTATTTCACTAGCCATGAAATCACCAAGCACAAAAAAGAAAACACTCACACAAGGCAAACTTTTCAACAAACCAGAAGCAAACATACACAGCCACCTACACATGCACACATCCAAATACTGCATTAATTCCTTTAAATCAGACAAGGAAAAGCAAACAAGAATAAAGGAACTGTGTGACAAATGAACCACCTTTGTTTGTCTCTAAGTAAAAAAGTATTAGTTTTCTAATACAACTTCTAAGAAGCACTTTCCTACGATCACTAAATTCTGTGTCAGTGGGTCCCATATTTAGATAAAATGTATTCTTAGATAGTCCAATCTTTTACAGATTTTGCTCCTGCTTAGACACTAGTTAACAGCTAAAAGAATACATGAAAATAATGACAAATAGGATTGCCTATTCAAATAAAGTGGACCAGAGGACTGAACAAATAATAGTAGACAACTCAGAGCCAGTGGCCATACTTAAAAGCCTTAAGTGGATGAGGTTTTAGTCTGTGACAGACTGGTATAGAAATGGCCTCAGTAAATGATGCTTCCTATTGTTTCAGGGATAGTCCACTGCACTGACACTGAGACTGGCTATGAGACTTGCTTTACCTGCCTATGGGACAACAGCAAATGCAATGGTAGCACACACTTTAATAAATATCTGTGCATTTTAGAACCCAGAACCCAGAACCAGAAATATCTGGTTCTTTTAGAACCCAGAGACCATGTGGAAAATATGAACCAGCTAAGAGTCAGCACCAAAGCCAGACTATCCAGCACTGGTCAGCTTCCCACGTAACTCATTAGTGAATGCAGGCATCACTTAATACTGATGGCTTTCAAATCCCCATCTCCATCTCTTCTTTTCTCTAACATGAGATCTGTCTTTGTAGCTATCAACTAATACATCTACTGGATATATCCCAGTAACAGAATTTTAACTTTGTAATCAAAATCTCTCTTACTCTTTTTACCTCCCATAAAAGTGAATGATCCCCATGCTCCCTTTCTAAGTTGATGACACACACAGAAACAACACTGCTTCTTGTTTTGCCTTAAAGGGGATTAGAACCAGGTATGATGCATGCTAAAGGCAAGTTCTATACCACTGAGCTACATCCTCCTATATGTGTAATTTTTCTTTTTATTTCCTTTTTTTTTTGAGGCAGGGTCTCACTAAATGGACCAGGATTGTCCTGAACTTTAGTTCTTCCTGCCTCAGTCTCCCAAATGGCTGAGTTAAAGAGTCGATGCCACTGCATCCAGCTAACATTTGTATCTTTTTCCCTTCTCACATCTCCTTTAATCTCTTGGTCCCTAAATCCTAGTTGAAAACCTCCAAGGTAAATTTACTCATCTTCATTTCCACTGCCATGGTCCTATTCATCTCATGTATTACTAGCCTCCTTACTGTTCTTCATGCTTTAATTGCTCCAAATCAACAACTTGCTATTGCCTTCAAATTCTTCTTTTTTTTTTTTTTTTTTTTTGTCCTTTTCCTTTTTATCGGTACCGGGGATCGAACCCACGACTGCCTGCTTGCAAGGCAGGTGCTTATGCCGCTGAGCTAAATCTCCAGCCCTATTGCTTCAAATTCCAATTACCAGTATTCAATATATACCGATTACAGTAAGTATAATATAGAACATACATATACACACTATATATATATATATATAAATAAAATGCAGTGACATATACTTAAAACTTCTTTAGCTTTTGAAATCTGCTATGTTTTTAAGGGTCTACTACAGGTTGGCCCCAATTTATATTCTGAGTTTCACCTTCTACCACCTCTTCCTAAGTAGTTTATATATTCCATAAAAATACACCACAAACAAGATTCACTTTTTCACCTGCTTCTGCTAATCCCTATCACTCTATAACTCTTTGTCCTTTTCCAGTGTAGGCAGTCTCTCTTAATCTTCCAGTAAAGTTACTTTTCCCTTTATGCTCCCCAAGTTTTCTGTGTATGCCTCTAGCACAGACTCTATTACAAAAAAGTTGAGCCAAAAATCTGAAATGCCCAGAAATATGAAACTTTTTCAGCACTAGCATGACATTCAAAAAATTTCCTATTTTGGATTTTCAGATTAGGGATGCTCATCCAGGAAAAAATATTCAAATATTTCAAAGCTGAAATTTGAAATACTCTGGTCCCAAGAATTTCAGAAAGTGAGGCTCAACTTACATATTACAGTATAAGCTTGCCCTTCTGACATCCTGGAAATAGTTTGAATCTTATTCATCTTTTTTTTTGTCTTTTTCTTTTTTATCAGTACTGGGGATCGAACTCATGACCACACACTTGCAAGGCAGGTGCTTATGCCACTGAGCTAAATTCCCAGCCCCTAATCTTATTCATCTTAAAAGTCTAATTCTTTGTGTATCCCCCTAAAGTTATCTCATAATGTTTAATAGAACTGAGGATGGTGCCTTAAGGGTGATCCATAAGTAAAGGATTTCTAGAAACAAAAAGTCTGCATATAAATCCAGAAATAGTCAGGAGAATGACATTTAAAAAGATACAATATGGTGAAAATTTCTTTTCCTTGGCTTTCAACGAGTTGAATAAGCAAGAAAATCAAAAGTGATCCTCTAGATGAGAACGAAAGCTAAGAAAATGCCTTCTGTAAGATAGAAGTAGTATTTGGTAGGCATATATCTCATAAAAGCTAAGATGTCTAACAAACAGGAATGCTTAAGAATAAAAGAAAACCAACCAAAAGTAAAATGGGAAAAATAACCATCAATGAAGAAAAAAATGTAAAAACAAAAAATTTGAAAAGCTTCTATTTCCTGAAAAATCAGAAAGACACAAATTAAAATATTATTTTTCATCTATCATATTGGCAAATTTTTCCAATAATAATAGCCAAAACTGAGCAGTGTGTGGCAAAACAGTTATTGATGCCATGCTCAGGGAACTGTAAATCAGTACAATATTTCTAGAGATTAATGTAGAAATATATAGATGAAATCTAAAAAACATGTATAGTCTTTGATCCAGTTTCATTTTTAGGCATTTATCCTAATAAAAAGGAGACATGCAAAAATTTGTGCAGAAAGATATTTGTTCATAGCAGGACCATTTAAAGTATCCAAAAACATAAGCACTTACTGATAATATATTTTAATACAAAGGATTTTATACAACAAATATTTCTGTCAAATATTAATGACACACAAGAAAGATCAGTGTATGACATTAAGTTAAAAAGACAAAAACTTCAGGGCTGGGGATTTAGCTCAGTGGCATTAAGCGCCTGCCTTGCAAGTGTACAGTCATGAGTTCGGTCCCTGGTACTGATAAAAACGAAAAAGACAAAAACTTCCTTGAATAGTAATATAATAATATAAATGTAATGGTATGAATCTGTGAAATAAATAATAGGAAGAAATATCCCAAATAATTAGATGCAGTTAATTCTTTGGCAGTCACAAAAGCTGTTAAGAACATGTTAACAAAAGAAATTGGCCAGACACATAGTTTTTCTCTCTTTTTCTTTTTCCTGGTACAGGAGATTGAGCATAGAGTCTTTAGTCTGAGCTATGTGCCTACTCATTTTCATTGTTTATTTTGAGAGAACGTTTCATTGAATTGCTTAATTGCTCAGCATGGGCTTGAATTTGGTATCCCTCTGCCTCAGTCTCTTATAGTGCTGGGATTATGGGTGTGAGCTACTATGCTAAGGTGGTCATACAGCTTATAACTTTGGTCAGGCTGCCAACCTGATTTCCCTACAAATTTGTTATATGAGAAACATTTTTTATTTTCAAGATAGCCTATTAAAATTTATCTTTATTCTTAAAAAAAAATGTTAACAGTTTTAAAATAAACATTTTTCTTGAAGAGGGAAATCAAACTCAGGGCCTCATACATGCCAGGTAGACATTGCTGCTGAGCTACATCCCGAGCCCCCAAAAAAACAGTTTTTAAAGGTTACCTGATTTGGCTTAAAATGAGTTTTGGAAATTGCAAAAAGTTTTTCTATAAGCAGACTATAGAAATCTAAAAAAAAAAAAAGTAAGCACACAATGGATACAAGACTATCTGTTGAGTTAAACAGCAAACACAGATGCTAGAAGTTAGTAAGAGAATAAAGTCAGATACACCTTAATTTTTTAAACTGTAGAAGATCTGAGCATGTTTCAAATCAATACAGAGAGACAAAGATGATGAAATTCAACACACTGAAAAGAGGATAATAGCCAGGTGTGGTGGTGCATGCCTGAAACCCTAGTACTTGGAAGACTGAAGTTGGAGGATCACTGCAAGTTTGAGACCACCCTGCGTTACAAAGTAAGCTTAAGGCCAGCCTGAACTGCATAGTGTGCATAGTGTCTCAAAAAGATAGAATGGATAAATAGATAAATAGGATAATACATGTGAATTAGACCTCTACCATGAAGCAACTACCATGAATGTGATACATGATGCAGCAAGTTTCACTCCATGCCCAGTCTCAAGATAATTCTTTAAGAAATACATTAGTCACTAATACAACTAGGAAGAAAACATATAAGCTAATTATTACTGTTATAAATCTCAAAAACAGAAATTCTTTAGATCAATCAATTATAAAAAATTATTTAAGACTTTAAGAAGTACTTTCTGAACATTTGCTAAATGTTCACTCTGAGATACCGGTAGTTCCTACTCATTAATACGTTTTGTTGTGGTGTGGACCTAAAAATGACCCCCAAAAGTCTCATGTGTTCGAAGGGAGAATTTCTGGAAGGTGATTGACTAGATCATGACGGATGCTTTTTTCACTGGACTGATCCATCGATGAGTTTCTATCTCAATGTGCTGTTAGGAGGAGGTAGATCACTGGGGTCCTACTTTGAAAGGCATCTTTTACCCTAGTTCATGCTTTCTGCCTGCCATGAAGTAAGCAGTTTTGCTCTGTCACACCCTTCCGCCATGCTATTTCTGCCTTAGTGCCAGTCAACCATGGACTAAAAACCCTGAAACCATGAGCCAAATAAATCTCTGATCCTTTAAATTGCCACTCTCAGGCATTCTGGCCTGATGCCCGACAAAGAGTAATATAAAATCTACCCGGAAAATCCAGATACTCGGTGATGAACTAAGAAATGAACATAATGAGTACTAAGAAAAAGGAACCATCAAGTAATATGGAAACCTGTGTTACGTAGGTAACCAGCAAAGGCCTCCCTGAGGAAGTGTGACATAAGCCAAACATAATACTATAAAATCAAATTTACAAATGAACACAAAGTTCACTGATAAGAAAAGGGTTAGAAATGCTGTGTATATACTATTTTACAGTTTTCAACACTTTTAACTTAGAGAAAGAATGCTTCAATTAAAAATAATTATGACTAGTACCTACCTATACGAAGGTCTCTTTGTAAAACATTCTTATCATAAACATAGAAAGACAAATACTGGAAAGTTCTTGGAATTTCAAAGTAAAATTCTTCACTAAAAAAGGGGCTAGAGAGAAAACAGGAGAGAGTTTATTATTCCAAATAATATCAAATAATCAAATAATCAATTACTATAACTAATAATAATAAAACTATATTAATATTAAATATCACCTCCAAATTTCACTGTAAGTAAAAGTCAATATAATAGTAAGTTAAAACTTCATAGAAAGAACTTCAAGAACCCCAAAATAAATCTCAATACTAAGTTTCAGCTAAATCCCATATAAACCAGACTGAACTCAATTTCAATATAGAACACTGTACCTCTCCAAAAAGCTCCCTTATGTCTCTCTGCAGTTACTGCACCACACCTGCCACAGGAAAACATTAATCTAATTTTTATTGCTACAAATCTACTCTACAATTTCACATAAACGAAATCATATATGTAATCTTATGTCCTTCTTTTACTTAACTACAGTGAGGCTTTTCATGTTACTGCATATATAGTAGTTCATTTGTTTTAACTGCTGTGAAATATCCCATTATATTCCACAACTCATTCTTCTAGTGATGTTGTCCCAACTGTTTTTAGTTTAGGCTATTAAAAATAAAGTTGTTGGCTGGGCATGGTGGTGCACACCTGTAAACCCAGCACTCAGAAAGTCAAGGCAGGAGGATCTCCGTGAGTTCAAGACTTGGTGAGTTCAAGGCCAGCCTGAACTACACAGCAGGACCCTGTCTCAAAAGTAAATAAATACATAAAAAATAAAGCTGCTGTGAACATTTTTAATAAAACTCCTGTTTCAGATATATGCTTTCAATTAAACTGACAAAATTCCTGAATTAAATAGAAGATAAATGCTTAACTTATTAAAAAAAACTCAAATTGTTCTGCAAAATGTCAAGAGTAGAGAGTATTAATTTAAATAACACAACATTCTTTATCACCACGAAGTATATTAGGCTGTCAAAACTAAATAAACGAGAAGCTGACATAGTTGGATCAGCTTTTTAGTTGTGATAAAGGTTAGCAAACTGTTGTATTCATTTTGTCACTTCAAATGCAACTAAAATAAACATTTAAAAGCTAATCTGTCAAAATAACTAGAGTTCTCTAACTAGTGTTAACACAGAAACCAATGCACAAATAACTATTAGGCAAAGGTGACGTGGAGGCATTTTTCTCTTTCGTATTATTTTTATATACAATTATAACATGGAGAATGACCTTTACATATCAGGTATTCACATGTAAAAATTATTTAAAAAGCACATTCTAAAGTCAAATAACAACCTGAGATGTATTGCTTTATTCCCATAGCATCATGACTTCCACATCTGACTCTCACATTGGTATACAACCATGACTACACAATTTTTTTAAGGCAATATCACACTGCTATCATTGGCATGTGATCATGCTACTCATTAAAGAGGAGCACCAAGTATGTGTAGGGTTGCTGTTGTTGTTTGTTTATATAACACCTACTTCCCAAAAGGACTTCAAGAAGAGATTTAGAAGCTAAACTTCTTACTTCATATCTACTTGGGCAACTTAAGTATCTTTAGTTTTATATAGTTCCTTTCCTATGAAGAATTCAATAGATGTTCAAATCATAAAACCTGAAAATAAAGACATAAAAGAAAACTTCACAGAGAAAAAAGACAAGTATAAAGAAAAAAGATATGACAAAAAGCCTCATAAATCTTACTTCTACATGGAAGCTATAATACCTAGGAACACAATCCATAAATGATCTAAATGGTATCGACTGATTTTTGGCTTAACAACTTATCACAATATCCATAAGCTCTGTGAACACTAAAATGAAAATAAAAATAAGGAAAGATGTGTAAAGAAAACTGAATTCATCATTTTCCCTTAATAAATATTCCGAAAGGCAAAGGTAGAGAGAGAAAGGAAAAAAAAGTGGGCTAGTTTTATTTACTCATTTATAACACTATGTATTAGAAACTACCACAAAAATCCAACTTATGGACATACTACTTTTTTATATTATTAACTACCACGTGATATGAGATCAACATACGTGAAAGTAACAAATGAAGCTTAAATAGTTTCAGGTCCCTAATCTCAGTTTTGCTTCTAACATCCTTTATTACATGATGAATTACTCAGCCTCTGGTGACTCAAATTTCATGTTTTATAAACACAAAAATTCGTAAATAGAATAACAACAAAATTCTAATATAACAGGGAGAGCTGATTTACAACTAAAGATTTGAAGTACATTACTCAAATCTTTTGGGGTTCAAGTATTTTTGGAGTGCAATAGATACATAAAATTAGAAAATCTGAAAATAAAAGCATAAAGGGAAACTTCAGAAGAAAACAAAAGAAAAAAGATATGAGAAAACTATTAAAATCATATCCCTGAAATACAACTGGTCTGAAAAATGATTCACATTAAGTCATGGCACATAATACTTTATTCATTACATGCTTATGTTAACCACTCCCTATACCCTTGCTTTGACCCTTGTCTCTTACTGAAACTGTCCTGAAACTATCCTGGCACAGTTCTGCACCAGAATTACGACCACAAACTCTGCTCCAGGACACACGAGGCACATTCTAAGAATTTACTATGCTACTATCAAAGCACAATTACACTTTCAAAGATCAGAAATCTACTTAAGAGTTAACCTCCTGATGCACTACCCTAAATTAAGTAACTTGCACAAACTATTAAGAATTTACTCTCAGAGAACTAAAGTAATGATACATTTTTTGAGGAAAGTTCAAACTATAGGCAAAATTTAGCTGAGAGGACAGACTGAGACAATGATTGCTGTTTTCAAAAATCTGAAAGAGTGTCATATGAAACATGGATTAATTTTCTCTCCCAGAAATCCAATTAAAAGACATACATTATGAGGAAATGAAAAGTCACATGAAAGCAAGCACTGTATCCATCTTGTTCTCAAGAATATATGAATAAGCAGAAACCAGTAAGTTCTTGGCATATAGTAGTTTCTCACTTTTAACAACTGTTAACCATCTATATACAAAAGCTTTCGAAGAGTTAGGATAGTTCAAAGACTAAACAGGCTGCTAAGGAAGGAAGGAGTGAATTCTTTGATCACTGGAACATTATTAAGCAAATGATATGATCACTTATTAAAGCTACAGTTATGAAGAAGCCAAGCATAAGGTGCTCCAAGTCCAGTTCAATGAACATTCAGGCTCCTTAAAAGTCTAAAGCTTCTGTAATTCTAAAAATAAATTCGTTCTATTGCAGAAAACTTTCAAGTGCAAATATAAAAGTTTCAAATGAAGAAAGTCTTGATGGTAACATCTTGGAAAGTACATGAAATTGATTAATGTATGACATAAACGATAATCCAATTTTTCTACTAACCTTAAAGATTTTTCAACAACTTGGGTGCGATAAACTTCTTCCTGGTCCAAATTTATAGTACAGAAACAATCTCTCATTTTGTTGGGTCCAAGATATGGCAGTAAATTTTTCGCTTCACCTGTTAACACAAAAATTAAAATTGGTGTTAAATATATCAACAGTTTTAGGTTAAGCCTTACACACAATTCAATCTGAGAAAACATATTACACACAACACATACACACACAAAAAAAACAAATAGTAATAAGGAAATATGAACTTAATGTAAAGGGGACCTGTAAAGATGGAGGGAGAAACTGTGTTGTAAAGGGATATGTGAGGTCATACTGCATCACTGCAACACCTCAGCTATGAAAGGGCAATCCCCCTACTTGTGCTCCCCATCTCATCCCAACAGCACCACCTGAAGGACTTTATTCCATAATTAATCCCTCTATCCTGAATCAGTATTAATTTTCTTTTCTTCTCAATTGGTCCTATCAACACATACACAAGTATGGATGTTTCCCAATTTAAAAAGAGCAAACAAAAAGAAAAATATTTCCTTGACTCTACCACTTACTTCTCTCTTGATGCCCCCTCCATTTCTAGACTCCCTCCTCAAACCTTCTCAAAACCATCATTTCTAGTTACTACCTCCACTTTCTCAATTTCCATTCATTTTTTTGACCCTCATCCCTCAGCTTCAGATCCCAACATATAGAACTCAATCAACCACCATCTTCCTTAGTTCCACCATCCTTCTATCTCCATACTCAGTCTATGAACAAATCCAGCAGATAAATTCCAAATCCATCCACTTCTTTTAATCACTGATATCTCTCAAATCCAAGCCACTGTAATGTCTCATTTGGACAAATATGATGGTTTCCTAACTGGTATTCCTCCTCCCACTGTTGCCTTTCCCAGAACCTAGTCTTCAGCAAAGAGTATAATCTTCTAAACATATTTTAAACTAAAATCAGTTGATTCCTTGCTTTAATATCATACCATTTCACTTAGAATAAAATTCTACTTCTACATTTCTAGATCTCCACAGCCCTAGTAACTATCCTTTCTGATCCAGCCTCTAACTCTTCCCTGTGTTCACTTTCTTCCCACTCATCAGCCTTGTCAAAATTATTCAAGCTCAGGACCACTCCTGGAATGGTCCTAGCACTTGGTATTTTCTTATCAGTCAGGTCTCTGCTCAAATGTCACCTCCTCAGAAAAATCTTCCCTGACTATTCTAACTGAAGTAGATAATCTTGTTACCATAGGCTATCTCTGTTTTGTCTCCTTGATAATATTCATAACTAAGACTCTGTTTTTACTTGAGTATATTCATTTATTTTTTTAAAGTTTTTTATTTTGTCTATTTTTAGGGCCTGAGACCCTGATCTTTGAACTCTAAAACATACAATAAGTGATCACATACAATAAGCACTTGATTATGTAAGGAATGAATATCAAAAATCAGTGATAGCTAGTTTTAGAGTTCTTATGTGACACTTATGAGCCACAAGGGCAAACAAACCAGTGTACTCATCAGAGAAACCGAAGTAGGTGATGAAATAAAAGGGCATTATACTAAGAATCATGAAACCAATGTTTCTGTCTTCTCTCCTACTAAGCATCTGTACAATTTCAGAAAATCACTGAATTATAGTTTTCCTAGAGAAAGTATGAGCTAGATATTCTAATCTGTTCCTGTTCATCAGTTTTAAAACTAAAGGCCAATGGGCTGGGGATTTAGCTCAGTAGCATAAGCACCTGCCTTGTAAGGACTAGGTCGTGAGTTCAATCCCCGGTATTAAAAACAAAACAAAACTAAAGGCCATTAAAACTAATATATTTTAAAATTTATTAGAAACTTAAGCATTTAACAGGTAATTTTTTAAAATTAAGAACCACAATGGAAAAGCACCAGTAAGATACTAGTTGTTCTTAAGCTTGTCTTTGAGAAATTAGAAAATCAAATTACCACAAGACTAGAATAAACAAATGAATGCTCATCTCAAATCAGAGTCAAGGACTTTAACCTTATAAATCACTCAAAATTGCCTAAAATGGGCTTAGTCCTTACAAATAAACCAGTCTCCTAATGGAAAAAATAATTATATCTGTATTTGTATCTACTTATCCACCTCTCAAAAGATAAGCAACCTCCCCTCTTCTTATCCAAAGCTCATCCTTCCTCTCTGCTCTCTACCCGTGTCTCTCACTCTCTTCAGGATCCTGTCCACTCCTTTCACAGCACTTAAACAACTCCTTCCATCACACACTTGCTGTCTCCCTGCTGCGTAACTGATGTGCTTTTTTTTCTTTTAAACCAACAGTCCATCTAGGCCATCTAATGGGCCCAAGAATACATATGAATTTGGAATTCAATTCTGATAAATATGATTTATATATAATGAGAGAACCTAAACACTAAATCACTGGTCCCTGAAAATGTCAGTATTTCAACCATAAACTAGTTTGAAATAAAAAAATACAAATAGGAAAAAAGAGAAAAATATTATTGTAATTCAGCACAGATAGTGTATCCAAAAGTCTAATTTAATATAACTGTATTAAGTGCTGCCAGTTTGTATTTATACTTGGTAAAATAGATTAATCTGATGCTAACAAAAAATTTTTAAAAAGGGGAAGAGGGGAAGGAGAAAAAAGAATTGGAAAAGAAAACTTTATATTATACCTTCAAACTATGAGTGATTAGCACTTTATAAACAATCTAATTAAGAGTAAAGTAACTAAAGATTAGATATATAATTAAAATAATGTTGTACCTTTAAGCAGAAAATGAGTGTGTTATGAATATATACTCCAAGTTACACAAACAAATGAAAATGAAGAATTCCAAAGACTGTACTTGTCTATGTGTGGCTTGGACAATTCTGGTATATAAGCATGTGCACTAGACAAAGTCTACTGTCTTTGAAACCACAGCCCTCTTTCAATTTATTTTCTGTCTCCAATCCTTCTCTCCTACTCACAGGCTAAATCTGCAATTTAGTTTCTGATCCTAACTGCTTGTATAGAACATTCCAGAATACTGATAATATTAAGTAGAATCAAGTGATTTTCTGTTCCCACTTTGACTACTCACAGTATTTGATAATATTAACTTTCTTCAGTTTAACACATTCGAATGATCTTTCTTTTACTTTCTCTTTCATACTTTTTATCCAGTAAGTACATCTCAAATGTGAGGAAACTTCTGAGTACAGAGCACTGACTTTATAATAGAGGTAGAAGCCTAACTTTCTTTCACTACTCTGCAAAACATGCTATTATAAAGAATAAAAACATACTAAAAAGTAGCAGTTTCCCAACACTGTGCAGTTTTAGTATTATTTGCAATTTTCCTCAATTTATCTACATCCCACTTACTGATAGCCAACCTTAATGAGACGCATGTTCTGTGTTCAACATTTTTTTTTTTTTTTTGTCTTTTTCATTTTTATCGGTGTCAGGGATCAAACTCACGACCGCCTGCTTGCAAGGCAGGTACTTATGCCGGTGAGCTAAATCCTCAGCCCCTCAACATCCATTTTTACCTCCTTCATTACATACCTCCCTATACTGCAGAAACTAGACAGCTTAAATACTGTATTTCCCAGACTCTCTTGCAGCTAGAATTGTGGATGTGACTAAAGTTTCACCAATCAGATTTACTCAATAGAAAAATGAAGGGCAGAAGAGAAGAGAGGCTGAGGTTAGACTGCTTCTACTAGCAAGCACTGTCATGGAGATGTCCATATTATGCAGCAGCAATTTGCAAAAGTCCTGGGATTCAGCCACAGGTCTTGCATGTATTAAAAGGAGAGTACAAAGCATCCATTCTGAGGTATGGGTTGTAGCATGTTAGGGCGAATTCTAGAGCCAGTAGCAATGACAACCCTTTACTGATGAAGGTAGCTGCCTGCCTATACTAGCACATTCCAAATCATAGTAAGGACACAAGGTTCCAAAACAAAAGCTACTAAAAGCTATGGCTTATCAATTCTATAGGAGCTTTTCTAAACTTAAAAGATGTGATTTTCTTGGTAGTTCAGCTACAACGTGGCTTTTGAATGTCATTCCTAAGCTTTCTGTTATGGTTTATGTCTTTTTTTTTTATAACCAAATAAGGGTTTATTCCAGAAGTACAGTGCAATGTTGGTTTAATCTTTTTTTTTCTTTTGTTGGTTAATCTTAAAAATGATCAATGTAATTTTCCTTTTTAACAAAAAACTATCAATAGATGCAAACAAACAAACAAACAAAAAGAACTTAAAAAATCCAGGTTAGGGGGTCAGGGATTTAGATCAGTGGCATAAGCGTCTAACTGGCAAATGCAAAGTCATGAGTTTGATCCCCAGTACCAAAACCCCCCCAAAAAAACAAGTTAAAAAACTTTTAATAAATTAAAAATAGAAGGGAATGCCCTCAACATGATTGAGAACATCTGCAAAAACCACTAGCATCATACTTAAGGTTAAAGACTCTGAATGCTGTCTTTAAGAGTATTGAAAAATGAAAATGATTCAGCTGTAGCATATTAGCCATTTGTATGTCACCTTTTTTTTAATCCTGCTATTTTTTATTTTTCCCTTAATTAAAAGGATAAAAATGAAAAAGTAGATAATTAAAAGGAGATTGAGATAAAAAAAAAAGAGGGCATAACAACGAAACAGCGCAGGTCAAAACATAGCCATTTAAGCAAAACAGTGTTTCACCACAAGATAATCTCGACATAATAGTAGTTACTATAGTGTCTCTTCCCTTAAAATCTTTGGGTATAACTTCGTATACTGTAGCATCAAACCTATCAAGACAATGTAAAACCAACCGTTCAAGAGAATGACAGTATTACAGGGTATTTAGAATCAACAAACAGAAAATGAACAATGGTTTCTGTATAATCTTCTTGTCTATAGAAGTTTTTGTTTATATTATTACATATAATAAAATCCAATAAGATACAACACGTTAAAACCAATGGAGACAGAAGAACAAAAGCTTGATGGGACTTCAAAACAAGAGGATATTAAATCAGCACTACCTATTATGATGTCTTGTTTTCTCCAAAATGGCTGTTCCTACCATCCAACCTTCTCTGCCTCATTTCTGTTGAGCTCTTTTTCTGTCATTGGTTGTCAGTTTGTCCTCTTCATTTCACTTTCTGCTCCATTCATTGTGGCCGCTCTGCTACTGTTTCTGGAATCTTGGTATTTTTCATTTTTAGAATATCCTGCAGTAATCTCTGTAGAGTTGAATTGGTGGTTGCAAATTCCCCTAGTTCCTCTTTATCCTGGAAGCACCTTGTTTTTCCATCAATTTCTAGGACAGTTGTGTAGGATATATCAATCTTGGCTGGAGGTTATTATCTTTCAAAGCTTGAATTATTTTCCCCCACGCTCTTCATGATTTGATGGTTTGTGCCAAGAAGTCTGTAATTCTGATGGGTGTTCCCTTGTAAGTGATCTGTTTCTTGTCTTGGACGGCTTTTAATATTCTGTTCTTATATTGGATTTCTGGAATTTTGATCATTATATGCTTGGATGTAGCTCTGTTTGGGTTGCAGGTGACTGGGGTCTTGTATGCCTCATACATCTGAGTATCTTTATCTTTCGCTAAATTAGGGAAATTCTCCTGGATTATTTCTGTGAATAACTTTTGTAGTTCATTTGTTTGAGTCCCTACTTCTTCTTTTATGTTATTAATTCTTAAGTTATAGATGCTCTTATCATCTTCTAGTCTTTATATTATTGCTGTTTGTTTTCTTGTTATTTTTAAGAAGTTTTTCATTTCATGCTCCCACATTACTAATCTGTCCTCCAGTTCTGATAATCTATCCTTAGATTCTTTCAAGCTGTTATGCCAGCTTTCAACAGTTTTTAGTTTCCTGGTAATGTCTTTGAACCTGCTTCACGTATTCTATGTTTTCTCTATTTTCTCCATCAAACAATTCTCCCCTTTTTTTCTGTTCTTCCATTCCACCATCTATTTTTTCTTGGGCAGTGCTTAGCATTTCTCTAACTATTCTACTTATTTCTTGCTTTATTTCATTAAATACTTCATTTTTGAACTCATCTATGAGGCTCTGGAGATACCGCTTTATGTCTATAGGTGCCGTGTCTGATACTGCATGTTTTCTGTCTTCATTCTCTTTTGCATTTACCTCTCCTGGATCAGTGTTCTCAGGATTGGGGACTGAGGACCCTTTCTTGTTGCTCCCTTTTCCCATACTTTTTGTTCCTTCCATACAAGTGTGTATAGGAGGCCCAGGGTTTTTTTTGTTTTGTTTTGTTTTTCCTCTTTTCTGTTACAGTTTGTTTGAATCCACCTGCTAGGTGTTCCTGCCCACTGCAGTGTACTAGGGAGACACAGACCTGGGCAGCCTCTGCTGGACCCACCTCTCCAGGTCAACCTCCTGAATGCTTCACTGCTAGGGTACACCACCAGGCGCAGGCACCTGATCTGGGCTAGCTTACTGGATCTTAGTCCGTGGCGTCACCAGGCCAAGTGCCCCCCACCACTCCCGCTTGAGAGGGGAATATGCGACTAAAGTCACTGCAGGGCCCTGTTCCAGCTAGTCTGCTCGTTCCCAGAATGTCTTCTGTTGGAGCCTCCTAGTCATGAAAGGGTCCCTATTTCTCTCACTCACCGCAGGTCGATGCAGGGCTCCCGACCAGTCCCGCTCTCAACGCCATTTGGTTCGCTGATTCCAGCTCTCAGAGCTTTTGCGCGTCTCTCTCCCTGCGGTGCAGATTGGGACACAGTATCGGCAGCAGAAAATTCAAATCGCGGCTTCCAATGGCACGGGATCCAGCTTCCGTGCTGAGATTTTATCTGTTCCTTTTATAGCATCAGGATTGCACTTTCAGTTGGTTTCTCTCAGCTTAGATCGTTCCTGGGTCAGCAGGGTACATCTCCCCTCATGTAGGACTCCTCACACAGCACCGCTCCTGGATTCTAAACTGGTAATCTCAGAGAGCCTCCGTGGCTGCTGTTATTTGTCCGCCATGTTCTCCCGGAAGTCTGTCTATAGTTTTGTGTCTTGATGTTACCCCTTAAAGCCTCAGAGAGTCATGGGTGGGGCTTTTTCAGAGGTGGCTGAATCTAGAGGGTAAGACGGATTCATGGCAACTATTTTAAAATGACAATACGTAAACATCAACTAGTGATTTCTTACTGTTTATTTTTTTCTCTGAATGTATGTATTATTTCTATCTATTTTCTGTTTTGTTTAGTCTTTCTTTAAATAAAATTTTTTAAAAAAGATTGATTCATGGTACAATGCTAGGATTACCGGTGCTTTCAGGGTGGGTGATTACTAAATCAGTCCATATTGGACTGGCACTGCCCTAATCCCAATATACTGGATACACTATAAAGCACAGAAAGAGGCTTGTCTTCCCCTAGCTTCTCTGTTCCAGTCTGCCCACCATGAATTATTTTTCCACTGCTATGGCACCCTGCCTTGGAATTCCTTTCTTTAACTTTGGGTGTTAAGTATTTTGTCTCAGCAGCAAGAAAAGTAACTAAGAAAAGAATCTGGTACCACAAGTGGGGTCACTGCTGTGACTGTATCTGACTGTGTGGCTCAGGAACTTTTGGAAGGGGCTACCAGAAAGGGCAAAGAGTTAGGCAATCTTTTAAGAGATGCTGCCTGAACAAGCAAGAGCTGAAATGCTTGAGGCTGTACTTGATGGGAGATTTTGGTCAGAGCTCAGAAGACCAGAAGGCTGATAGAATGGTGCTGGTAAAGAACAGGTTCCAGAGGTTCCTGCTGGGAAGGAAATAATGCACTGGCTATTAGACTCTAGATGATATATGTTATGGTTCGGCAGAAAGTTTGTCTGCATTATGCTCATGTTCAGAGACTTTGCCAAAGACTAAGGGTAGCACACTAACTAATCTGGCAAAAGAAATTTCAAAACAGTCAAATGTTGAGGCAACGGCATAGCTACCATTGGATGCTTTTAGTCAGATTTATATTGAAAATCAAGAGCAAAGAGCCCAGCAGAATGATTTTGTGTTTTGAGCTTGGCCAGAAAGGAAGATCCAATAAGCCTGTGGACTGCAAAGAACAGGGAAGAGATCTTGATTATTGAGAAAGAACACAAAAATAGAAAAGATGGCCTGAAGTTATCACAAGAAACTGTTGGACTCCATCCTTGCAGCCTCAAAATTGCAAAAGTAAAAGACTTTGCTTTGAGAAGACAGTCCCAGAGCACCATGTTCCAGAATAACAGCAGCCTAGGGAAGCTGTTCCTCAGGATTTGATTCATAAGCACTCAAGCCCTACAGCCAAGAGAGAAGGAAGCTGATAGCAGACCTTGTCATCATCCATATGGTACTGGTTTAAGGTGAATGCAGAATGCAAGGCTTGTGGGGTCAGGAAGGCTTCTGCTCATATTTTGAAAGATCTTGGAGGCCAGGTGGTGTTCCCGGGAATGCAGTGTCTGAAGCTATGAATGTGAAGCCAAAGATGCAGTGGAGACCCTAGAAGTTTGGAGAAGCCAGGAATGTGGATCATCCAAGGAAAACTGTAAGGAAGGAGCAGAGCTGGCCCAAGACAGAAGCCATGGGCACTACCACCACCAGAAATACTTTAGGGGCAAAGCTGGTGTTGACAACTTGCCACAGATGGCCAGGGATCCCAGAAGTGGATGTGTGGGATTTAATGTTTGCCCTGCTGGAATCTGGTCTTGCTTTGTTTCTGTTCCTTGCTGACTCTCTCTTTATAACTTTTGGAATGGAAATGTCTATCTTGTGCCACTTTATGTTGGAAGTGTTTAATGTGCTTTTCATTTATACAAGTATACACAGCTAAGAGTCTGCTTTAAGTCTCAGAAGAGATTTGGGAGTTGGACTTTTCAGCAATACTAAAACTGTTAGGATTTTGGCAACTACTGAAGATGGACTAAATGCCTTTCATATAAAGAATGTCTTTATGGGGCCAGGGGCAGAATGTTATGGTTTATGTCTGGATGTTCCTCCTCAAAGCCACATGCAGTCATAAGTAGGGCTTTTTCAGAGATGGCTAAATCTAGAGGGTGTGACTGATTCATGGTGCAATGCTAGGATTAAGGGTGCTAAGATTAAGAGTGGGTGATTACTAAATAGGTCCACTATTAGACTGGCACTGCTTTAATTCCAGTAGACTGGATACAATATAAGGGACAGAAAGAGGCCTTGTTGCTTTGTTCCAGTCTGCCCATCATGAACTGTTTTCCTCTGCCAGGGCACCCTGCCTTCAAATCAGCCAATTATAGACTGAAACCTCTACAAACTGTGAGCCAAAAAAAAAAACCCCTCCTTCCTTAATTTTGAGTGTCAGGTATTTTGTCTCAGTAGCAAGAAAAGTAATAACTAAGACAACTTTCACCTAGAATTTGTCATTTGTTTTGTTCTTCCCAACAACTCTACAAAACTTAAAATACTTTATAAATCTCTTTCTGCTTGAACTAGCTAATCTCACACTTTTCTAGTTTACATTATAACTTAAAATGTAACTGCTAATATATTTCTCTTTCTTTCATTCTTTTGGTTTTTTTGAGGCAGGCACTCACTATATAGTTCAAGGTGATCTTGAACTCACTGTGTACCCCAGACTGGTCTCAAAATCAAGTCAATCCTTCAACTTCAGCCTTCTAAGTCCTGGAATTACAGGTGTGTGCTACCAGGCCCCACCTAAATTTCCTTTTACAAGTACCCTTCCCTAAGGCATGTATTTTCAAAGATGAGCCAAACAATTCTCTATAAGTGACTTTTTCTCAGTCACACACATATTGAAAGGTTTGTCAAGAATACATTCATTTTATATATCAATAGTTTTGTCCAACCATAAAATGAAATATCCTCTGGCTCACATATGATAGTATTTTATTATTTGTAACCTATAACATAATTAATATCCTAAATGAGATGCTGCTTGTTTGCTACTCATTTTTCATTCTGCTGCTACCTATGTTAAACATACCTCTCACAAAAATATGAATATTATATATACACACATGTATATGTATCATCTCTTGAGCAGCAATGGTTCCACATTACCTACTACTGCCTACTTTGCAGAACAAAATCTATAATTCTGTACCTGACATGAAAATCCTCTACAATCAAGCAGACTGGTCTCATCCATTTAACCTTTACTCCTAAAAGTTATGTTCCATTAATAGTATACATTGGTTCCTTGAACACACTGTGTTACCTCATGCCTCTGTACATCCACAGTAAGTGTTGGAGGGGGTTAAAATGGGGGGGGGGGTGTCTCGCTATTTTTCCCTGGTGAGACTCAAACTCCAATAATACTCCTGCCTCAGTCAGCCTCCTAAGTAGCTGGGACAATATACACAAGCCACTGTGCAGTTTCCTTCATCTGTTTGTTTCTTCTAAAAGGCTCTGATGAAGGCAACTTTTTTTTTTTTTAATTTTATTTAAGGAGAAAAGAAATAAAAAGCAGAGAAAGGGTACAAGTTATACAGATTTACAGAAAAAAAATGAACAGTAGGAAATCACTAGTTAATGGATTACATATTGTCATCCTAGAAATAATTGTTCAAGTCACAAAATTAAAGCTTGTAAAGTGGACATTCCATCAATGATATTGCAAACAGTTCTGTTCAATGATCCAATAAAACTCTGTGATATCATTTTCTATCTTATACACTTAAATATACATGCAGTTATATAGTTTAGAGCACTTTCTTTTCCTCTCTTTTGTACCATGACTATTACACATTTTGGGTTTCATTGCTCCCACGGTTCTTATTTACTTTTTTGGAAGGGATTAAAACCAAATGTGACATAACAGAACAGAATCGGTCAAGTCAAAAGGGTGGACATAATAGATAATGTAAAAACATGATACAAGGTGATCAACAATGGTTACCATAATGCCTCCCGCTATCTCTAATAGAATTTGATGAAGGCAACTTTGTAAAGAAGCTTTCCCTCAACTCCTAGGTAATCATGTCACTTTTTCCCCTTTGTTCCTACTGTATCTTATATATACTTTTACTATTGTAATCATATTGTGCTGCACTGTTCTACTTCACTCAACAAATTATTTATTAAGTGTCCACAATACATTGTTCTAATGTCAGGATTAACACTGAATGAAAAGAGGTTCTATTCCCACAGAACTCCTGTACAACCTAGACAGGGGAGATAAATGCCACAAATCCTTATTTATTACCATGGAAAAAAAGAGTTATTGCCATGGAAAAACACAAAGCAAAACAAGAGAGTTAAGGAGTTGCAGAACTAGAGGATAAGGGAAGGAAAACAATGCTGCTTTACACCAGGAAAGGTCTGTTAGGCCCCTTAAGCAGTAACCTGAAGGAAGGAATAAGCCTGGAGAAAGAGATGGACAGGCAAAAAGCCCTGAGACAGAACAGTTTGGTACTCTACAGGACTATCAAGGTCAGAATGGCTGTAAAGCAACAAGCAAAGTGTAAGAGGAAGAAAATGACATGATAAGGTAGGAATGGGGGAAGAGGCAAATTAAACAGGGTCAGGTCCCACAGCCACCGGAAAGTTTCAGGCTTTTCTGTGTGAGATGGTAAGCTATGGAAGGATTTTGAGCCTAAGAATAGCATGATCTAATTTTTGTTTTAGAATAATCACTGCAGAAGGGACTATAATAATTTGGATTAAAGATAATTTGAATTGGGGGAAGGTCACTGGCATAAACAATGGCTGTATATTTTGAAGACAGGCCAATAGGATTATTATTTTGCACATAGGATAATAAAGAGGGCAAGAATAACTTCTAAGAGTTCTGACCTAAGCAATTGAGTGAATAAAGATGACATTTCCAGAAGCAGGAGCTTCTTGAAGACAGCAACCAGGCACAGTGATCCACACCCATAATCCCAGGTACTCAGATGGCTGAGACATGAGGATGCCAAGTTTGAGGTCAGCCTGGGCAATCAGTAAGATCCTGTCTCAAACTAAAATGTAAAAAGAGCCTTGAATATACAGCTCAATGGTAAAAATGATGATAACAATATTAATAATAATAATAGTGATAGAGAATAAAGTTTGAGATGCCTATTACACATCCAAATGCAGATGTCAAGAGGACAAAGGTTACTGACTGGAGAGGAAACTTGAAAATTGTTAGCTAGGATAAAATATTTACAAAAAAAAAACCTGATAAGACTATAAAAGACAACAAAGTAAATATGGACAGAAAAGAAATATGAAGACTGAGCCTTAGGGTTAACATTTTGAGGCAACAAAACAGAGATGACACCAAACAAGGAAGGCTTGGTTGCCTCTTCACTGAATTATACACTTCTTGAGGGAAGGGATCAATCTTTAGCACCATTCTTAGTATTTAATATATAATGAAGTATTTATTGAAAAAGTATGAATATATATGTATATACTAGGGCATGGACAAAAAGAGGTTCTAATATATATGTCAAAATATAAAACTACATGTAAACTTACACTTAGGTTGATCTGCATTAAATGCTCCAAAGGTTAAATATGAAGCTACTGCAAACACTAAATTTAAGAATCTATGCTAGGGGCCAGGCATTTAGCTCAGTGGCATAAGTGCTTGCCTGGCAAATGTGAGGTCCTAAGTTCAATCTCTGGTACAACCCCCCCCCCAAATCTATGCTAATACACAATATTGCAAATAACCAATCCAATGCCAAAATTCACATATTTTAGTATTTTTTGAGTACCAGCTAAGATGCTAAGGATAAAACATAAGCAAAATAGTAAAAAGTCTGTGTCCTCACTAGGCTACTATAGTTGAACAGGCTGGCAATAAATAGATACATAAGTTTTGTACTTGAGTGACTAAAGATAATGATGTGTAATTTATCAACAATTGTTACTTTTTCATTATTTTGTTGTGAAAATTTGTTTTACCTTTTCTTCTTAATATTAACAAATAAAGTAAAAAAAATAGATACATAAGTAAAACTTTACACATACTAGTAATAAACAGTAAGCAGGAATGGCCACTTTATAAAATGGCAGAAAGTAGGACAGTCAAGGGATACTTCATTGAGAAAATATTTTCTGCACAAATATCTGAAGGAGAGGAGAAACATAACTAGAAAAGAGTAGTTTTTTGCAACACTGTCAAAAAGTAAACAACTAAACACACACACAAAAACACTGGAACCAAACAGATAAGATAAATTAATGGAAATAGAGAAAGATAGCCAATTCTCTGTGTACAAGATCGATGATTTATGCAGAGATTTTCAGACAGTGAAACATACCTCCTACCACACAAATTTTATCTAGCACTCGTCCCAAATATCAGGCTACTAAATAGAGATTTTGGTGTATGTCTTTGTACACATATATGGAAGTATGCACATGTGCACTTATGTGCATGTTTGGGGCACTGTGCATTTATATCTTTAGTCTTTATGTGTGTTTCTGTGTGTCCTCAGGGAGGATACTACAGGGATAAGAAAAGAAGACATTTGTTAAGTACAAGACTATAAATAGTTTCTAAAACATCTCATTTGATTTGTGCAACAACCCTGTAAGGTAAGCACTATTTTCCCATTTATAGTGGTACTTTGGTTCACTAATTTAATTTATTCCACAATTTTGGAAAAGATGGTTACAGTTGTGTTTGTCACCAACGCAGAATTAAGAACTAAACAAAATTCTGCCAAATGCTTCTGTCTGCAAACCAAATTGCTAACGGAAGTGTTCATGAACCAAGGTACCACTGCATAATTTTTTCTAAAAATCACAATCACATAGCTGGTAAGGTACCCTGATATAAGTTGAACTCCAGAGCTTATAGTCTCCATTTTTCTGTTAAGGTGTGTCTGAATACAGCAGTATTAAGAACCCATTCTAGTCCGACAGAGATCTGGTAAACCCAGGCCTCTTCAAAGGGTAGCATTAAGCAGGGTATGGTGATACATGCCTGTAATCCCAACACTTGAGAAGCTGAGGCAGGAGGATCACTGTTCAAGATCAGCCTGGGCTACAAAATGAGCTCAAGGCCAGCCAGAACTACATAGTGAGACCCTGTCTCAAAAAAAGACCAAAAAAAAAAAAAAAAAAAGGATTATCATTGAATATAAGAGCAGAGGTCAACATAGATCCCAAAAACATTAACCTTAAGGGAAACTGCAAAGGGCCAAGGTGCTGGACAAGATGATCCTAAAATAAACAAAAAGCCAATCCATAGTAATCACTACTATTTACAGAATGAATTAATGCATGTATTAAACATAACACATTTTTAGGAATTTCATATACATTATTTCTCTTAACTTTGACCATAATTCTTCCAAGTGATACATGCATTTCCAAAATACAGATATTAGGAACGGAAGGATAATGCTGGAAGAGGAAAACAATGTTAGGAAAGTTCTGGAGGTGGGAATAAGAGAATCACCTTCAAAGAGACAGTGAACAGTCCAAGCAGGCCAAGGCAGAAAGAACAATAAAAGGAGAAACAAAAGGGGTAAATTATACAGTAAGGCTGGAAATGAACAAAAAGTCAAAAACAGTAGCCAGCAAGGGTCACTAGATTCTGCATGGTCAGAACTACATTTCAGGAAGATTATCCTGACAGTTACAAAGACTACACTGAGACAATGAAAGGGCAATAGGAGGAAAGCAAAAATGAAAGAGATACACAGAGACAGAATTTACAGAATTTGGCATTACTGGCTTTAGTGACTTAGGACATGATGTCCTAATAACAGAAATATCAACTCATGTGGAATAGAACTTTAGGCGGCATAAAGATATGACAATAAGGAAATGTCATCATATATTCCCTCCACAAAAGAAACAGAATGAGGAAAAAAATGAAACAAACATATTTAAAAAAATAACAAGGGGCCAAGGATTTAGCTCAGTGGTGTAAGTGGCTGCCTAGCAAGCACAAGGTCATGAGTTCAATCCCCGGTACCAAAAATATAAATAAATAAATAAATAATTAAAAAAATATACATAATATGGTCTCTGGTGTTCACAAGTTTATACTAAAAGGATAATTAAAATACTACTGTGCCATGCAAGTATAAAGAAAACAAACCTATCTAATGGTAACATATCATAAGGTCTTTAATTTTTTTCTCAAGTTTAATTTCAATTTTTTCAAGAAAATAAATTCTTAAAAATACATGCAGTATTGGTATATTACAGGAAGTTAAATTAATGTATTCTGGAGGCAGACATGAATTTCTGCACAAGCTTTGCATTTAAGTTCTATGGCCTCAAAGGACATACGGACCTCATAAATCTGTGCCTCAAACTCATATGTAACAAGAACTAACTAACTACAGTGTACTTTAGCACTTCTGGGGAACACTCAAGAAAGGTACGTGGCACAATGCCTAAAACAGAATAAGCAGTTAGTAAATCATAACTATTAGTGACTTTCCTAGGCTAAATACTCTTTAAAATCAGAATATGTATATAATTGCCTTGACTCAAGTCATTAGGCCCTAACCAAAGATAATCTGTAATTTAATAATTGAATAAATCAGAAGACATTACTTTTAAAAATTTTTTTTGTGGTTCTAGGGACTAAACCCAGGACCTGATGGGTACTAGGTCAACTGTTCTATCCCTTAGCTCCATTCCCAGCCCTTTTAATTTTTGTTTGCTTGTTTTTGCAGTGCTAGGGATTTAATTTTAGTTTGAGACAAGCTCTACCAAGTCTGGCTTCGATTCTGCAATCCTTCTGCCTGAGTATCCTATGCAACTGGAATCACAGGCGTGTACTTCCACATCTGGCTTAGAAAAAGCTTTGCAGCTATATTTCTCTCCTTAGTTGTTCCCCTGAAAACATCACTTGAAATCACACATTTGTGATATTATTTGGAAAAGAATAAGATATGATACCAGTAGATTCACATGGACTATCACAAATCTACTAGAAGGTAGTGTTTTCTGGTGATAAATTAACATAGATTACTGGCCTGTCAAGCAATTTTTCTCACTCTCTGTAAATGACATGTAGCTGTAAAATCATGATCTAAAATTCTGTTAGCCTATCTTAGTTACTTTTCTCATTGCTAAGATAAAACACCCAACAACCAAAGTTAAAGGAGGAAGTTTATGTAGCTCACAGTTGGAAGTTTCAGTCCATAATCAGCTGGCTTCAAGGCAGAGTGGCAACAGTTCATGGTGGCAGAAAACAGCAAAAGTGATAAATGAGAGAGAAAAGACAAGCCTCTTTCTGTCCCTTATATTGTATGCAAGTGAATCCCAGCATTACACTACAAATCAATCACACTAGATTCAGTCTCTGAAAAAGTCATATGACCCCATATGAAGCTTTGGGGGACACCTAGACACAAACCATAACAATCTCAATCAATAGGTAATCTTTTTTAAAAAAATCAACACAATAAATAGTATCAGAAACCTGGTTATGCTTAAGAACAAAGCATTATGATAAAACAAGGTAGCATCTGGCCAAGCACTCAAAACAGACACCACACTCTAGGAATCCAGTACAGTTTAGGTGGTAAACCTAGACTCAATGAGCAAAGACTCTTTGCAGCTATAAAACACAAACTATATTAAGTTACAGTTAGATAGGAAAAAAAATTCTGGTGTTATATTGTCTGGTGGGTAAATATAAATAATGATCATATACATTTTTTTTAAACTGTAAAGAAAATTTTGAACATTTTCATCACAAAGGAAGAAATGAGATATATGTTCTTACTCTGATTTGAACATTATACATGTATCAAAACATTTTGTACTCCATAATTATATGCAACTGCTGTATGTCAATCAAAAATCTTTTTTAAAAGATGTTTTTTTTTAAACAAAAAAACAGGGATATGGCTCAGCAGCATGTCATCTGCCTGGCAAGCACAAGATAGTGAGTTCAATCCCTGGTACCAAAAAAAAGTGAAAAAACTTTTTAAAATACAAATTAAAAATAACAACAAAACAGTAACAATGAAATGGAAAAGGGGATTTGAAGGAGGGGAGTTGGGGAAGGAGGGAAAGAGGAATCAAAATGCGTTATATGTATATATGTACATATTTCCTAACGTCAATATAAACTTCATGTATTGTAAATATGTATGGATTAAACTGAAAAAAAATTTAACCCCAAACTATATATCATCTTTGACAAAGCATAAAGTTGAGATTAAGGCATCAATTCTACTACAACTCTTCAAAATGTCCCAATGGGCAAGCTGCAATTTCTCATTAGGGAAAACAAAAGAACATAATTAGCAACTACTTGCTGCATACATGTCATACACATAATAGCCCACATACACTTATCTATAGTGCCATCATATTAACCAGTACTGACTGCAGCTTAGTCTAGAACAAGAAGATAGAAAGCTATTATACATGAAAAGGCAAATTTCACAAAGTTTTACCAGGAAGTGTCCATGGCTCTAGATGTACCTCAAGTGGAAGCATGATCTTCCCATAGTTTGCCTTGCTTACTTCTTGTGTCAGTTTTGAACGGGCTATTTTCTAAAACCCCTGTAAGTTTTAAAGCACATATAGTGGGAATCTCTCCTGGGCTACAATATGGTTCCTACACCTACATGAAACTGAGCAAGGCTCATAAGAAAACCAAGAGAACCTGACATAGCAAACATAAGTTAGACCCAAAGCCAGATGTTGGCAGTGTTCAGGGCCATGTGCCTGGGCCACATATAAGAGATGATTTCTGTTTCTGGTAATGGCACATAGGAAGCCAAAATAGGACTTAGCCTGACCTAGTGCTTTAAAAAAAAAAAAAAAAAAAAAAGTGGCACCGAGACATAAAGGCAGGTATACATGTGTTTGTATGTGTTTTCTAGGAGAACCATTTAAAAGCACTGAGGATCCCATGCAAGTCAAGAAAACAGAGAACGACCTTTCTTTTTTGTTACTCTCCAAAACAGTGATTAATAGTGGATTTGAATATTCTAATTATTGACTATAATAGGCCACAATCAATGTATAAGAAATATACCTGCAACCCTATCACTCAGGATTGTCAAGAGTTCAAGGTAGTTCGATCCCTGGTACCGATAAAAACAAAAAAGACAAAAACAAAACAAAACAAAACAAAACAAAAAAAGAGTTCAAGGCGCACCTAGGGTCCATAGCAAGACCTTGGGGCTGGGGATTTAGCTCAGCGGCATAAGCACCTGCCTTGCAAGCAGGCAGTCATGAGTTCGATCCCTGGTACCGGTAAAAATACAAAACAAAAACATAGCAAGACCTTGTTTCCAAAGAAGGGGAGAAAAAAAAAAAAGCAATTAGGAACACTCCTGTACCAGCCAGTACTAGGGACTGAACTCAGAGCTTTTGCACTAGGCTAATTTGTCCTTTTATTTCTTGAAACAAGGTCTCACTAACTTGCTAAACTGCCCAGGCTAGGCTTGAAATCCTAATCCTCTTGCTTCAGCTTCCCAGAATTATTAACTTCTTGACAACAAAAATGTACTTACTGATTTCTCCTAATACGCTAATGGACAGGCAAACTGGTAGAGATAGGGACACGGATTTTGGTAACATAGAGACCTTATGAAAACCTGGCTTTGTACTCTTAGATCTTGAGTAAATAAGCTTTCTACCTCCCTCTGTAAAGTAACAATTTTTTCATAAAAATACATTAAGTGAAGAATTTGTAAAGGATTTCAATGTAACAGTTGGAAACCAGTAAATATTCAATAAACATTAATTCACCCCCCTTGTATCTATTAATGAAATGTTATTGTTTGAATGACAGGGTCTTACTATGTATGTGTCACTCTGGCCTCAAACTGACTGTGTAGCCCAGACTGACCTCATATTCATAATCCTCCTGCTTCAGCCTCCCAGAGTGCTGGGATTACAGGCATGAGCCATACCTGTTGTTCTGATACAATGCGATATAAATAAAAGTTGGTAAAAGTAGCCAAATTAACAATTAAAAGGTCTCCACCACACACACAAATGCTACATTTTAAAGGATCAAAATTAATCAAGATTGGTTTACCACCTTCCTTTAAGACAAAGGATTCACTTTTTGAAAAATCAGTTTTTTAAACATATACAACTGATCAAACAGGCAAAGCATATGGGCATTCACTGTATTTTTCTTACAAATTTTAAGTCTGAAGTTATAGCAAAACAAAAAGTTACCAAAAAACAGAAAGTTGATGTTATTTCTGTAGGCACCCAAAATATTACTAAACCTAATATCTGATTATCTTCCCTTTTGGCTGACAGGATAGTCTTCAAAATTACAGTAAGAGCAACTCATAACTTAAAACTTATCCTGTATCAATCAAATTCACTGACACAGCCAAGTATGGTGTCACATCTGTATTCCCAGCACATCAGGAGGCTGACACAGGAGGATCACAAGTTTGAGCTCAGCCTGGGCAACTTAATCACTGAATGAGAGCCTATTTCAAAACCTTTATTTTAAAGGGGTAAGAATTTAGTTCAGTGTGAAGGCCATGGGCTCAATACCTAATATCACACATATACACACACAAAGAAAACAATCATTTATATAGTCATTTTAAATAACATAACCAATACACAAACATACCCTCTGCAGAAAACTAAAACATTACAAGAAAGCTAATTCCCTTTGTCCACCATTGAGGAAGCTTCACAAAGCTCTTAAGAAGGAACAGATGAGCATGGGTAGAAAGCACAGTAACAATCTTATTACCACCCAGTAGATCACTAGGTAAGTACTAAGTGATCTTCATATATTAAATATAGAACATTTGCAACACTTATAGTAATAGTAATCCCATGCAGCATTCTAGAAAGAACTCTGATAGCAGTGAACAAGTGCCTAACAGGCAACTAACTGTGTGACACCAGGATCTCCGCGTGTCCGAATCTTCAGGTATAAAATGAGGAACAAGGTATGTTCCTTACCTTCCAGCTCTACATGCTTGTGATTCTCTAAAAATATAAAGAATTAAACAACTATCATTTAGTATAGCCTACAGTACAAAACAGTAAGACCTTTTTTCATCCCACTCACAGTTTAGAGCTACTTCACTGTCGGGGGTGCCTTAACAGGTATGGATTATGTAGTGGTGACACAATAAATAATGTCAAAAGTATTGTCTTAAAGCAAATGATCCATGTTACAAAGCAATAATCAAAATGCTAGAAGGTATATTTAAAGACCACGTCTAAAGCACTCTTTTACAAGGAAGAATTTGCTGGAAGTCATTAACAGCGCTTAGAATCAAGCTCACAAATTTACCAACTATAGACCACCGGTGTTTGTACATCTATTGATACAATCTTGAAAGATGTGACTATTTTAGCTAGGAATTTTTGATGACTAAAATGACATATGGATCAAGATGTCATACGTATCTGTACCAATTCCCCAAGATGAATGCAATTATGTATCAAAAAGATATATTAAAAAACTTAAAAATAAAAAAGTATACAAAGCTAAAGATACATCATAAATAATTTTCTATATATACTACACAATGAAACTTTGTAGCTCTCAAAAAAGCATAAAACTTCATTAGCAGATAAAACACAAAATCTGACAGTACTGTCAAATCATTTCATTAAGCACATTAACAAGAAAATAGGATTGGCATCTATGGTTAACGGATAAAATAATAGTTTTATTCCAGTTACATTAGTCCCTAAGTCAATTGAGAGTTCTTAGTTAAAAATAACCAAACAAACAAACTATGAACTCATTGAGGTTTACCTCCTGCCTTCTGCAGAGCAAGTGATTACTAGACTGTTCTATGAACTTTTACAAAGAACCCTTTTCTCTCCAGTTTCTATCTCAAAGATGGACTCTTCTTCCATTCTTAATAACTCATCATCTCATTTCAAGTTTCTGACAATAATGAATTAGTAGAATGAACAAACCCTTCTTGATCTCTCCCTCTATTAATTTAAAACTGTTCATCTCATTTCAAACATCTGACAATAATGGATTCCAAGCATGAATAAGCCCTTTTTAATCTCTTCCTCTCAGCTCCACTGGGTAGTCAATACAATGTTTTATATTTTATTATCAAAATAAGTCAAACCTGCCATGCCAAATAGAAACACTTAATGGGTAAAGATGATTACATTTTGTTTTCCAGGTTTCAGGACTAATTATTAACAATATTTATGAATACAGTCAGGTAACAATATTCAAATACCATAAGTCATTAGAGCATTTTTAAAAATTTAATCCTTCTCTTAATGAAGGAACACTGGCATCAGTTCAAATCTAAACTTAGTAGGCACTATGATTTTGAAAGAGATCAACTTCCTGAGAGACTCATGTAGTTTCTCTTAGTAATTCTAACATCTTTTAGTTTGTTCTGCTATATAATTTACTCTGAAACTATCCTAGGATAACTCTGTAAGGTAGGGCATTTTCTAAAAGTCTATTCTGTTCTAATCAATTAAAAAAATAAGTAACAAGAATGATTCCTACTCTGGAAGAGCTCACAATATTACTGGGGAAATAAACAAATGATTTCTATGAAATGTGTTATAATAAGGAAATAAGCAAGGAATTGTGATTCCCCAGCAGCAGGAAAATCTAACACTCTCTGGCCAGAGATGGGGGTGGGGGCACTAAAGCAAGTTTTGAGCACAGGATCACATGAAGCAAGTTTCTGAAAGATGAGTGGAAATTCCTTGATAAAAATATGGGGGAGGGAATGGGGAAAGACAATCTCTGGCAGAGGAAACAATATATACAAATGGTTAGTGCTGAGGTATTATTGCCATTCTAAAGATAAAAGGAGATAAGCTCAAAGGTAAATGGGCCTAAAGTCATGTGATTATTAATTAACAATGTATAAACAGAATACTGGTCTTTTCATTTTAATCAGCTTTGTACATCAGGAAATGCAAGAACATGTCAAACAATATCAGATAATGAGTTTTTATCTCCTACTTTACTCCTTAAGAGATGATTCACAACGGACCCATTTGGGGCATGGGGGTAATGTGATTCTCAGCAATACCATGAGATACATATTTTCACTATCCCCATTTTATACATGAGAATATGAAGGAACATAGAGATTAACAAAACTGGAAATTAAGTGACAATTCAGTCCCATGTAAATAACTTCACCAGACTTCTATCCTCAGCCATACCCACACAGATCCCTGCTACTTTGTCAAACACCTTAGAGTCCTCCTTTGTCTGAAAGTATCAGGGATATTATGTAAGTTCTAAAACATAACATAATTCTACAGATATCACACAGTACCATACATCTAAAAGTTCACACTAACCTTCATAGCTTATCTCTGTTATGAATCTGGTATCCCTTAAATAGTTAAGTCCATTACTAAGTGGTATGGACCTTTCAGCAATATCTGTACAATTTGAATTAACTGCGCAAGTGTAAACTCAACAAAAAATAGCAACCAAAAAGGTTACAAAATAAAGAGTATGAAGCCTTAAGATGTATGAAGAATGTCAAATTCCCCCCTTTTTTTCCTAACGAGTATGGGTTATTTTGGAAGGAAGGGCATGTAAATGTGTTCAGGTATGTAAATGTGTTCAGGTATGTCAACACTCCTGCTACTTTGCACAGCAGTTCACACCAAAGGATGGAATTTGGAGTACACCCCTAACCTCCTCTATCAAGGGTTCAAATGACAACCTTAGGATAACTGACAACAAAGCTTGCTTCTGGAATACACTTAGAGAAGTAGACCATTCAGAACTACCATGTTTTCTTAGGGCACTAGAAAGAGCTCCAGAAATTGGAGATCAGTCTGTAAGACAAAATACTGTCAGCAACACTGAATTTACTAACATCAGTTGACTGTTTCAACTGTACCCTAAAGAAAAACTTTGAGCACATACGGTTTGGCTATAAAATTATTTTTGATTTGTCAATTTAGTATGTCACAAATTAACAAAACAAGCATGTAGCCTCTTATTTCTCCAGTACATTAAAGGTATGTATATCAATCCATCCTCACTTTTTACTAGCATAATTCAGAGTTGAGGGGTCCTATCTATGTCCAGGAGTAAGAACATTTCTTTCTGGCTCATTTTCAACCCTGTGGATCTCTAACTCCAGATTAGAGGCACCCAATAAATAGTTTCAAATCTGCCAGTACATCTCCAGGCCAGTAGGCACTGTAAGGCTTTCTTCCAAAGCTTCTCAGTGTGAAAAGGAAATGTGACATAGACACCTGATTCTCCAAATTGCTAAATATCTTAATAAATGGAATCACTATCATCCATCCATTTCTGTGACTTTAGTATCTTTTAATGACTCTTTCACTCCTCAGGCCCCACCCTACAAAACCTACATCATCAGCTTCAGGGAAACAGAAAAGGGCAAACTCGATCACTTGTAGTACACTAGTTAAAAGGAGGGCAAAGAAATAAAAGAAAGGTATATAAATGCAGTGAGATATATTTCCTATGAAACACTCTCACCATGCCCTAAGGAAGAAGCTGAGCAATGCAAAAACCAAGAAACTAAGATAACTGATGTATTACTTTGACCATGGTTAAAGCAGTAACATTCCTAGCGAATGGATGAGCATTTGGATTCTGAGCAGTGGGACTGCTCTAAACCACAGAAACAAAAGTTATGTTTTTTTTTAAAATTTCAAAGCCACGCAGGATGCAGTAATGTCGCTTTCAAAACTGTTCTCAGTGCTCTTTACCATGAAGTAAATGAATATATAAGGATACTATATTCCTCTAGAAACAGCCCAACCTTAAATATATCTCAAATTTCAAGATATACATATGCTGTTCTATGGAACAACCCAGTCTCAAAGGGGCATTTTGGTCCACTTAGTTTTTCTATTATTAAATTAGATATAAGCAAATATTACACATAAGACCATCTAAAATCTGAAATAATTTTATACCTTAGAAAATTAATCTTGGAAACTTAGGTGTGGAAAAGATCTACATCTGTTCCATGTTTCAAGAATTGTAACCACTTATAGGGCCCCAGAACTATTTCAGGAAATTAAAACGTGAGAAAATGTAGTATGCATGCACTTAGGGTTTAATAAAATTCTAAGTAACTGAAAGAGGGAGTAACCCGAAAAGAAAATGGAAATTTAAAATCAATTAATAACATAATTAGGGAAAAAATCTTTATATCCTGCTCAAGAAAGGGCATTGTTAGCCATTTTAATGCAATTTTATACAAGAAATAGCCCTCACAACTGAGGGTTGTTTACATGTGTCATGAAGTATATCTTCAATCCAATGATAAAGAATAAAGAAAGCAATGTTACTTTTTGACAACAGCAAAGTTTTATTAGTTTATCTTACAAATAGGAAAAAAGAAAACATTTCATTTCGTTTAAATAAATTTCTGTGGAAAAAACGGCAATCGAAGGCCAAAGGATTGCTTTTAAAAGTACATGTCCAAATAGCAAATTAAACGAGCTTGTTTGTCTACGGTAAGGCTTAGAGCCTCTGAGCAAAATTTTCTATTTAGTTAACCAGTGTGGGTCGCTCCCCAACGTAACAATTAAATTCATGAGAAGGGAAGGAATTAAGTGTGCTAAGCGCGCATTGGATGACTGTGTTTTGAGACCTGCTCACAGGAAGCCACTACATCCTGTCCCAAGTCCCTGTCAGTCACGCCGTCTCTCGATTCGAGTCCCCGACACGGCGAGGAGGGGCGAGCACAGGTGTCCCGTCCCGGGCCTCCGCGCGCGCTCGCCCGCCCGCCCGCCACGCGCCGAGCGGCACCCACCGCGTCCCAGGGCGGCCTCTTCCCCAGCTCGGGGAGCCGGTTTCACCTTCTCCCCGGAGCTCGGCAGCCCCCTCCCCTAGGCCAGCCACCCCACTCCAGCCGCGCCTCCACCTAATTACGGCCCGGCCCCCACCTCGCGGCGGCTCCCGGCGCTGCGGCCGCCCAGAGGCCTGCGTCTGAGGGCGGCCGGAAGCTCCTCGCGCCCCCGACCCGCGCCCAGCGTTCCGGCGTCCGAGTCTTCCCGGCGGCCGGGCCCCTTCCCCGGCCAATCCCCCGCTCCCACTGGCTCAGAGGGCAGCCCCGGCCCACGCCGGCCGTCGAGGCGACACCGCCCCCAACACACCCCCTCCAGCCTCGCCCGTCGGCGGCCCGGCGCTCTCTCAGGCCGCCACCCCCGCGCGCGATGCCCCTCAGCCGCCGCCAGCAGCCCCTCAGCCCGGCCCCCGCTTACAGATCTTGCCCCGCAGGCTCTGCAGCACGCGGACCTCGCAACTATCCTCATCCCCAGCCTCAAGCTCTGCCGTCGCAGCTGCCCCTGGCGCCTGGGAAGAAGCCGCAGCAGCAGGCGTCGCCGCCGCCGCCATGGTGCCGCCCGGCCCGTGCCGCAGCCCCTCCGCCTGCGTAGCCGGGCGAGGCGGAGCCCAGCGGCGGCCTAGGCCCGGGCAAGCGGCGCGCCTGGCCCCGCCCCCGCACCCGGCCGCGCTGGCCCCGCCCCGCGCGGCCCCGCCCCCGCCCCACCCGGGCTCCTCAGTCACCGCCCCGCCCCCGCCGCGCTCCTCAAACCGACCCCTGGCTGTAGCGCTGACCAATCGTGCACGTTGATCGTGGCTCGGAGCAGTCGTGAACCCCCCTTTACAGGGAGAAAACCCTCGTCCTCCTGTGATCCCCAAATCCAGTGGGAATTGGGCTTCCCCCACGAACCAATCCCCGAGTCTCCTAAAGCTCCGGGAAAATGCGACTCCTTTTCCAATTAGGGAAACTCCCCTGGAAAGAAAACAGAATTGGGCACAAGGTAATGGACATCAAAACTACCTAATGCAAAAGAAAGAGCCAAGAGATATATGAGACTCCCCAACAGTACCCTCATGCTCCTTCCACAGAAACGCCACATGTACAAACCCTTATTCTTGAGGAAGAACCCTTACTTTGCAAAAGTCCTTAGGAAGTGGGCCCCAGATTCCCTTTGCAGCATGAATGCAGTCCCCAGGGACCCTCCCAAAAATTCTGAAGCATTTACTACCCAGTGTGTATTTCGGAATTACAAAGGGTTAACCTCTGTACACCCCTGTAAATCGGCTTGTTAAAATGTTGATTGGCTCTTGAAATTCGTAAATCTTCAACTAATTGTTAGCTTTATCTCAAGGGGACTCTTTACAGTGAGTAAACTGCATGAATAATACCCTGGTATGTGATGAGGAAGATGATTTCCTGGTCTTGAGGTTGTTAACTGTGCTGCCCTAAGAAGGAAGAAAGTGTGACTTCATAGGGCAGGGTGGTTCTTTACCAAGCCAACAACAGGAATCGGTCAGTCACAGTCAACAAATACTGTTTTGAGGATCAGATACAGAATAGCACGAGGGCCAAGGTGAAGAGACCTAGCCCTCTAGCAGCTCAGTCCGTGGGAGAGAGAGGGAAGAGCAGAGGTCCTGGGAGATAAGAAGGAAGATGGGGAGAAGCAAAGAGATCTTTTGGGGGAAACGCACTCTTCCGGGAAAGGGTAAACTGGAGACAAGTGGGAAGAAGCAGAAGTGTACCAGGGAGGAGAAACCACTTGCACAAAGACAGCAGCCGGGAGAGTGGCCTGTGTTTGCTATGTGCCTGGTGCTGAGGGGCAACTATTCTAGTTCTGCGTGTGTATGGTTTGCCCCCGTTCCCCTCTATGATCTTTATGAATCTGGGACAAAGGGAACATCCCTCCACTTATATGCATGGTTTGCTGTCATTTCAAACAAGTCCAAAACCTCCTTCCTTTCCAAATTGAAGTGCATAAGCTGTTACTGGAGCTAGAATGATTCTTTCTTATTCCTTGCCCCCACACTCTCTTTTCGTTGCCACATCCTTCTCACTCTACTGAAATCGCTTTTCTCTCTCCCCACTCCTTTCCATTCACTGTCATTGTCCTTGTTAAATCATCCTCACTTGTTGATCACAAGGATCAACTTGTCATAGTTCTGTTTTTGCTGTTTTTAAGGGCATGCCTTTTTACATTTAAGCATAGAGCCTGATTTTATCTTTTTACACGTGTGACATTTGGGTAAATTATTCAACTTTTCTGAATGTGTTTCTTTAGCAATAAACCAGCAATGCTATATTGGTTTGTTTCTTTGAAGGGTGGTCCTTAACATTCATTAGTGAAGGAATGTGTGTATAACCCTGGTGTGGTGGCACACCTTTGTAATCCCAGCACTCTAGAAAACTGAGGCAGGAGAATTACATGTTGAAGCCACCCTGGGCAATTTGGAACTCAGCAACACTCTGTCCCAAAATTAAAAAAAAAAAAAAAAGAAAAAAAAAGAAAAAGAAAAAAAGGCTGCATATGTAGCTCAGTGTGAAGGCCCTATGTTCAATTCCCAGTGTGTGTGAAGGGGTGGGGGGAGCATGTGTGAAGCATCTAATTGGATTAACTCAGTAAATGGTAAAGGTTGCTTTATGCTCTCATCAGAGCTTTTGTAACTGATCTACCCTGCTAGGTATGGTGGCCCATGCCTATGATCCCAGCACATGGGAAGGCTGAGGCAATAGAATCACCACAAATTTGAGACCAGCCTGGGCTACAGCAATGAATTCAATGCCAGGTTGTACTACTAACCAAGACTCTGTCTCAAAAAAATATAAAAATAAAACAGGAAAAAAATAGATTCCTCATCCCCTTCATCTAGCTACCACTTCATCTTCTTAAAGCAAAAATAGGAGCTTTTTATTTGCATGCTCAAAAAATAAGTCAATAGGGGCTGGAGATTTAGCTCAGCGGCATAAGCGCCTGCCTTGCAAGCAGACAGTCATGAGTTCGATCCCTGGTACCAATAAAAACGAAAAAGAAAAAAAAAAGTCAATAGCTTTATTCGTTTGTCAGCAAGCCATTGCTACCGGTCATTAACAGTGCTAGAAATGACTAAAGAATAAAGTTCAGATTTCTCAGGGTTGGCACTGGACCCAGCCTACCTGAGCAATGAACTGAGTCAGTTTTCCCATCAGCCTACCTGTTAAGTGGCCTCCCTCCTGCCTGGCCAAGTAGTGCCTCCTCTTTCTATCAAAGACAGGTTCTTTTCTGAACTTTGTGTGGCAATGATAATTTTCTACTCAGTATTATATGAATTCATGTCTTCATTTTATTTCTTCTTCTACATTCAATTTTCTACCTCCAATATTTCAACTCCTTCAGTGTACTAAATGAATGGGTAGAAACCATATTAGCTCACTTAACTTTGCTTATTCTGTAGACTCAAAATTTTCCTGTTTTAAAAATTCTGCTTTGTGTTTATTTTTTCATTATCATTCTGGTTTTAGCATATGTGCTTTCCAAGTGAGCATGTATTTTCTTTATTATCATATTCATCCAAAAAACTAAAATGAAGGTATAAAAGTTTAATAACATCTAAATCCATAATTGGACATTAAAAACTAGTTTTTAAAGGCTTGCTCCTGTACCAGAGTCTTCCGATTTCCCTTATTTTAGCTGCACCCTATGTATATAACTCTATTATTGAATTATTAAAAGTATGAAAAAAATTTACATAAAGTGGCACTCTACCTTTTTTTCCTTCTAGGCGATCTTCCTATGGAGGATTTCAGAATTATCACACTGTTTCACTAAAAACCCCACATTCCATTTCTTATTCATCTGAACTCACTTCTCATTACTCTATTTCTCAATAAACATTTCAGGACATAAATATGTTAGCTGATGCTGATTTACTCTGATGAAACCTTTAGTAGGATCAATGTTTACTTCATGTAAAATATTTGGCTAGTAGTTTTGTAGATTAATAAGGTCTATACATTTTTACAATTATAAGATGCTTTTATATCTCATTCTCTTTATTGCCTTTGTATTGTATTTTAAGCTCATTTAAAGTTCCTCTCATTTCTTCATGATGTTTAGTAACTGGAACAATATTGCATCACACACAAACTTGCACTTCACTTCCTTCCTCAAATTATTAATGAATGTGTTTAGAAGCTATCACTCCTATCTTTGCCCTTCTCCATTCTGAAGAGCAACCATTCACTACTTTGTTTTTTCCTCTTTCTTCACCAGTTTTTAACCCATTCACTTATTTTCACCCATGCATTAGCTTACTTTGTGGTAGACGATGTAGGAAAATTAGATTGCTTCTTGAGAATGTATCTTCCAGCTGAAACTAAAGGTATAGTTGTGGTGTAGTTTTGAAGCATCCAGCAGCCTATAACATGGCATGATAAGGGGGTATCTCCTAGCCTCAAGTTATTTATTATCCTTTTTTTCTGGTGAGTCTCAGAAAGAGAAATGTGTTGGCTTTTTAATATTTAAATGTGAGTCATTTTCATAAGTCTGTGCACTTATGAGACAGAACTATGTATGGTACACTGTGGGCAGGAAGACAAATTTCGTTGATCTCTGACTTGATTTCCTCATTCATCTCATCTGAGTGCTTTTTAATATTTTAAAATATGTTCAACTCCTAAAAGACAACATTTAAGGCCTGAATGTTGGAGCACGAACATTGATGCCCTTAAGCCAGTAGGACTTCAGTTGTTCCAAAGTTCCCTTCCTTTTGAACTATGTTAGTATATCCACTGCACCCCCAGGGCACGCGTCTTGTCATTTTAGACTGATAAGACAATGGCTGTAGAAAGAGAACTGGAAAAGTTGGGCAATTGTGCACTTTCATCTTTCATTCATTTCTGTATTTGTCTGGGCAAGACTGATTGTTTGTCACGAACCCAGAAGACATGTTCCATTTAGTCAGGACACCCCCAGTAGAGGACCTTAGACCATGGCCCCAATGATTTCCAGGCTGCAAGGATATAGCTAAAGTCTCTTGAGGCCAGAATCCCATTACTCAGCCTGGCTATCACACATTTGAGCTGACATTTCCAGTTGTCAAGGGGGAGTATGGAGCTGGAAATTCATCTAGCTGTATTTGTGGCAGGTTGGAGATCCAGGTGTCATTTCCCAGTCTACTCCTGGGATGATTAATCGGAGATTACTAACGTGACCTTATATCTGGTCCCTGGCTTTCTCCCCACTGGTTGTTCCCCTTTTCTTTGCTTCCTGAATCCCATAAATTGAGTAGTTTTCTTCTGCCCTGCCCTTCCACCATTATGCTTCTGCCTTGAACCCAGCATGGACTGAAACCTCTGAAATCATGAGCCAAAATAAACCTATCCCTCTTTAAATTCTGGATATCAGGTATTTTGTTACAGCAATAGAAAGCTGACAATACATCTACCCAGTGCCCTAGGAGAATAATTCAATGGTTGTAGGATAAAGAATGCCCCTGAGTACACAAAAGAGAAAGGAGACTTGGGCAGAGCCAGAAAAGAGCTGATTATAGAGCTGACCAAAAGTTCCCCCCCTTGAAACAACACTCAGCGTGGAGGAAATATCAATCAAGAATGAGGACTGAGAGTCGAGAATTCAGGTCCAAGGGAATCACTTCAAAACATAGGAACTAATAACAGTACTGTGGTTACTCCATACTAGACTCTTCATGTAGGCCCATACATTTTGATATTGTTACTTTTATCTCACAGGTGATGTCTCAGAGCACAGGAAGATTAAAGAATGTCATAAATAGGTCAGAAGTTCACAAATAAAATATCTGGGATTTGAGCTGACACAGTCTGACCGCAGTTTCCATTCCTAATCACTTTACCCCATTGTCATCTTGGGAAAATCCATTTCCCACTGGGCAGTTTTCCCAGTGATTAGAATCTGAGGGAGACCAGCTCTGGGAGGCAGCCAATCCTGGTGATTAGGACAATTTCTGAGCAGCTTCTATGATGTTTTTTCTGTGAAAAGCTGATTAGGAATTTATCCCCAAATCAACAGAAAACTGTCTCCAAAAGAGAAGCTCAGGAGAATTTTATTTGCACAGAGAAAGACACAAGCAGATCCTCGGGACCAAAAAGCACTCCAGGACAGTGGCTCCAAGTTAGAAGGGCAGGGCAGCTCCTTGGAGGAAGAAGCAGCCATTCTGTCAGCAACCAGTTTATTACATAAATAGGACTCAATAAGCTATCAGACAATATTATTTCCTCCTCCAACACTGCTTCTACCTTTGTTTCCAATTGTATATATGTTAAACCACTTTTTCAGACACTCTCAGATGCCAAAATTGTCATTTCAATAATATGAGTATCTAGTTTAGAATAATAAACCATCACTTTTCAAAGTTAAAGCTCTCGTCTGATTCAGACCCGCCCCAGGCTGGAAGGTCAACAACAGGAGCAAAGGTAGAAAGAATGTGACTCCTTGCCTTTTCTGTGGGCTCATTCCTTCTCCCCTGACAGAGATTGCTGACTCCTGGGGGGGGGGGGGGACCAGGCCCAGCAGAAGAAGCGACATTGGCCCATCTTAGGGGTCTGCTGCTGCTTGGGGTCTCCTGATGAGGTCCACTAGCATCTCCCTCTTTGGATGGAGCTCTTTAAATGACATCTCCAAGTCATGGAAGCTTCTTCCCGAGGCCTGTCCTGCACTCTCATCCTTACTCTCCCTTTCCTCTGCCTCAGGCAGCAGCCCCTATCTCTTTCCTTTAGATTTCTTAGAAGTGTCACATCCTAAGTGCTGTGAGGGGTCTCTTGTGGGGGCACTTTCACTTGTCTTGAGAAGAAAGGAATGCCTTTGTCTTTGCCTATGAGAAGGGCACAGAGAGATGTTCCCCATTTTTGGTGGGGGTACTGCATAAGAAATGCCGAGTTCCTCTGAGTGCATCTTATCAGGGAGCATGTGGTAAACATTTTTGCCATTGCTAGTGATGTTACTTTGATTCCTTGATTAAGGCAATGCATACCAAATTTGTCCTCTGTAATGTTGATAGGTCTCCAGGTAATAAGTATCTTGTGGATTAGGACTATAAAGCTTTGTAAAAGTAGACATTTCTCCCCAAACATTGGATGAATTTTACCTTTGGTTAACCAAATACCCATGCCAGAAACTAGGAAATTTTCACTTTGTCCTTCTTTCTTCCCTTTTGTGTTTAATAAACAAATCTGCTTAGTGTTATTCAAATCCATCTTCCTTTTCCCACTCACACTGCTTGATTCAGCTTCTTGTCATCTCTCTCTTAAGATATTGGGACACCATTTATGTAGCCTCTCAACTTCCTATGTATTCCTTTCCCCACATTGCTACTACTGTCTTTCAAAAACTGAAAATCTGATTATATCACTTTTCTGCTTAAAATCTTTAATGGAGATGTTGCAAACTGGAAGTTCTCATGCAGTGAAGGGAATCTTATGATCCATGTACTGCAAGTCTGCATCAGTCATTTGCAGCTGATGTGACAAATACCCCAAGCTGGATGGCTCAAACAATACACATTTATTTCTCACAGTTCTGGAAGCTGAAAGGCCAAGATCGTGGTGCTGGCTCATTTAGTGTCTGGTGAGACTCTTTTCCTGGCTTGCGGATGGCTGCCTTCTCACTGTGTCCTCAAATGGCCTTTCCTGGGCGTGTACATGCACAGGGAGTGGGAGCTCTCTGCGTCTCTTCTCATAAAAACACTAATTCTATCCATCTGGGCTCCCCATCTTATACCTTCAGTTAAACTTGGCTCCTTCACCACACTATCTAGAAATGCAACCATGTGACAGGTTAAGGTTTCAACATAAGAATTTGAGGAAGACATAAACACTCCCTTTGTCACACACTCCTCCTCTACTATCTCCCTTTCTCATACCCATGGCAGACATTGCCAACCAATCATTGTATTTTTTCTTACCAAATTTGCTTGAACCTTAAGTCATTGAGTCCAGCTTTCTCAAGATCCAATTCTACCTTCTAGCTGGGATGTATACACAGGACTCAGTTTCTCCTAGGATTTCAAAGACACGGGAGGCCTTAGTGTACAGAACCGTGAGGAAGAAGACGTTGCTGCTGAAAGTAGGATGGCTCAGCAATAGAGGCGGAGGCCTGGACACTGTGCCCTGTGCCCACCACAGTGCTGTGCATATTGACCAGGTGTGGGATCCAGGTAGTTTTCCTGGTTGAAAATCTTTCTGACTTGACTGTGACTCCCAAAGGGATTCTTGGTGACTCAGTATGTTTAAAGCATTCACCTTGTGCTTCAACTAAACCAGGGGGTCTGTTGTTTCAACCAAGAAGTCCGATTTACTGCTACAATCCTGTATTTTCTGTGCCCACCTGCAGAGCTGTCTGTGGTTCTGTACATGTGCCAGGTGTCTGCTTGCTGATGTTGACATGCTCCTTCTGCTGCCTAAACAAGATTCTCACCCCAGTCTCTCTTAGCAGCTAGGAGACTTTGGGCTGCAAGCAATAGAAAACTTCCAGGAAGTGGTTTAAATAAGTATACTCTATTGTCTTCATAAAATAGAAATCTTACTGTTACCAAAAAAAAAAAAATTAAGCATAGAATTATCATATAAGGGCCGAGGATTTAGCTCAGTGGCATAAGTGTCTGCCTGGCAAGTGTGAGGTGCTGAGTTTGATCCCCGGTATCGCAAAAAAAAAAAAAAAAAAAAAAGGAATTATCATATGATCCAACAATTCCACTTCTGGGAATTTATTGAAAAGCAAGGTCTTAAAGAGACATTGGTACATTCATCTTCATAGCATTAGTCACAGTAGCCAAAAAGGTGGGAATGACCAAATGTCCATTAAGAGAAGAACCAGGTATTTTTTTATGTCTTACAATCATTGTGAATATAACTGTTTTGATCTAACTAACAGTAATACTCTTGGCCTGAGAATGGACATTCTTTACTTAGGTAACCATAAGTAACCCTCATGGTTACCTGAGATCTGAGGTCTGAAGGAAATCTATGTTCTTTCATGAAAAAGAAAAAGAGTCAGTATCCATGGAGTAGGGGAACTCTGCCTATCATGCCAACATACATACTCTCTTTCAATAATATTGCCAAATTCAGCTGAAAATATATCAACACATTTAATGGCCAAGTTCACCTCATATATATCTGCAATTTACTGATGTGCTCATAATGTAATTACTATTGCTATTTGTTTACTTGTGTGTGATATTCCCAAAAGCCAGACTGGGGTACTAGGGATCAAATGACCTTGTGCTTGCCAGGCAGACACTTGTGCTGCTGAGCTATATACCCAGCCCATGCAGCTAACGTTTTTATCTTTGCTTTACCAGTGTATAGGAAACATGAAAGACAAAGAAGGCACCTACTATTTGATAAATGAATGAATGAACAAATGGATGAGGTAGCCTGTTCAGAGAAACTGATAACAAATGAGCCAAAATTCTGAATTCAAATATCACAAGGGAAACCAGAGAAAAACCACACGAATAGCTTGGCTGAGGCTTGTTTGGTGAACAGCTTTGGTGAAAGCTTATGTGCAGAGAAGAGGCAATGTCTCCGAAGTCAGGTGAGGAAGAAGAAAGGGACAGAGGTAAAGTCTGGGATTTGCAATCCTTAACCCAAGCTAGGTCATATCTGTTACAAACAACTCGTCTTTAGCAGAGAGATTCAAGAGCAGAAGCTTATAGATTGTGTGCTGTTGTCTAGTAGTAGCTTAAATCTAAGTATGTCCAATATTTTTGTGGGTTGTAGAACCTGGGCAAACTGATTTCAAAATTGCAAGATGTTGCAGTGTTTGTTATTATGACCAAATCTCCAAATTCACATATTAGCTTGTGGCTGTAAATGAACTCCTGTTAATATCATTAGTCCAAACTTCTTGATCTTGTTTCCCCAACTGTGAAATCTTGTCTTTTTGTTATGAAAGAGAAGTGAAAGGCCTGTTTGTTTCACACCACCATTTGTCAGTAACTGAAGCCAATGGCCTGCTCTTCTTTGTTACAAGTTTGACTTTCGCACATTATGTGCTATCATTAACCTTTTATAAGCCAATGGATGATAGTCTTGAATCATCACGTGATAGCCCACTCTGCCATTTGCTGCTACTAAAAAGCAGATCTCCACAAAAGGAAGATGAAGGCCTCTGAAGACATTTATTTTTGGTGGCATCAGTGCTAGGACCAAACCCATTGGCAGTCTTCCTCTGGCATGTGACGTCCAAGTCATTGGTATGTCCCAACAGAGATATATAGAGGTTCGGAATAAGCCTGCCCAATCCCTTGGCTCTCACAGTTGAGGGCCAACAGGAGGGAAGTTTTGTGACCTGACCTCCCCAAGCCAGAGCTGTGGGTCACTCTGTTCCACAGGTGCCTCTTGCCTTTAGTCTAAAAAAGAGATCATGAGTGTAAAGAAAGAATGAAGTCTTCATCCCTCATAGCATGTATAAGGATACTATTTTCATAAGTTGTATGATATCAGTGCTAAAGACTTTGGTATTTACTTCATATAAATAGACTAAATTTCAGAGAAAAGACACAGATAGCCACAATAAGAAATAGGAGTTTTGGTAAGCTGTTTGTCTATTTGAAATAACTGAATCAAAAAGGCCACAGAAAATGTAAAAATTCTAGCTTATTGTGTGTGTGTGTGTGTGTGTGTGTGTGTGTGTGTGTGTGTGTGTGTGTTGAGAATCAAACTCATGACCTCATGCTTGCCAGGCAGGCACTTATGCCTGTTGAGCTAAATCCCCAAGCCTATTGTGCTTTTTAAAAAAAAAATTTTTTTATTTTGAAAGCAGTAAAATACCACAGAACAAGAAAGAATAAAGCCAACTGAGACCATGTAGTGGGGCTGGGGATTTAGCTCAGCGGCATAAGCGCCTGCATTGCAAGCAGGCAGTCGTGAGTTCGATCCCTGGTATGGATGAAAAGGAAAGGAAAAAGGAAAGAGACCATGTAGTGAAATTGGTACAGAACTTCACAGCAGGTTACCGGGATAACAATAATAGGTATCATAGTATATTTCGTGATCTTTACAATAGTTTTTCTTTCAATCACATATATCAAAATAAAATGAAATACAGAATATTATAGAACTTACCAAACCAGAATATTGAATAGAGCAGTACCCTTAATCAGAATAAAACAAGACAGTAATAAAAATATTTGCTTTCAAAGAGATGGTAGAAGGAAATCCCCCTTATTTGCTATGGTCAGCCTCCCAAGAGATGCTCAGATTTCTGGTTCCCATTTGCTAATGGGGAGACAAGGGAATGGAGGGTAGGAGAAATGGGATGTTTGACTCTAGGCTGTGCACTGGTAGGTTCACTACTGCTTAGGAGGGAGGCAGGCTGGTTGCTTGATTTCCAAGGGTCCTAAGTTCCAACATGGTGCGGATCTCAGGAGACACTGGTGGTTCTCCCCTGGGAAGGGCCACAGTCAGCCACACCGCCACCTGTGCTTTTGTTTTAAACTATGCAAGGTAGAACCTCAGTATTGAACCTTGGGCCTGACCATGTAGATTGGTAGAAACGGGATCTGAGCAGGGTTGGTTGAAGCTGAGGCCAGGGAAATTGGAATCAAATTCTCAAAGGCACTGAATATAGTACTAGGATGGAGGATCAAATAAACCACCTTTCTGCAGCACTTTTATCCCAAATCGGGGGTCCCCACCCTACCCATCTCCACCCACAGACATGTGGCACCATTCTATGACCTGTTAGGAACAGGATCACACAGCAGGAAGTGAGCATCAGGTAAAAAAGCCAAGCTAAACCCAGTAGCATAAGCACCTGCTTGGTAAGCATGAGGTCCTGAGTTCAATTCCTGGTACCAAATAAATAAATAAAAAGCCAAGCTTCATTTATAGTATTTACAGCTACTTTTTTTTTTCTTCTAAGATCTCAGTATTGAACAGCTACTTTTCACTTTGCTGGCATCATCACTACCTATCAGCTTAGCAACAGCACAAAACCTACTGCGAACTGTGCATGTGAAGGACTTAAGTTGGATGCTTTGATGAAAATCTAATCCAGGGGCTGGGGATTTAGCTCAGCGGCATAAGCACCTGCCTTGCAAGCAGGCAGTCGTGAGTTCGATTCCTGGTACCGATAAAAAAAAAAAAAGAAAATCTAATCCAGAACCCACAAATCTAGCCTGTAGTGCCAAAAAGATGGGGAATCACTGCCTCAGGTAATCCTTCATAGTGAATGTTTAATCTGCATCAAAGTGGAATAGAATTACTAGCATTGTACTTCTGTGAAAGTGTGTGAGGAGTGAGATGGAAAGAGAGATTCAGAGGACTTTTCTAATAACAAGCAAAAGGTAGAGAGTGGCCATGACTGCTCATTGTGACCATGTCATAAATATGACCATTGTTTTATGTGAAGTGTAGTTATACATTTCCATACTAAGAATAAAAACAGTAATAAGGTCTTTTTATGAAATTTCTAGAAACTTCTAGATTCAATTCTTTCTTTTCCATAGAGTCTAGACTTCCACAAGAATTCTCCTACCTGTAAGGCTTTTTAGGAAACTGATTTTTATGGGTTTCCTGAGATTACTACTTGTGTGGGGTACTGTTTAAGATTTAATGTTACCAATATGGAAACAAGTTTAAAATAAAAAACACCGCTTCTGTCTTGTTACTGGCAAGAGATGTTGCAAGGAAGTTGTCCCTTTTCCCATTTTTCAGTCTCCAGGTTTCTTGATGATGGATGGCACTGTTGACACGTTGGCTAGGATCTTTCCTTATGGGTGGGGCCATGCTGTGCATGGCAGGGACCCTACTCACTAGATACTCCAACATCTGATCGTGATGGTGGAAATATTCTGTACATATTGCCAAATGTCCTCTGGGAGATAAGGTCACCACCAGTTGAGGATCCCTGGTCTATTTTAACATATTTCTTGGATAAAGGCAGGATCTTGGTTGTTTGTGAGCCTGACAAAGCAGACACCTCTGTTGTTCAGTGCCCAGTGGGTTCAAAGAAGCAGTCTTGATAGGAATTCTACTCAAGTCTCAGAGACTATAAATGAGATCCAAGTATGTAATGCAGAGCAGTTCTTATCAAAATATTTTCTTTCTTGTTTTTTTTTCTAATATCCAACAGTACCAGGACCTCCTGTTTCCTTTTTTCAGAATCACATGCTCTTTTATGCTCTGTCCTTCTTCCTCTGGACCCATGTGTAGTCCCTGCTCACCACAGTCCCTTGCAGGAGAAGCTTGTCTTTTATTCTTTTCTCCTTAAAATCTTCCTATGTAGCTTTTGCCATTGCTATCCACTTCCTGTTCCCTTGATTTTGCATCCAAATTCCCAGAGATCTGATCTGGACCCTCCAAGCTCTTCTGTGCAGTTGTGTGTGGGTGGAGGGGAAGAACCAAGCAGCCCAAGCAGTACCCAATTTAGCAGTGGGGAGGAGGCTGGGAAAGGCTGCCAACACTCATCATGTGTGGAGGGCTGCAGATTTTTTTCACCCTGCTCATAGATGTGCAAGGATATAGCCTCTTCATTTCTCTAAAATTGTTTTTCTTTTCCTTCTTGAGCCTTTAACCATTGAATAGAGAGGAAATATTCTGATGAAACAATTTAAATGGATGTGTCATATCCATTTGTTTAAGTTTTTAAAAAACCTAATCTCATATATATTTAATCTCTCTCTCTCTCTCTCTCTCTCTCTCTCTCTCTCTCTCTCTCTCTCTCATCTTTTCAAGATCATATCTGGGTCTGTGATGGACTTGTGGCTAATGGGCTCTGTAGAGACAGGAAGAAGATGGGAATCCCAGATCCTTGCAGTGTCATCTGCCTTCTTGCTGATTTTTGTTGTGGGTGGCTAGCCTGGATCTGCTCTGTGTTGCATCTTTGAGAGTGACAGTGATCCCTGGGAATTTTGTGTGCATGTATTGTTGAGGTTGTATCTAAGGTACCTGTGGTCCGATCTGCCCTAGCTTAGAAAGGCCTGTTTGTGTTCCACGATGAGTCAACCCCTGTTCTGGCTGCCGCTCCAGACCTCACATCTTCCATCTGGCTATTTCGTAGAATGCCCACCCCCAGCTTTGCTGCTGACAAGGACAGAGGTTTTCTGCTCTCAGGTTGCCTACTTTCTAGGGCTCTTCTTTAGTGCAGGTGGGAATTCCTCGGTCCAGTGTTTTCCATACTGATCCTGAGGGCAGCTCAAAAAATCATATGCTGCTCTTCTCCCTATATAACCATGCTGTCAGCCACTCCTAAAATGGTGCCAGTAACCTGCAAGATGAGGTCTTAAGAAGCCCTCACCCTTTCCCCCCTTTGTAACAAACCTCCTTGCTTTGGGCAGAATCAGGAAAAGGAGATGAGTTTCATCTCCAGTGCTGGCCTCCTTTATCTCTTTCTCTTCTTTCTAACATAGTCCACTAGGACTGCCAAGGAAGGCTTTTCTCTCTGTCTCTGTCTCGCTCTCTTTCTGTCTACTCAGGACTTCCTAGGGCAAAATTCCAAAATCAAGTTGGCTCTGGATATACCAGCAAGAGACATAAAGAAATCTAGAATATCTTTTCTCTCTCTTACTAAGCCTAGGTTTTTAAATTACCTGGAAAGTCCTAAAATCCTATTTAGAAACTGAGAATTAACTTTTTCCTCTTTTTTTTCTTTGCATTCTTTCCTTAAAAATCTTAAACTTCCCTGAGGCAACTGGAAACCCCCGGAAGTATGCAGGTCATTATCAGAAACAAAGGAGGCAGCATTTTCTTATATTTCAAAATGATATTATCATCATGACATACGTGATACTTTACCTACCATATGTCACATTCTAATGTGGTTGTTCCACTGGGGCATGCAGTCTGAGATCACAATCCTGTGGCTAGACCACATCTGTCCAGTCAATGGCTGGAAGAGTACAGGAAACCAGACAGGAAACCAGAACTCCAAGGGCAAGTCTTAACACACACACAAGAAAGGATGATTTATCATCTTTAAGGATTGGAGCCTTGGAACTAGGACAGTCTCTTACCTATAGGATATTTTCCTCTCCCAAATAGAGTCAAGCCAGGCTCTCTGAAGAAGATCTCTATATGAGGCCATGCTTTCCTGACTGCAGAGTTTGGAAGATTAGCATAGCTGAGTGCGGTGGCACAGATCTACAGTTGTGGCTACTTGGGAGCCTGAGGAAGGAGAATTGCAAGTTTGAGCCCAACCTGGGCTACTTACCAAGAGAGTTGTCTGAAAATAAAATTTTATAAAGGGCTGTTGATGTAGCTCAGTGTTCCAATGGTTCAATGCCCAGTACTTAGAAAAAAGTTTTTTTTTTTTTTTTTGTCTTTTTCATTTTTACCGGTACCAGGGATCGAACTCACGTCCACCTGCTTACAAGGCAGGTGCTTATGCCGCTGAGCTAAATCCCCAGCCCCGAAAAAAGTCTTTTTTTTTTTTTTTTTTTTTTTGTCTTTATCGGTACCAGGGATCGAACTCACAACTGCCTGCTTGCAAGGCAGGTGTTTATGCCGCTGAGCTAAATCCCCAGCCCCCGAAAAAAATCTTTTTAATGGGAAGACTAACATAGGGTAGCAACCTTTTATTTTTTCTGTAAAGATATAACCACTATTTTCATAGTCAATGTTTCTTTTTTTAGAGGTGATTTTGGTTTTTGTTTGTTTGTTTGTTTGTTTTTTGAAACAGTGTCTCACCACATAATTCAGGCTGGCTTTGAATACAATTACCCTGCCTCACCCTCCTGAATGCTGGGGCTACTGATATGCATCTCCGTGCCAGGCAAAATTTCTTTCCACTATATGTTTTCTTAAAAAGGACTTTCAACACCTAAAATCAGATGATTTCATCTTAAGGAACTCATCACTTAGAGACAAGAGAAAGCCACCTGGGATGGCTTGAGAAGGTACGGAGCACAGGCATGGAACAGAGGCAGGGAAGGGAGAGGGGTGATGTTCACTCAGGGATACTTCTTGCTTACTGGACCTACGGGAGGCTTGGCTGCAAGAAGATGGAGCATGTCCTACACATCTTTGAGCATCAGGACGGGGAGCTAGAAAGTCAGCTTGGAGAGAGTCAGAGCTTCTGGTTGTTTCTTGAGAATAGAACAGACACAGAGAAAACCATGCTTGGGAAACTGGAGTCATTGATCTGTGCAGCTACCGATGGGACTGGTGCATTTGGAGGGAGGGCAGGTGGGTGGGAGGACCCATGCCGGCCTTGAGCTGAATGAACTGCAATGTGCAGTGAGAGAGGACAGTGTCACTCCTCCCGGCCTGTTCCTCAGTGTATCTACTGCTTACTGTGAGGGAAGGGGCGATGGTAAGAGGGCTCCAAACACTCCTAGTAAATGAAAAGATTTTTTAACATTTTAGACAATTTCTCTTTTATCTGCATATAACAGTCTATGTGTATGCAGGCCTTCTGCTTTTATTTATTGTATCATCATATTTGTACTACTATTTGGCTTGTAATTTTCCTTTGAAATATTTATAACAAACTGTAATTATTTCATTAACGTGAGCAATGTCTCTCAGAAATATCTGTTTTTCCACTAAACCATAATGTGCGTAAGAAGGTCCATTATTGGGGCTGGGGGTTTAGCTCAGCGGCATGGGCGCCTGCCTTGCAAGCAGGCAGTCGTGAGTTCGACCCCTGGTACCAATAAAAAACGAAAAAGACAAAAAAAAAAAAAAAAAAAAAAAGAAGGTCCATTATTTTCATCAGGATTATTTCTCTAGCACTAAAACTGGGCCCAGCATTTCATAGATATTCAATAAGTATTTGTTGACTGAATAAATCAGTGAATGACTGCATGGATGTACCTCCAGGAAGAGTGCTTGGCATCAAGAAGCCTTTGATAAATGCCTTTCTGGATGGGATCCACTTATTTATTCATTAATTCTAAAAAGCAGAGCAGACAGCTTAAATGTCACGGTCAAACAGACAAACAGATGCCCTAGACAGCTACAGGAAGTGGTCTTGGTGTCTTTCCTTCCCCTGAGGCCTGGTGCTAGCATGGTGCCACCTATTGGCTCAGTCAGAAAACCCAGCTTTTTGCACAATTACAGTACTTCCCTTTACAAATAAATGCATTGTAGTATTGCTTAAGTTTTCCCTAGCACTTAAAACATTTTACATTTGGCTTCATTTAATTTGCTAACCTGATTGTTTTCTTATGCTTTATTAAATAGTGTTGTTTCACTGCATTGCTCACATTTTGGATAAAGGGGTCTGATATATTTAAACTGCAAAGTTTCTCTTACATGAAAGTAGTCAGGTAGTAGAAATATTAATAGAATTAATTGACAGGCTATGCATGGATCACTCAAAGAAACAGATATTTGGGACAGAAATACTCTCCAGTGATGGTATGACAATCTCTCCCTGCCTCTCACTCTCCCTCCTTCCCTCTATCCATTCCTTTATTTATTTATCCTGTACTGGGGACCAAATCCAGGGCCTCTGCCTTGAGATATTTCTCCTGCCATCTCCCTCCTTTATTTCAGAAATAGCATCTTACAAGGTCAGTAAATTTCCCAGCCTGGGCTCAAACTCATGATCCTCCTGCCTCAACCTTCCATAATGCTGGGATTACAGGCATGTACCAGCACACCCACCCTGATGATTTTATTGGTTTAAAAAATTTTTTAAAGAAGACTGGGCATGGTGGAGCATGCCTGTAATGTCAGAACTTGAAAGGCTGAGGCAGGAGGATCACAGTGATTTCAGGGTCAGCCTGAACTACATAGTGAGTTCAAGGCCAGTCTGAACTACATAGCGACACCTTGTCTCAAAAAAACAGAAACTTCAAGAATATGCAGTCTCCTGTCATTATTGTAAAAATTTATTACAATGGGAAATCCTGAAATTAAGGGTTAATATATCATGTTTAAACATGTTACTAATTATGTTTTACAGGGGGATATATATTTTAAAATATCGTCTTTCAAGCACATATACACTGCGACTTATTGTCTATTTAGGAGAATCGTTGCAAATGATGTTGAATTCCCATTTTCTCTTGCTATGTATTTTATCACTTCAGTGTTGAAGGGGAATTGCTTCTCTCCATTTCTGAAGAGTCTAGCAAACTGTTTATATTATAGTCTTGTGTTTTGATATTTGATATTCTATTTTTTCTTTTCTTTCCTGCTTCCATATAAGCAATGGAATCTCTTTATGATTCCTTTATTGGGGGGGGGGGAATCTCTTGTATGTCTATGTGATATACTGCTTTTTTTTTTTGTCTTTTTGAGACAGGTTTTGCCACACAGTTCAGGCTAGCTTGAATTAACTTTGTAGACCACGCGGGCCTTGAACTAGCAGCAATCTTCCTGCCTTAGCCTCCGGAGTGCTGGAATTATAGGTGTGCATCATATGCTGCTATTGTCTCCTAGTTTGCTTGTGTGTGTATTTGTGTGGCCCTCTTTGTAGTATTTTAAATAGATAAATATTGTCACCCTTTAAGAAACCATACTTTGTCTTTTCTTTTATAGCAATTTTTATGATTGTTTTTGTATGTAGAACATCTCTTCTATCACGATATCAGGTATATGCACATTGGTTTCTATTATTTTTCTGATTGTATTTTTTTATTGTACTCTAATTCCTTTGAAATTTACTTTTGTGTAGTATTTGAACTAAGCAACACATATTTCCTCCAAATGGGCAGTAATCTCAACACTATTTGCTTAATAGATCATTTGGTTTTTTTGGCTTTTTTTTTTTTTGTACTAGGGATAGAACACATGACCTCATGCTTGCCAGGCAGGCACTTACACCACTGAGTTAAATCCCAGGCCCCGAACTTTGCTTTTCATTAATTTGTGTCCCTTCATTATAAACTAAATAATCTTAAACATGAATTATAAATTGTATAACTTTCATTTTTGTTCCTTTAAGCAGTCTGCCAATACTATATATTTTAAATCATAATAACTAACCAACTGCTTAATAGGTTTTTATATATAAATGACAATAATTAATCAATGCCCTTTTCTTCATTACTATTCCATTTGCAAAGCTTTACTTACTCTCTCTTGCTTTTCTTTCAGGGGAAGCATTTTCCCAAACTCTAACTATTAAAAATTGGGGGGCCAGGTGAGGTGGTGCATACCTATAATCTCAGTACTTCAAAGGCTGAGACAGGAGGATTGTGGCAAGTTCAAGTCCAGTCTGAACTACAGAGTGAATTCAAGACCAGCCTGAATTACATAGCAAGACTCTGTTTCAAAATTGTTTTTTGATTTACCCATCAATATTCTGTTCGGTAATTTTTTTCAAGACGGGGCCTTGTTATGCAGGCTAGGCTGGCCTTAAACTCACAGTCCTCTTACTTCAGCCTTCAGAGTGTTGAGATTCAAAAGAATGCATCACCAACATTGTATTCAATAAATATTTTAAGACAATTGATACAAAGGAGCATTAGCGACATTTGTGTGTCATTTCTTATATTTGAAAAGCATTTTAAAGGTTTAAAAGGGCATCTCCTTTCATACTGTCCATCACGGAGTTTCATAATACTGGGACATAAGACAGCTGAGGCAGGTAGGTGCAAAGCACAGGACAAGTCGGGTTTCTTCAATATAAACCCGGATGGGGATCAGACAGAATGAGTGCAGGCAAGGATCAACTCATTAACTCAAATCAGAAGGTTAAAAATTGTATTAAATTTTAAGGCATAAATTGGGAACAGGAATACAGAAGATTTAAAAATAAAAGCCCAGACATGGGACTCAGCGTATTAATAGGCACCAGTCCAGCATCTGAGCAAAGTACATCCTGGTACTTGCTCCCTGGGTCTGAGAACCGCTGTGGACTGCATAACTACTTCTGCAGCACTAGGAAGGCCGACACAAGGAAGAAATCAACCCAGGCCATTGCACACTGGGTTAAATACATACTTCATAATCGTAGTCATTGATGACTATTATTTATGTAATTAGAAAATTTAAGATTTTAATCTTAAAATACTAAAATCATTTAACTAAAGTTTGTATACAGAGTTTGTTAGGTGAACTCAATTTGTTACATCTACAAGTTGTATTTAATATACTTATTATTTCTTAAAGAACTTGGGCTGGGGATTTAGCTCAGCGGCATAAGCGTCTGCCTTACAAGCAGGCAGTCGTGAGTTTGATCCCCCGTACCGATAAAAAGGAAAAAGACAAAAAAAAAAAAAAAAGAAGAATTTAGTAAGATTTTGTTAATTTTCTAACTGTGCTGAGAAGCAACAGAAATGTTTGAGAGGATCTAACATCAAATTTGTAAATGCGTAAGGTGGTTAGGGTTGGGGATGTAGCTCAGTGGTGGAGTGTTTGCCCGTTATGATCAAAATCTATTATGCTCAGTTCCCAGTGCCACAAAAATCTTACTAAATAAATAAATATCCAGCCAAGTATGGTGGCACATGCTTGTAATCTGAGCACTTAGGAGGCTAAGGAAAATTGGTGTGAGTTCAAGGCTAGCCTAAACTACATAGTGAGACATTGTCTCAAAAAAAATGTTAATGCTTATTTGATTTTTATTTATTTATCTTTTTTGTACCAGGGATCAAACTCACGACCTCGAGCTTGCCAGGCAGGCACTTGTGCTGCTGGGCTAAGTCCCTGATGCTTATTTGATTTTTAATGCCCATTAATATTTGTTTTATTAAGTTGGGTCCACTAGTATGTTGCTGCATATATATTTATGATTGCTATGTCTTCCTCTTGGGTTATTTCCTTTATAGGGATGTAGTGATCTTCTTTGTCTCTCTTAATCAGTCTTATCTTTTTCTTTTTTTATCAGTCTTATCTTGAAATCCACTTTGAGAAATTTTTTCTAATTTGACTTTTTCTTTTTCTTTTTTTTGAGATGGGGTCTCGCTATGCAGTTCAAGCTGGCCTTGAACTCACTTTGTAGCCCAGGCTGGTCTCGAACTTGCAACAGTCCTTCTGCCTTAGCCTCCCAAGTGCTGGGATTACAGGCCTGAGCCAACATGCTCGGCATAATTTGACTTTTTCTAGAGCCTCATTTACTTGGGTTTTTTTTTTTGTTACCACTACAGAGAAGCCAGGTAGTAATGGGAATTCCATGAAATCAATTTGTATAGTTATTTTACTCAGGGGAAAGTGATCTTTTAAATTTACAAGTAAACAACATTAATTCAAGGATGGGATAAAATAATTGTTCTTATGTTTTTACATTTAATACACTTTCATATACAAAAGTACGTAGATAAAATAACCATATTCAATGGTTAATATTAAAAACTTAAGGGGCTGGGGATTTAGCTCAGCGGCATAAGATTAAAAAAAAACTTTTTTTTTGAGATAGGGTCTCACTATGCAGTGCAGGCTAGTTTTAAACTCCCAAGACAGGCTAGGCTGGCCTCGAAGTCTCAGTGATCCTCCTGCCTCAGCATCTCATGTGCTGGAACTATGGTGTGGAACCATCATACCTGGCGAGCTTAAAATTTTTAAACTAGAATTTAAATAAATTGAATATGAATGTGTGCTTCTTTCCGTGCTCCGAGGTCTATGATGAACGTTAAAAACTCATTTTTTAAGGAAGATCAACAACTCATCTAGATTTTTTTCAACATTGTTTTGGTTTTAAAAGTGAAAACCCTGAATCCCGGGATTTTGGTGAACTAGGATGGTTGGTCACCCTTTGTCAGAAGGTTACATTCTCTTTGCTGGAACAAAATATCCAATACCTACAAGTTGAAGGAGAAAAGGTTTATTTTAGCTCATAGTTTGTAGAGGTTTCAGTCCATAGTCAGCTGGCTCCAAGGCAGGGTGGCATGGTAGAGGGGCACTGCAGAGGAGAAAGTCCTCAGGGCCATCGAGGCAGGAAGCAGTAGCAATCAAGGAAGTGGGAGGAATGCATGTATATATACACCCTTCAAGGTCACACCCACAGTGACCCACCTCTGCCAACAAGGCTTCACCACCCTACGCTGCACACAGCTATCAGACCATCAGTGGACTCATCCAGTATCACACATCTGTGGTCTAGGCACTTCCCAAAGCCCCACCTATGAGCACATGAGGTTTTGGGAGACATCTAGATAAAAACCCTAACATCTCATTTGCCCATCACAATCTCCTTGTGGGAATTAGCCCTATGAAGTGCACAGGATTGTCACCCTCATTAACAGAAGCAGCAAAGGGTCTCCAAAGTTAACATAGCCTGTCCAGTGTCACCAGTTTGTTTACAGTATCCTCTTCCCTAGTGTTCTTTCTCCACTTAATTTGGTTGCTTGACTTCTGAGATTTCCCTTTCACATCCCAGTGGAGATCTTTTTTTCTTCTTCTTAAGAATGAATAATGAAATCATTTCTTTTTCACCTGGAGGATCCTTGAATTAGAATTAACTGCAGCAATGATTCTCTTCAAGCCCTTTTGGGGGGACATTCAAGATTCAGACTGGTTGTCTCAGCCTTTGCAGCACAATAGAAATGGAGGATGCTCAAGAAGTGGGTTTCTGTGCATTCTTACAACATTGCTGATTACTTAAAATATTTCCTTTGTAACTTCACTTTTTATAACAGATTTATTGTGGTATTCACATACTACATGATTCACAATTTAAAGTGTATAATTCAATGATTTTTATACTGTGCCTTCATGGAGTTGTACGTCATCACCACAATCAATTTTATAATATTTTCCTCACCCACAGTAGAAACTTTATGCCTATAAGAAGTCACTTCCCATTTCCCTCCATTTCCTTTTCTCTCTTTCTACCTCATCTTCACCTTAAAGCAACTAACAATATGTTTTCCATCCCAATAGATGTGCATGTTCTTACAGTTGAATGATGTTGTATTATATGTGTATACCACACTTTACATTTTTATCAGATTGAGTTACATACTTGGGCCATTATGAATAGTGCTATGAAGACTTGTCTTCAGGTTTGAGTATAGACATGTTGTCTTTTTCTTATTTTAAAGATAATAAAATAAAGCAAAACAGAATGTCATTTGTCTTTGGCACTCTATATATCTAAAAGGAAATGCAGTTTGTCTACTTCTTTCCTTATATGGCATTAGTGTTGCATTTAAGATGAAATTCACTTTTTTTTTTTCAGATTGAATTCAGGGGCTCGCCCCCTAGGTGAACACTCTAACCTGAGCTACTTGGCCACTTCCATAATTCATTTTCAAAAGGTATCCTGATATAAAAATAGTATTATTTTATAGTAGAAATGAATGTACATTTCTATGTACATGTAAAGTAATTTAAGTACCACGTATATAGACATGTAGAGAGACACAGATATATAGTAACTATTCAGAAAACAAAGTGTGATCCTTGAATCAACCCCATAGAACAATAGTGGCATTTTCTGTTTTCTGTTTAGGATAATTACTTTAAAAGTTGCAGGAAGGTGGGGTGGTGGCGGTGAGGGATGGACTTTATCCATGTGAATCACAAAACAGTTGCAAAACGACATCACTAAATGTGACTTCTGTGATATGGAAAAACTTTTCACCAAGGAAAAGGCTAAGCCCAGAAAACATCATGAAGAGATTTTCTAGGACTGGAGATGGGGGAAGACTGTATAGATTTACTCAGAGGCACCATAGAAGGCATTCTGTGAATTCTTAAATCCGCAGTCAATGGAAAGTAGTTTTTCTTAGAATTGGACACTAGATGTCTCAGTTACATTGAATCTGCAATGAGAAGCTCAGGAACTGTGAAAAAGTTGACACAGAAACATGAGCTGTGTAATCTTGCATATGACACAGATTTGCTTTTGTTAGAATTTAATTTGAAAAAAAAAAGAATTTAATTTGAACCTTCTTTGAAATCAGGCTATTACCTTCTTAACTAAAACTCATTGGAACATCAGTAATGACCTGTAATTCCCTGGGTGAGGAATAGCAAAAACATATTTAGAATCTTTTTTTTTTGAAGTCACAGATGAAAACAGCAGTTAAAAAAAAGTCAGTTAGAATTTTAAAATGACCAGTTCCTTAGATTGTCTTCTAAAAAGCAACCATTTCCATTCAGTAATTCATAAGAAAAATTTTGTTAATGTAAAAATAGTGCTCGGTCTGAAATAAATATTCTTAACAGAAGTATGGTATAGAGAGAAAAACATAGGAGTAGCAGCTCAAAGAGGATTAATCCTGAAATCCCGGCTTTTATGTCTAGCAGTACGTTTTTTTTGTCTTTTTCCTTTTTTATCAGTACAGGGGATCAAACTCACGACTGTCTGCTTGCAAGGCAGGCGCTTATGCCACTGAGCTAAATCCCCAGCCCCGACAATACTGTTTTAAGTGCCTCTCACCTGGGCCTCGGTCTCCTCCATCCTTTAGAGGGAGTTCGATATTTTATTCTCGGAGGAAGATCTAGACAACCAATGGGATTCTGATGGCCACCAACACCTTGCATTTCCTTTTGTAATGAAAAATAAAATGAATGCATATTTATCAAACATGAAATGTCAATGTGCTGGGGCTGGGGATTTAGCTCAGCGGCATAAGTGCCTGCCTTGGAAGCAGGCAGTTGTGAGTTCAATCCCTGGTACCGATAAAAATGAAAAAGGCCAAAAAAAAAGTCAATGTGCCTCTGAAATTATTTTGGGCACTTATAGTTATGCACATATCCTGGCCTTGGTGCAGATAGGGTCCTAACTACTACAGCTAGATGCAGAGACCAAGAGAAAGGATGCAAGTAGAAGTAGAACAGGCAAGAAGGGGGAAGCCTAGGACAACATGCAGGTGATCCCATGGGCTCCTCTTGGTCTGAGAGGAAGGGAGAAGGATCTATGATGATCCCTCTCTCCCTGCACCCAGGGTAGTACTGGTCTTGGGTTAATTAACTACAGAGAAATGGTAGGAACAAAAGACCAGTTGTTAGACCAGCTGCCTCTTAGATGACATTTTGGTACTTCCTGGGAAATCACCCTGTGCCCTCACCTCTGCCCCATCCAGAATCATTGCGTACCCCCACACCACTCCTCACAGGTCAATTTATCCAGCCTCATGTGGGTGTGAGCTTGCGGCAGAGCTAACAAGGGAAGTCAGAGGGTACTCAGTTCTGTTCCCAGACTGCCGAGTTTCATTGAGAAGGAACAAATAATGACTGTTCTGCAAAGTCAGACAATGAGCTGCTTTCTCCTAGGCCCATGACCTTTAACCAGGAAGAGACCAAGCACACTTTTCAAGTCTGCATTTGCTGGAGAGGATCTGTGGTAAATGAAGCGAGAAGGCTTATGTTGTCATGAAGGGCGTCTAGAAGCCGCTGGAGCCTCTCACACAGGCCCCTTGGTTGCCTGGTCAGTGGCTGTAACCCACTACAGAACACTTAAAAGATAATTTATATAGCTGGTTTGGATTGGCCTAGATGATTGCCAGTAACTCCTGATGCACTGATTCCATGGTAATATGCTGCTCACCCATAATTTATGTCTCCTTTCATGCTCATAGAGCCCTGATTTTGTGCAGCTATTTAGTGACCTTTTTGGCTATTCCTTTCCTTTTTGTAGGGATTGGTCTATTGTGGACTGGGGAAGGCCTCTGGGGAAGGCAGAAAGTCCTGCTGTACTGCCCTTTTTTTTGATCTCATGTGAAGGCCTGGTCCTTACAAAGGCCTTGGCCATCTTCTGGCTGGGAAGGCAGATGTGAAGGGCAGAGCTGACAGGTATAAACTTGTTGGTGCAACTGAGATTCAGAATCACTTACTTTGAGATTTTTTATTAAATTGATTTTTACTATGGATATACAGATACTGTTTTCCTGGCAGATCTGACAGTATCTTGCATAAAACAAACGTCAGCAAACAGTTTATAAATGCTTTAGGTTTGTTATGGCTTCAAGCAACATATTGGACTCCAGAGGGTTTCTGAGGTGTTGGATTGTGCTCTTATAATACAGAGGAACTGGGACTCATTTGAACAATAAGAATTGGGCCAGGGGCCCAGGAAATGCCTTTTCTTGGAGAGACAATAGCCTTACTTCGGAATTGGCTTCATATTTTGTTTAGTTACATGTCCCTTCAGGATTTGAAACTGAGATCCATTAACCCACCCACCCGTCCCTCCAGTAAATATCTGTTTGACCTGCTACATGTGAGCATCAGCCAGTGTGGCAGCATTCAGGTTCCACGATCCCCTCAGTTGGGTGCCATGGGCACAGTGATGACTGTCCACAGCCATGGCATCACAGCAGCATACACAACAGTTGTTCATGGCCAGCTCTTGGCCCTCAAGGGGCTCATGGATATTTCTCCTCTGCAGATGGTCCACAGGCACTCTGCTTTTGTGTTTCTCCCTGGACTGTTCCATTCTCCATGGCACATCGTGGCATTCATTCCTCCCCTGAGGAGTCTTTGCCTCTTACCTCAGGCTACCTGTTATGTGTATGTGTATGTGAGTCTCTCTCTACTAATCTCAGGCAAGACGTAGTAGTCACTGCTAGGTCTGAGAAAGAGGAGGAAGAGGAAGGGGTGGAAGGAAGGAGTGGAAAGGGAAAGAGGGCTGTGAAAGGAGTGGTGGAAAGGAGTATAAAATATAAGTAACCTTTATTTCGGGAATGCGGAGAGAGACCCCCCCTCTGGCCCCGGGGCGCAGCATCTCCACCCCGGGGCCGGCGGTCTCTCTCTGGAACACACTCTCCCTTTCTTCTTCTCTCGAACACGTGGAGTGAGGCCCATAAGTAGCCTCTGTCTGGGGCGGACCCCAAGGGGCATTAGGGATGCACAGGTATTTCATTGGCACACGTTTGGCGCCAGGGACAGGTTCTTAGGGATGGGGGTATAGGGTTACAGGTAAATCTATAGGGACGGGGGAGGCAGGAGCCCCCTAACTTGGCTGAGGCTTTTCCTGGTTAAAGTGTCTGGTCTGGGCCAGCAACTCTTTCAGTCACTAGTATTCCGAATGAGCTAAAGTTGGTAAGGTACAACCCAAGAATGAATCAGTATCTGATATTCTGCCTCTAGTTTGTCTTATTCTGACTTAATGTAAAAGTAAGCACTCTTTGGTTGGGAATATCAAGGAGTAGGTAAGACATAGAAAAACCACTGAAAGCATGAACACACACTACAATACCAACATTGATTTCCTTCAAAAAATGAAGCAGAAACCAGGTATACTGGGAGGCTGAGGCAGGAGAAGCACAAGTTGAGCCCATCCAACGCAACTGAGCAGTACAGAGAGATTCTGTCTTTACAAAGACTGTATGTGGCTCACTGCGATAGATTTTGGGTTCCATCCCCAGCACTGGGTGGGTCGGTGGGGGTGGGGGTAAAAAAGTAAGTCAGGGAACAAGAAAAGAGAGGCAAAGAGAGAAGTAAGCATAACCCTCCTGGGTCAGGCCCTTGATCCTAGGCGGCTGCAGGCTCCCAGCTAGTGTGTCAGCGACCCCTGCTGGCAGGTTTCCGTCTCTGCTCTGTGTCGCGCGGGTCAGGTTCTTCTCGGGCTGGGCCAGCTGGGCTCTCAGTAAGGGCGGCACAGCTGTCAGGAGGCTTAGGAAGGATCCTTACCCCAGGCCCCCACAAGCTTCTTCTCACATCCAGACACTTTTCAGAGCTAAACATATTTCATTTTATAACTTTTTTTTTCTTGAAAAGAACATATTCAAACACGTTTCACCCAAACAAGTGTATGAAATTTCTAAACAATCTGTTTACAATTTGAGAAAGCAAACTAAGCATGCTTTTTAAAAATAAGTTCCCTTTTTTGATGGGAGGGTGCAGAAGTTTAGGCACCCTTTACACAAACTAGACACCTCCCATGGCCACATTAAGCCACAAATGAATGTGAAATCCTGCTGTTGGAGAAGGCCTGAGTCTGCTTCTAAGTCAGGCAGAACTTTTTAGTAACTGTCTGGGCACATCTGTCAGGGGAGCCCCAGGCTAGAAAGCTGGCTGGTCAAGCTGAAGTCATTGTGACAGACCTTGGGGCTCCTGCCAGTGTAGTTACCTGGAAGACTGTTGTGTCCACAAAACTCTTGTCCCTGTGGGACCACGTGGTGGCACTTGAGAGCTGCTCCAGCAATGCATTCGCAGTCTGGTTCTTCTTAGAGCTCTGTCCCTTTAGCCAAAGCTCATTGGACCCAGAGCAGGCTCCTGACCAAGCGGAAACCAATCCCCTCCGGGGGTGGGGAGGGTGCGAAACAGATTCCTTTGCCCGTGATGTCCTGAAGGGCTGGCTTCTTTCACCCACAGGCAGGGAGAGGCAGAGAAGATTCATCTACACACAGAGACCAAACAAAGGTGGGAGGGGGATTAAAGAACACAGATGACAAGGGGGTGGGGCATCAGATTCCTGCTTGTTGGTTCCAACTTTTGCCCATCCTCCTTTAGGGTCCATCTTATTGTCTTACTCCAACAAGCCAGTTGGTTTAAGAAACAAAAGATTGCTAAAGCACTAACTTCTGTTTAGTTTTCATTTAACACAGAGCAGAATTCTGAAAAGTTTTACTTGAGCGCTCAGAATTTGAATTATGTATACATGAACTACCAGAATCCTTCAGAATAGAATAGGGTCTCTGTTAGCAGGATTTTCTGTTTAAGTGAGAACTAAGCAGAAATCTTCTCTGTTTGATTCCCCTCTTTGTTATAAAAATCTGTCTAAAATGCATACACAAAAGCAAAAGAGTGGAAATAAATGCCTATCGTTAGGAGACTGCCTAAACATTCATACAAAAGAACACTATGCAGCCACTGAAAGAACAAGACAGATCTGTATAAGTCCCAGCACGGAAGGATTTTCACTGTTGATTGTTAAATAAAGAAAACATGCTACTGAGAGGAATGTGGGAGAGTGCTTTCATTTATATTAGAAAAAAAGGAAAAAATATGCAAGTTCATTCATACACACACACACACACACACACGCACACACACACACGAGTCAGATTTGTTTGATACCCCTGGGAAGATATCCAAGATCAGGTAACAGAGCATGTCTTCAGGGAGAAGCCTGGGGCAGAGTTGAAGGGAAACGTGTTTTTCTCTGCATACTCTTCCGCACTGTATGAAAAAGTGTTTTTCCATGTACACGTATTAGCTGTGAGGTGTGTGTGTGTGTGTGTGTGTGTGTGTGTTTGTGGAGCGCTAAGGCCTTGCTCACTTTGGACAAGCTACATCTCCAGCCCTGTTAGCTGTTTAAGTACACCAGAATACAGAACTACACACAAATGCATTAGCCCACTTTCCACTTTTACTAAACACAGGCGGGTCATTTCTCTTAACCATAACAGTTCATGGGAAGTGGGCTAGATCTTCATAAATGTCCACACTGTTTGATCATCTACTCTAACGTGCTTGCTTTTGTCTGTAAGAGCTGCTGTGCAGTCAGGTAAAGGCAACGAAGGGGGCAGCGAAGGCTTACTGTTTCTTGCACTGCACAAAATGAGGCAGAAGAGAAACTTCTGGTGGCATGGGGCACCAGTAAGTTGACATCTGAGGTTGAGGAACTTCCAGGAAGTAGGTGGGGTTCTTGTTTCCTAAGCACATTCTTATCATGTGGAGCAGTAAAGTCCTCAGACCCGGGCCGTTAGTTTCTGCATCTATCAGATGGCGAATGCAGTACATTCTTTCCAGGCTCTTCTGAATGAAGATCAAAGTGTCTGGCACAGGGGTTGGCTCAGTTAGTCTTAGCTGTATGCAGTGTTTGGTGTCATTTTGATGGACTCGTCTTCAATATGTTCCAAAAGGAGGTATACAACCTATAGCTGTAGGGACTATGGATGTCAACCATGAAGCTGGAGGTCCTGAATTTGAATTCAGATGACTGTTAGAGGAGACTGTTGCTAGAAATATCTCTCTGAAGACTTGTTTTGAAAAGGGCATCCTCTCTTGGTCTCAAGAACTTCATTTCACTCAGCATGGGCATCCTTGCCATCAGCTAGGAGAACAGTCTGAGACTGACAATGCAGAGGAAAGGAAGCAGAGGGAAAGGAAGAGGGAGAAAGAAAGATTGAGAGGAGAGTATGTCGTTTTGCTTGAGCCCTCAGACATAGCTTTGCTCTAAGCTCCCTAAAGGCTGTATGTTACTTAACAGTGGAGCAGGAGCTGAGATGCATGGAGTGCACTCGGATAAATCTAGATGGCATAGGCCAGTGGTGGCAAACCTATGGCACAGGCGTTTTCTTTTAAGATAAAAGATGTTCATATAGAGGTCTTTTAAGATAAAAGATGTTTCATATAGAGGTGTTCTCCCTAAATTAAAACTTCAGTATTCGGGTTAATTCTAGTGTTGGCATTTTGCATTAAATAAGTGACTTTTGGGTCACAGTCTGGGCACTCAGTCTCCAAAAGGCCTGCCTTGACTGGTGGAGGCTGATTGCTGACCTGGTCCTTTGATTCAAGAAACAGATACAGTATGTATGACACGCACGAGACTGCTGGCAGTCTGACAGGGCACATTGTTTTATAGTACATTTTTCTATATGTAAGGTAGGAATACATGCTAGAATAATGATGAAAAATATAGTATAATGAAAACATGAACTCATAACAGTCATCCATGATCATTATCAAGTATTAAGTATACATAATTCATTGCTATACCTTCACAGGGGCTGGCAATGCCATGGTTTTATTTACAATGGCATCGACAGACTTGTGAGTAATACATTGTGCTATGGTGTTGTGATGGCTATAACATTACTGGCTGATAAAAAATTTTTCAGCGCCACTATAATTTTTTTTAAATACTGGAGAATGAGCAATATGCCTGGTCCTATATGTATGTATGTGTGTGTGTGTGTGTGTGTGTGTGTGTGTGTGTTTATATTTTAAGACAGAGTCTTTCTCAATTGCCCAGGCTGGGCTAGAATTTTCAGTCCTCCTGCCTCTGCCTCCTGAAATGCTGGGATTACAAGAATGTGCCACCACACCTGGCTACACTGTTTTATGGGCCCTTGAGACATATGCAGCACATGCCTGAGAAGCCATCTCACAACCCATGAGTGGATGCCCTTACCATATGGTAATTAGTTGGGTTTTGGACTGTTGATTGGAAAAGTGCTGACTCGGTCTCTCTGTTCTGTTGTTGAGACACAGAAACACACTGTACTACAAACCAGATCATGTGCTGTCCACTCACTTGATCCTGATTTCAGATATGTTCTGAATCTTCTCCATAAAAATAGGACAGGACCCATCAGGAAAAACCATAGCTGTTCCCCAACTGAGTGGGGTGCCACGGAAGGTTTGGACAGGACAGCAGTCTTCCTTAGTGTGAACTCTTCAAATTCCGGGGCAAATGCCCCATGTGGGCAGCTGGAAGCTGCGTGATAAGCTGGGCTGCCTAGGAGGTACTTCAGAGAAGTGAGTGGGGGTGTCTCTGAGAACTCATTGAAGGGCTGTCATAGGGCTCCCATGGTTTTGCCCTCTATCTTCCCTGCCAGACTTGCAGAACCTGGGTGTACTGCTCAGAAAGGTCACAGTCTCATTAGTTGTTTAAGATCTAAGTGGACACATTAGTTCTTTTTCTGTGTGGTCCTGGTCCCATTCCCTACCTTTTCTGAAAAGACTCTTCCCTTTATCTGTGTCAGTTTTAGCTCTCAAAAGGCTGCATCTAGTGAGAAACTTCAGTCCCCAACAAACCAGGACAATCAGTCACCCAAGATGACAGAATCAGCACAATCAGCAATGAGTCACATCTGATAGCTCGACCCCGATGCTGGGAGCACGGCGCTAAAGGAGCCGCGCTGGGCTTGGTGTGGCAGAGGTTCTGTCTGACAGCAGAGGTAGCCTTGAACATGGATTTTCCGAGAGTAGTAGTGGGGGCTGGAGGCAAACAGAGATCTGAGGGACTGTTTGTTGCACAGCACTGAAGAGGAGACTTTTGAAGGGGTTTTTGAATTAGCTATTGAGAAATTATCTGCGCACAGACAAAGTTGGAGTGGAAGTGGATGTTTCAGTGTGATCAAGAGCTTGTATGCCACCATAATGTGCTAAAATGCCCAGCGTTTGAGAGAGTGGTGACAGTCACCCCTGCCTCACTTCTAACATTTTCAGGGCTGGGGCATGTGCTCAGATGGAGGCGTGCATAAATATTTATAAATTATAAATTATATATCAGGCTAAAAGCTCCTAATTAAATGTTTTATTTTCCTCCTAAACTATCCATTGGCCCAGGTTGTCAGAGTTCAAGAGAGAAAGCAGCCACTCTGGAGATGAGTCAGCTTCTCTCTGGCAACATCCCTCTGCTCCTATGAAGGGTCTAGCCCTTTCGAAGTGGATGTGTCATTTCCTCAGGCTTCCTGCAGAGAGGCCAGGAAGTATAAAGTAGTTGGTGACCTAGACACTCAGATTGTGATGTTAGACAGCAGGGTCCTCTGAAAGAACCTGAAGATCCTTTTGAGGCTGGAGGACATCTCCAACTCTAATTCTCTGGTCCAAACCATCAGCTTCCTCACATCTGACCCTTCTGAGTGTCTGAAACTTTCAGATTTTAATTATTTATAAGGAAAACAACACAAACACATATACACACCTGTATTTCCATTCCTTCCTGATTGGCGAGAGAGAAGCAAAAGTAGGAAGTCTTCCATCTGCCCACAGGAGCTCATATTTTCACCCCTAACATAAAAAAGAGCCTTATACCAAGAGTTCTTGAAATTTCTTTCCATCTGTATGTGTTTAGAATTTTCCCCTTCCTCTCAAACACTTGAGAGATAACGTCCTATGAATATGCTGTGATCTTAACCACAGTAGCTTTGCTCTGAGGAGCTGTGCTATGCTGTGGGGCACCAGTCCCCTTTGCCTCTCCCAGCAGGCCTGGAACCCAGCTGCTTGGGATTAACTGTTTCTCTACATGTCAGCCGTACTGCCTGGGATACATTATTTAACTTCTCTGTGTTATGGTTTACCCCTTGCAGTAGCTTTTCTCTAAGATGTTGTGATTAATTCCTTCCTTCCCTGCCTCTGTCCCATTAAGAAGTATTGCCCTTCTGCTCCCTAGAATCCGGGCTAGCTTTGGACTACTTTGATGGCAGCCCAGTCAAGCCTTTAGAGGACTCTGGCCTCACTGCCATCTGGTGGTAACCATGCTGGAGGCCCTGTCCAGGTGATCCTGGTCAAACTGCAGAACCATGAGAAAGCATCTAAATTATTATTTTAGGTCATTAAATCTTATGACACAGTGAAAGAAAACAGCAAATTATGACAATGACCATGATGTCTCTCTTGTATGGTTGATACGTGGATTAAAAGAGTTAATATTTGTTGGATCTAGCTTAGCATGGTGACTGCGTTATGGAATATATTAAATGAAGAAAAGAATGACATAGTCTCAAGCCAGTAAACATACATTTTGAGGAAAGGCCAGTATTTGTCACTGTCCTGGTCCTGGGTCTTCCAAAATATGCCTTAATCAATGAGGAATCCGTTGGTGCAGGTGAAACAGCATCCTGGAGACTAACAGGCTCAGGGGTTGTCTTATCTTTCTGAGCCAGCCAAACTCTTAACTTCTCTATGCCTCAGTGCCTGCAGTTTCCAATGACGACAACAATCATTGCCACCATGGCAGGGCCGTGGCATGTAATGGGGACAAACAGGAAAATAACTGTGAAGAGCTTTGAAGATCATAGATTCTTTTTCTTTATTTCAGTGCTGGAGATCAAGCCCAGGGCCCTGCATATGTGAGGTCAGTGATCTAGCACTGAGCTACACCCAGCCCTGGATCACAGATTCATTAGTCTTACCGAGACATCCATTCCTACCTCTCCATTTGTGTCAGTCTAGCAGGCACAAGGTTCTGTATGTCTTTGAATTAAACCCAACCTCCGCAGACCTTGTCACTATCAGTCCCTCATCAGTATCCTCAACTCCCTTGCTTCATCTATTGTTCCATGCCTTGGGGCTCTTAGATCTTGGGTTCCACATGCAGGCCCCTTCTTTGTCTTTCTTCTGCCCTTTCTATGGTAGCTGTGCTTCTTGAAACAGCTCTTTGCTGATTCCACCATCATCCCTCTACCTGTATCATCTCATGAAAATTGCCTTGTCAAGATCATCATGGCAGTGACTTCAGCAGGCTCATGCCGGCTCTCATGAGCTAGTTGGATTCATCTCTTCTCATCTCGAAGTTCACTGTTCTATGTTGGTGGCTCAAAATTGTCCATGGTGGGAGTATTTACATGACAGAAATTGGCACATACTATAAATGGGGATTTCTTCCTTTCTTAAGAACTGGGTGTTAAGTACTACCATCACACTACTGCCAGTGACTTGCTGGTTGCTGAGTGTAAAGGGCATTTTTCGACTTTCCTTCCATGGCTTCATCTTTTTTTTTTTTTTTTTTTTTTTTTGTCTTTTTCATTTTTATCAGTACCGGGGATCGAACTCACGACCGCCTGCTTGCAAGGCAGGTGTTTATGCTGCTGAGCTAAATCCCCAGCCCCTCATGGCTTCATCTTTACTCGACACAAAGCTCATTCTTTCTGAGTGGTTCTCTATCCCTGGATTTCTAGGTGCCACTGCCCCACTTTTCTTCCTACTTCTCTGTCTTCTCTCTTCAGTCTCATGTACAGGCAATTAACTCATCTGTCAAATCTTTGTGTTCTCTGGGATTTCCACTTCTTCGTCATCTATGTTTCACGGGAACATCTTGCATTTCTATTGTTCCAATAATCATAGAACTGAAAGATGACCTTGTATCTCTCCCTAGCCTTCGTATCCCATATCCGATCTGACATCAAGTCCTGGTGATTTTATATCCTCAGTGTCCCTCAAACCCTCTCCCCGATCTCCATCTTCACTGTCACTGTATAATCCAAGCCACTATTGTTTGCAGCCTGGATCACTGTGGCAGCTAGTTCTAAGTGCTCTCCTTCTGCAGCTCTCCAAGGCCTTCTCTACATTTCAATCACAGTGACTACTTTAATAATACAAAACTGGTTAAAATACCTCTTCTTGTCTCAGCCTACTTGAAATCTTTTTTTCCTCTTCTTTTCCCTCTTTCTTTTTTTCCTTCCTTCCTTCTCTCCTACCTTCCCTCCATTTTTCTTCCTGTCTTCCTCTATCCCATGCTAGGCAAGGCTGCATGATTGAGCCTAGTCTGGGCAACTTAGTTACTTAGTGAGACTGACACAAACAGAAAAGTAAAGAGTTAGGGATGGAAGGATTTGATATTTTATAATTTTTTTTCCTGGTGATTTAGAATTCAAGGTAAGAAAAAGAGGATTCCAGGATGACTTCAAGTTGATCTTGAACAATCTTGGCCTCAGTGGCTTTCTATTGCTGTTAACATAAGACCTCTTTGTGTGACCTGGAAGGTCATGCACATTATGGCTCCTATCCACCAATCCATTTCCCTGCGTTCTGGTCACCACTGGCCTCCAATGTAGTGTGCTCCCCCTAGAGGCCAACCTTGGTGTACGCCATTCTATCTAACTAGAAACCCTTTCCTCTTCCAATTCTTACTCATCTTTCAAATCTAAGCTCACAAATAGCTTTTTCAAAGATGACTTTCCTTGAGCTTCCAGACTGTCATATTCCCTTCTATATGTCCTCATTGCACCATACAACGCTTCTTCATAGCACTTATGGTGGCTACAGTTACTCAGCCCTTTGTGTTCCTCAAGATAACAGCTCCAGAGACTGTTCATTTTGCCCTTTTGTATTCCCAGTACGACACAAGTGTTTTGTGTGGATGCAATATACTTTCCAATCCATTTCTTGAGTCAGTACCCTCTTTTGAAATTCAGTCCATGTATTTAGGCTGCTGGTAACATCATCCTTCCAGTTGTTAGGGCTCACCTTGGAGTCATCCGGACTCCTCTCCTTTACCACTTTCTGGTACCTAAGTCACTCTCAAAAGTGTCAAGTATAAAGGGACTTGCTAAGGAACTGAGTTGCCCAGGCTGGGCTCTAACTTGTAATCTTTCTGTCTTCAGTCTCCCAGAGTGCTGGGGTTACAGGTGTGTGCCACTGTGTGGCAGAAAACCTCTCAACTCTATTTTCAAAATATGGCCAGGGATTTAATTTAGCTCAGTGGCATAAGTGCCTGCCTAGCAAGCACAAAGTCGTGGGTTCAAGCCCTGGTACAAAAAAAAAAAAAGCAATATTTTCAAAATACAACCAATATCTTAGCCAGACATTGTAGTTTTCCTAATGGGAGACACAACCCAACCTACGAAGTTGTCTTGCTACTTTCTACACTGTGAACTGGATTTAAAACTAAATTGCAAAGAGAAAAACAATAAAGGGGGGATTTATAGATTAAAAGACAGGTATTATAGTGAGGGGAAATGGGCCAGGGTATAGTTAAAGCAGGACTGGACCAGGAGCAGTGGCACATGGCTGTAATCCTAGACTCGGAGAGGCAGAGCCCTACCTGAGCAGCTCAGCCCTGGGTTCAATCCCCAATAATGAAAAAAAAAAAAAAATTGGTCACATATTGTTGACTGTTGACGTGGATGATGGGTACACTGGGGTATGTCTGAAATTTTCCACGTTAAACAATCTAAAATTAATGTACCCAAAATGTGACTTGTCTGCTTTTCATTACTTCCACCGTTATGCAAGCCCTTGCCGCCTCTCATCTGTCTAATCTGCTTCTACCTCTGCTCTGCCTGTGGTCTCACCACTATGCAGCAGTAGCAGTGACCGCACCCACATCACACCCTTTCATTCTCTGCCCAAGCCCTCCAGGGCTGTCACCTTGCTTGGACCTTTTGAAACCTATGACCTTATCTCCTACCACTCAGCCTCTCATCAGCTCCCCCAGTACCACTGTGCCATCAGAATTTTAAACTCCCTGACAAGGTCTGCAGGGCTCTGACTGCTTCTCAAGTTCACTAACCCAAACTCAAACTTTCAGGACAGTCCACATCCACCTGGGGCTCCTCTACTCACTCCAACGTGAGCCTCTGCACTCTGATGAGAATCAGCCTCATCCTGCTTCTCTGCTCCGATTCTCGGCCCCTAGAGCTCAGGGCTCAGTTTCATGTTTCTCATCAATCTCTTTCACTTGAACTCAAGATTGCCTTGTATCTCCATGGCTCTAGTCTTGCTGAACACTCAAGCATATTATATAAATTAGCAGTTTTACATCTAAGATCTATATGACAAATTTTATTGTAACAATATTTACCCCTTACTCAGAAATCATAAAATTTTGATTTTCCACAAAAATATTCTAAATGAATGAAACTGGTGTCTAAACGTATCGCTAATGAGATAAATATAACCACATGTGTTACCAGTTCTTCCATCAGTTAAAGCGAATACTAAGTTAAATACTCAGTTAAATTTAAAGTGAATACTCTACTGTACATCAACATATGTGCCTGCTCACTGATCATCTTGTTTGAAGAGCTGGGGAGGAACCAAAGGGGACTGCTCTCTCCAGAAGGGAAACTGATTGGTGACCAGGATTTGGAGAGCATAAATGTAGAGTTAACTGATGGAGACAGAGTAGAACCAAATCAACAAATAGGTGATAAGCAATAGAAATGAAAGGACCTGAACTAAAATAAAAAATAATAAAAAAAGACCTGAACTAATTAAAAAATAGGGTCAAACAGAATTACCTTGCATGATTTATTTTTATGCTTTAAATTCAGGTACTTTTTTAGATATTACAAGTTCTTTAAATATTAACTCCATTGTTTTTGTAGATAATGAAGTTAGTTTTAGCAGCTAACAATTTTTGGTGACTCCGGTTTAGACAGTTCTTGAAATATACAATTAATTCTCTTCCAGCTATCATAAGCTTGGAAATCTGAACTATTTTCTCTGTGTTGGTAACACCCTTTTCCATACTATCCTTTGTGGCTAACTGCATATATTTTTAGAATGATTAGCTAAGGGTAGGATAATTTGTGATAACAGAACAGATTTTTTCCATCATTTGGAAAATTGTTAGCTTGTAATTGCATTAAAATTTTACTTCATATTCTTTAAAAAAAGAAAAAATGGGATTAAAAACTCTTTAAAATTGATTTTATAGGGCAACATTCACAGATATGAGAGAAGCCCCAGTCAGCGAAGCTGAGCCTAACAGAGCCTCCTTTCAGCCCTTTACCAGCAGTCACTATAACAAGTATTGTCCTAAGGCTGCGTTACTTTGTCCTGTCTCTCCCCTCCGCTCTTCCTTTAGTTTGCTGAGAAGGAACAAACGCACAGGCAATGGTAGGGCAGGCAGACCTACGTTGGAATCCTGGCTCTGCTGGGGGTGAGAACTTCTCAGAGTCACCATATGATGCCGATATTGATGTGTACTTCAGGATTGCTACTCAACAGTGCAACTTGCTTCCTGTGGGAGAGTAGAGCACTTCCAAGCGAGCATTCACTCTCTGGTGTATAAAACGCTTAACTAGCAGAAGACTTCAGTCTCTCTTACTCCACTTCTTCCTTAATGTCATAATCCACTTGAGTCCTAAGCATGTAAGTAGGTACTGTGAAATGTAAACAAGGAAACCAATATACTGAATGAATAATATGTGTGATGAAGCTGTGACTCACACAGAAGAAAAAGCTGCACAAAGGAATATTAAAACATTTAAAAAGAGACTTAACGTAGAAACAAGCTATTTTAATCAAGCAAAACCAAGTTTATATTCATTATTTCTAAAAATAAAATAAGACTTTTTGACCCTTAACATCTGCATTTAATAATATCTTCTAACCAAAATACAGATGCTAAAACAGCAAGTTACAATATATCTTGTACAGCATACAGTATGTTCACTGTTTACACTTACTTTAATTCTAGTTGGTCATTATGTACTCAATGCATACTTAAACATCACTCATAATAAAATTTTCACAATTAACCAAAAACGGGACAAGGTTGTCTTAAAACAGCTCTGCTATAAATTGTATAGAATATACAGAATTACAAAGTCAAGTATTTTTTATCAAAATATACACCCCTCCCTGAAACTAACACAAGCTATCAACATTTTAAATGAATAATACAATTATAGAAAATATTTGCAAAATTACTTTTTCATGTATAAATATTCTGCCATATTTACTTTGGTCTAGAATTATCAGCATACAAGTCCACTTTAAAAATATCCACATGTAAGGGCTGGGAGACATCACTACATATAATAATTTTATATTTGTAGTTAAATCAAAGTAACTAAACTATGTAATTGATTGGTTCACAATCCTAACAGAAAACAAATGAATGGATCATAAGAATTGCTTATCAATATTCTAATTACCAATTCAAGGTGATTTTCATAAGCCCTTTGTGACTATCTCCTTAACAAAACCCAAAAAGATGGTGCAGGTGTATGTATATACAATATATAAAATAAAGTTGAATTTGCTTGTGTTTTCCCATTCTTCTCTATCCTATAATACTGTATGGAAGTTAATGTTGATAAACAAAAGATAAAGGCAGATATAATATTGGGGTTACTTAATAGCAAAGTACTATGGTATAAGGTCAACTTGAATTGTGTCCTTTTCTGGGTGTGTAAATGTTTTCTGGCCCACCCCAAACCATACTAAGTTTTCTTCATGGAGACATCACAGCACATGGTGAGAGAATCTGGAGTCCTCTGCACTACTTCTTCATCACGATAACCTTCCAACTTTGGATGACCTCGCGATTCCATCTATCAGGTCCATGAACCTGCATCGCTGCTGGTCAGCCTTGAGCTGAGTTCAGAATTCTGCTCAGAGCAGTGACCAAAGAATCGGAATGTATTCTTTCTGCCTCTTATTCTGGCAGTTTTAAAAGAATTACGAGTTCCAGCTTTCCAGGAACCTAGTCCACAGGACAGAATATCTTGTAGGGCAATTGGATTTTTGAGTGCAATGTTGATATTTTGGGTCAGTTAACACTAAGAAACTTAAGTTTGTTGTAAGGGAACTAGATGTCTACAAATATGAGGACAAAGCACTTGGCTTTGTGTATTTGTTTCTGAGCAATATAAGTAAAGGACAGTGCCTTGCCACTCCATAGTCTACCTCCCTAAATCCCAAAATCAAAGCTAGTGCTTGAAGCAAGGAAGGTCATCACTTGCTCTTACCGACTTAAGTCAGTTGTGTGTGTGTTTCTGTTGTCCTTTTGCTTTACATCAGTATGCATCTGTGAGCTGCGTAAACTCCAGGAAGGCTAGTAACTGGAGGGATCAGGCTTTCTGTCACTTTCAAGTGCCTGGAAATTTACCACCCTTGAGATAAATCTCCCAGACATTCCTTCAGTGGAATGGGATTTGCCAGGTTTCTTTGAACCCTTAAATCTGTCTAAACCTCCATATTCATGGCCTTGAGATGGCTGGAAGACTGCAGAGTTTCAGAAGAATCTGACCCTTCTTCATTGCAAAGTATTATACAGCATAGGTAAATTCTGGGAAGCTTTTGTTCACAGATAAGGCGTGACTCATGTTTTCTGTGACTGGAGGCCAGTTCTAAGAACAGCTTGCCGTATTTCAAGAGAACAGCACAGCATTCCATCTAAAAGCATACACATGCTCTTAAATCACATTCAAAATGCTTTCTACTGATTTTTACACCAGTTTTCACTATTTGTAGATCTATTGCTTATAATTCTCTATAGGGGATATGAACAGTTAAAAGTTATAGTGATTTATATACGTATTTTACAAGGTTTATGTTGCAGAAAAGTAGTTATAGATAATGTATGAATGTCCTACTTTAGGGTTACTCATTACACACATATTTTCAGTTACATTGTTAAGTATTTCATATGTATCCATTAATTTAAACATTTTAATAGTACAGAAGCCAGATGGAAATAAATACTGTCATAGCTCATTTACCACTTCACACATTTCGAAGATGCCTTCTTTGTATCTGACCTTTATTTTCTCCAGTGACTAAAGACAGTTCAGCAGCCAACTATCAGCATTTACTAGAAAGTTTTAAATTAGGCTAAAATTAAACTCCTCTTTTGCACTGGTAGAAATACCACAGCTAAGAACTTTCACAAGATATTCACAAGATATTTGGGATGCTGGAGGATTTAGCTATATTGTTTTTACTTTGCATGAAGTTAGTGCTAAAACCCAAAGTAGGTATTAGGATCCTTTTTCTGGAGTTTTCACACTAGAAATTTTTAAAAAACATTTCACTCCTTCATGACTGTTAAGTGAATAAAACAAACCTGAAACAACACAAAAAGAAAAAAAAAAACCCACCAACTTATGTTTTGAAGATTTTTTTCTAACTACTGCCACTCAAATGACGCTTTCAACAATGGTTTGTACATTATCCTTTTGGTCATTGTCTTCTGAATCAACAAAATGTTGATTCTCCGGAGGATCAGAGTTTTCTTGGCACACGTCACTGGTTTTCTCCTGCTGACTTGGATTTTTGAATAAGTGTTTCTTTTGGTGCATCCCAAGGGCAGCAGCTGTTTTGCAAATTTTAGGGCACTGGAAGCAAGCGAAGCCTTTCCCATTATGCTCCCGAATATGCCTCTGCTCATGATTCCTTTTTGTGGACAGATACAAAAAACTCTGAAAACAGAACTGACAGTGGTAACGCTTCTCACCAGTGTGGATTCGTTCATGGATTTTGAGGGTCTCATTCAATGTGAATGCCTTATTGCAATACTGGCAGATGAACTCCTTCACGCCCAGATGGATGCGTTCATGTTTCTGTAAATTTCCTTGCACTGAAAAGCACCGCCCACAGGTCTTGCACTGGTACGGCTTCTCTCCAGTGTGACACCTCATGTGCATTTTGAGTGTGGAAGGGCTCTGGAACTGCTTGGCACAGAGCTCACACACATACGGTTTGGAAGTGAGATGCCGGTGGGGCCTGCCCAGGTTTCCAGCTCCTGACACTTTGTCTCCATCACAGAGTTCACACTGCAGCTTGGGCATCTCTTTATTTTCTTCTTCTTCAAAGGCCTTGTCTGGAGGTGGCTTCCCCACGGCACAGTCCAGCTCTGCTGGGTATTTACACTTATTGCTTGGGCTCTTACTCCCATGTTCTTTCCTCCAGTTGCCTTTCCTCATTTTTCTCAACTGTCTGGATTTCTTTTTGGGCTTGTAGTTGTAGTAAGGGCGCCACGGCTTATCAGTGGAATCCTGATCACTTGCATCATCAAATACTTCACTCATCTCCACACACTCAGATTGGCACAGATCAAGCGGGCTGTCTCTGTGGGTTTCTGGGTCATTCACCTGGGGCGCTGTCTCTTCCTGTGTTTGATACTTAGGTCTTCTTCCCCTTTTGTAAAACAGTTTAGATCCCAGAATATGCCTTTTCACAATGGCTTCGTTCCCAATTTTCACTGTTATTTGGCAAAGGGGTGCAACGTTGCTGTTTGTGGAAGTTCCAGGAAGAGCAGGTTTTGCAATGTAAGTTTCAATTTTACTGGTTTCTTCAGCTGTATTTGTGGCTTTGCTTAATGACCCTCCAGGATCAGCAACGTATTTTGATTCCTCTGCAATTTCTGTCTTGTTACATGGAACAGTTTTCTTTTTCTCCTTACTGCTTTTGGGTCTGCTTGTAAATCTGCCCACTTTGTCTGTCTCAGGCTTACTGTCATCTTTCAGGAACTGACTGACAGCTGGCTCTGAAGGGGCTCTGTGGCTGCTGCTGGCCATGGCAGCAACAGCATTGCTGTGCATTATCACTGATGAGAACTGGCTACTATGCACAATGACTGAGGGTGCAGAGCCACTATAGCTGATCACGGAGGCTGAGTTCTCACTGCCATTACTCAGGGATGAAACAGGTCCATCTCCTGCCTGGAGATCAGAGCTGACAGCATTTTCAGTGGAAGATACTGATACCTCGGTTGAGTAAAAGTTACTGTCTAGGTCAATCTTCACTGCTTCCTCTCTCCATTTGGCACCCTCTGCATTTTGCGCACTGGCAGAAGTGGGTATGTCCTGACATGCCGATGCCTCTAATGGGATGGCTGGGCTATTGGTCAAGGCATTTACACTATCTTGGAAATTCAGTGCAGATAATTCGGAACTGCACGGATTCTGAACAACATAGGTACCAGGTGTAGACTCATTTATTTGCGTGTTTTCTTGAGCATTTTCATAGGAAGAATTTCGGTAACTCTTATAAGGAGCTCTCTTGCATTTCATAGGCAGTAGCCGATAAAGTTTATATGGATAGACAGTAGGTTTCAAGCCTCCATTTGCTGTCTTTTTACTAATGGAAAGCCTATGGTCTATGGCATGGAAAGACTTCTGATGGTTTTTTAGTATATAGTAGGTCATGAAAGTTTCAAGACAAAAAATGCACTGATACCGCCTTTCACCAGTATGCCAAATTTCATGCCTTGTCCTGTACTCAGCCAATGCAAACACTTTGTTGCAGTAGTGGCAAGGATATGTTCTTCTCCAAGAGTGGACATTTGCATGTCTCCGGAGGCTGGATAAAGTCACATAGCTGCGTTTGCACACAACGCAACTGTAGAGCATTTGCCCATTAACAAATTTAACCATGTGGTCCGCATCTGGCAAAGTACTTCCAGTACTGGAAAATTCACCAATCCGATTTTCAGAGAGTAAAGGTTCTGGGCCTGTGATGGAACCACCATTTTGCCCAATGGTGGGGTAATTTTCTAAAAAGCATTGGTTTCCTCCAGGAAGGGGCAACTGGCTTGACCTCATACAGATCTGTTCATGCCGATCCAAACGGTTTAGGGTGGTGAACTGTTTGTTGCAGTACTTGCACACTAAGGGCTCCTGGGTTGGCTTGTGAAGCTGCATGTGGGCACTGAGCAGAGCACTACTGTCGAAGGATTTGGAACAACAGCTACAATTATAAACGAGAGGTGGGACCTCTGCTGCTGGTGGCCCAGGATTACTGGAAGATTGGTTTTCATCTTCCCTGGAAAAATGGACATCTTCCTCATTGTTGGGAGATTTTGAATGAGGGAGAACAGCAGCTGGCTGTGGGCTTCTTTCTTGATTAGTCTCTGGGTTGGTTACTGGAGGGGGTGGTATGTTTTCTGTGGCTGAATCAGAATCCTGGGGGAGGGAATAGGTCTTTGGCTTTCGGCATGTTTTCGGTTTTGTGGCAAGAGCTTCCCCATTTTCTTTACCTGTTTTCCCGGGGGAACTGCTATCGTGTTCCCGGGCAGGCTGGCTTCGGTAGGCTTCAGTGATGGATGAAACAGCATATGAGTGCTCGGCAAGCGTGCGGACGGGCTCTGCCTCGTGGCAGATGTCAGTCCTCTCCAGGCAAAGGCTAGTTGTTCTCATGGAATCAGAGACTTTTTTGAAACTTGCCCTCAAGTCCAGTGGAGAAAACATGTTATTACTGTTCTCTGTTTCAATGATGGAAAATGCATTTGTGATCCTTGGCCCATTAGTGATGGCTGGCTCTTCGTGTCTTTTTTCATTTTTTTCTTCTTTAACCACTCCCTTTTCAGTAATGCAGAATACATAGGGACCTGGAGAATTTGAGAAGTTACGGTCGGTGAGGTCTTCCAAAAACGATATTCCCAGCTTTTTCCCTGCAGCTGCAAGATCAGTGACTGTTTCCTGTCTCTTGACGACGACTGTGGAGCTGTAGATATAATTAAGTATTTCCGTAAACACTTCAGCTTTGAGATCATCCAGCTCCAGGACATGGCTGGAAATACAGATTGTATGGCTCCAGAAGATGTTTTTGAAATAAAGGCTGGAAGCAGCCAGCACATTGCTGTGGGCTTTAAATTTGGTGTCTTCCACAATGATAGTAACATCACATAAAATGCCTCGAATACGCTGCTCATTTAAGATGGAGAGCACAGTGTCACTGTGGAAGTCATCCTTGAGGTCCCTAGAAAGGGACATGACTGTCATCTGAAATAAGAGGAGAGAAATGATCAGAGCCCCATTCACAGTGTCTTCTTTATTTCTAGACCATATGCAACTTCTGAGAAAAAAAATTGTCACAAAAATTCAGGTCTTTAATTTTGTTGGTGTTTTAATTCCATTGTTGTTCCCAAGATTTGGAGTCAACATTAGAAGCTAAATCTTTTTCTTACCAGCCTATTCCTCATGCCATCCTAATAGCTGTAGTTGGAAATCTTCCCAGAATACTTTCCCCACTTAAAAAAAAAATAAGTGTAACTATAAACACATGTCCAAGCTGGGGAGAGGTCCTAAATGTTAAGGGGCCTCAATGTCACTGAAGGGTGTTGCGTTTAACCTTGGAATTGGGCAATTCCGTGGTCCTGCCACAAGCTTCTTAACTCTTTTCAAAGATAACACTGATGAACTGATCCAAATATAATCATGAAACAAGAAAAAAATTTTAGGACAGTTTCCCCACTTAGTGGCCCCTATGTGATGATATTACCTGCTCAGAGAAATGGCAAGGATGGAAGAAGCCATTCTCTGTGGCTACAGCTGCTGTCTGTGTGATTGAGTCTGACCACCAGGGGCACCCTGCCTCTCTACTCTAGTGGTCCTGGTGGGGGGGAACTGTCCCAGTCCTTTTCTGATTTCCCCTTTGCTATTGCCAAAATACACTAGGGTTTCAAAAAGGACTCTGTGAGGTCCTGAAGGCAAACAAGAAGGAGACAAAGCACAATACCAGGAAAGTATAATTCTAAGTCTACAATAATGTGTCTCATGACAGATTCCTAAATTAGAACACTTTAAAGAAACAGCGGTTCTTGGTCTGGTCTGAGGATCCCATCTTTGTTCTTCTCTACATACTTTACCCTTGCATATCACATACACGTGTGTGCATACACGCACATAGTGAAGGAAAATGTCACTGTTCTCCATAAACTCTGAGCGTGGGATAAAACTAACATAGCTAAAACTTACTATTTTCACTTCCTACTAGTAGGTCATTCTTGCATTTAAGAACAAAGCATGTCTCTCTGGGCTAGTCTACAAGCACTGGCTCCAGAGAGCCGTATAGCTTGAGGATATGTCTTTAACTGCGTATGGCAAGGACCTTCTAGCGCTGGAGAGTAGCAGTTAGCCCATGGCACTTAGTTGGAAAAACCACATGGCCACACAAAGAGCTCTCTTTACCTTTTTGAAAAGCTGCCAATATAATCTGAGCTAATTATAATATTTAACATTCTTTATGCAATCATCCATTTGATAAATGCTTTTATCAAATTCATCAATAGGAAAAAGTACCTTTCTGTTAACAAATACTTCAACTCAGGTAACAAGAACCATATAATCACCATATTTCTCTTTTAATTCTTGAGACAAAGATGCTTAGAACTAACTTTTGTCAGGTTGCAGCCATTCTTAGTCTGGGTTTTAAATGCTGACAAGCTTTTAACTTTTTTGTTAAGATTTTTGAATATGTTAAGTTTTTGTTCTGTTTTGAGACAGGGTCTTCTCAGGCTGAACTTGTGGTGATCCTCCTGCCTCAGCCTCCCAAGTACTGGGAGCACGTGTCGCTATATCTGGCTGAATATGGTAAATATTTCTAGACAAAACTGACACACAAAAACCCTCTGGGCCTTTAATCATCTGTGTAAGTATAAGCAGGTTCTGAAACTAAAGAGCTACAGAACTACCACATTACAGTAGCTACAGAACTACTATATTAACCAAGAAAAAAATTTCTGCCTCCAAGAAATTATTTTACTACAGTATTATATAAGTATGTACATATGCATGTATGTGGTGCTGGGGATCAAACAGAGTTTCATGCATGTTAGGCAAGTGCTCTCCCACTGAACTAGGTCCCGGCCCTTTTTATTTTGAGACAGGAGCTTGTTAAATGATCCAGGCTGGCCTCAGACTTTCCATCCTCCCGTCTCAGTCTCCTGAGTAGCTGAGATTACAGGTGAATGCCAGTTCATGCCTATCTCAAAAATTATTTTAGTGAATAAAGAAAATTACATGTAAGCATAAAAAAAAGTAAGCATAAAAATAAAAGGACTAAAGACAAAGTGAATAAAATTTGGTAAAACACAAAGCAGAAAATCCCAGGGTACAGATGGGGAACTCAAGGGATGCATAAACACAGGCAGACTCATTCACAGCCACATATATACTTTTTACACCTGTCATTATTTTTCCAGGCTTAGGGTGGTGACTTGGATTTGAGCATGGCTGAAAAACCAGGTAGATCAATATGTTCATCTACAGGAAGGTGAAACTTGTTCCTTTGAAGAGCTGCTGTCATATTCTACTTAATCTACTGCTGCTTGGACCCTTGCTCTCCAGGCATGGCCACAGTAATCTACTCAAATAATTCTATTCATTAAAAATTAGCTCCTCCCCCTTCCAACTATGACACTGCTTTCAGGCCTTGTTTCCAGTCACTGTGGGTCTGAATTTGAAAATAAAGGAAACAATTCAAGTATTTCCAGAATAATTAAATCTGCTGCCCATCCAATCAGTTAAGGCAATTTTACTGAAATATACAGAAGTAAAAAACCCTACAAAAAACCAAACAACTTAAAATGATAATTCTCATATAAACTCTCATGAGTTAACAACAGACATCTTGAAAAACCTCTTTATATTGTTAACTAATATATCTATCACAAGACTTTTACAGCCTTTTATATAAGCCCTATAATAAAATTCAGTGTATTTGCCTCACTAAATCTTTTAAGACATGACAGAGAGGAGAGAGAAGTAACTTTCCCAGTGTAGGTTAATGCGGAATTTACTTCAGGCTACTCTCCAGAGTAGAATTGAACCCCGTTTTTCTAAATCTTCTGATCAGAGGTCAAGACCAACAGCCTCTTGCCAGCATTTTGGCCACTCAATTCCTAAGATAATAAAAAATAAAACCAAATCAACAGAGCCACTTCCTCCTCTCTACTGCACGTTGTCTTCTATAAAAAGAAACTCAGAAGTAAACCCTAACTAAAAAAAGAACACACTGTATTAGGATACGTACTGACCTGGAATCCTGCAAAAGTCACACTTGCAGTCCATACTAGGCCAGCCCGTGTGGATGCGGGATCTATTGTGCAGGTCTGCCAGTCCCTGCGGGAAGGGTTCTGACAAAAGACATTTTGCTGCAGGGAGCGGGCTCCGCCATCCCACGCAAATCTCCTGCACACAGTCATGCTAGGTATCTACGTCAGACCTCACGTGATGGGGTGTTAGAAACAAACGCATCAGATCTCCAAAACAGATTACAAAACAGAAGCTCTTTATAGAGTTGGGCTGAGTCTAGGAAAAGGAAAATCCTCTTGATTTCATCTTTTAAATGTGGCCAAAAAGAGGAACAGAAGAGCTACCTTATCAGGCTTTAATGCACTTAAAGCTATGGGATTCAAGAAGGCACGGTGGGACAAGGGTGTTTTTTTTTTTTTTTTTAACTAACTCTAAGCAGCCATTAGGGTGTTGCTAGTGTGTACCCCAGAGGGAGGAAGGGAGGCTGAGAAAACCTCACCCATTATCTTGAGAATCTAAACAATGGGCTCCAGACTTGTAGTTGCGTGCAATAGGTTGTGAGAACAAGTACTGTCAGATTCATGAACATGTAAAAGGCCTAAACATTTTAGGTTCCCTGCTTGGGAAGATGAAAGGAGGGTTTCTTTCTTTCTTTTTGAAATGCAGCAGTGTTTCAGGGTAGCCTGAGTTATTTGAGCTTCACCTTGGGATCAAGCTTGTTGGGACATCTGCCGGCTTATTAGAGAATTCCTTTCTGAAGGCCTCCAGTGCTATGTCCTTGTTAGCTTTACCTACATGCAGGAGTCCTGAATTTATAAGGCACTTTAAACGAGATGAGGACCAAGGGAGGGTACCCAAGGATAGGGTTTCTTTCCCCTGAAAACTATCATTGTAGGGGTGAGCTACCATTAAGAGCTGGTTTCAGATCAGGTGGGGTAAGGCACACCTGTAATCCAAGTACTCTGGGAGACAGAGGCAGGAGGATTACAAGTTCTAGCCCAGTCTGGGCAATTTAGTGATTTACTGAGACCCTGTCTCAAGATAAAAAATGAAAAGGGCCAGGATATAATTCAGTGTGAAGGTCCAGTGTTCAGTCCCCAGTACTGGGTGTGTGTGTGTGGGGGGAGTATGGGGGGAGCTGGTTTCAAAGGCCAAATACATTTTGTTGTGAACCTAAAGGGCCCCCTGGTTTAACGGAAGTGACTGCAATCTCGAGGGTGTGGAGGAAGTGCTACTCATTCTGGACTCTAAAAGAATGACCCACTAACTAGTGACTAGTGGCAAGGATAGGTCTTGTTCTTTTTTCCTTCTGGTACTGGGGATTGAACTCATGACCTCACAGTTGCCAGGCAGACGCTTGTGCTACTGAGCTGTACCACCGCCCCTAGAATGGATCTTCTAACATGGACAGAGCACCAGCTCCTGCTTGCTCTTCTAGCCCTGAGGTATAGTGAAAGGTGAACAGGACGCTAAGATTCTGGCCCTCTGCCCTCCTCACTGTTCACTGCTCCATCTCCACCACTCAGTAATTTTTTGTTGAATAAATAAGTGGAGTATCTATTCATATAAAATAAAAATGGCTTACCCTGACTAAAAAGCAACCTTCCCCTTTATCCTTCATGCCCACCTGCCTTCTTCCTGATCTGCTTTTTGGCATTTCCACAGCAGACATAATATTCCACTATATAGGGTACTTATTTATATAGATTATCCATTTCCTTGCTATAATTTAAGTCCCACAAGTTTAGCAATCTGATTTTCTTTACTGATGCATCATCAAAAAACAAGGACATGATCTAATACATAGAAGGCCATCAGTAAATACTCATTTAAAAATAATCTGTATTATAAATAGACATATACTTGAAGTCAATACTATGCAAAGATAGTTGCCATACATATTGCTGATTATAATTTTCATTTATCTGAACTCAACCAATTTTAAATGAAATTATTTTACCTGATACATTTCAAGTTGCAAAGCACTTTGCAAATTAATTTCTTCACCTCCACAATTCTAGGAAGTGAGCACGCAAAATGGAAATATTACGATGTGCTCACAGCATTAAATCAATTAAGGGAATCCATGCTCAAGATACGGAAGCCGATATTATTATCACGCCACAGTGTGGATGTAGAAAGTAAGCCCAGAGAAGTGACCTGCTTACAGAGGACCATGTGATTTCTGCTGGCAGAACATGTTCAGCCTGCTGTACTCTGCAGCTTTGTGCGCATGTGCGTGCATAGCAGTAAATAAGCCAAAGCAGGTGACTTGCTCTATACAGCACAAAAGGGCACGGCTGGGTCCCTATGTGTATCATACAAGACCACTTCGAAAGAAGCTTCACACTGGGATCTAAGAGGAAGACTTCGAGGGGACAGCAAGCCTGAATCACATGCTAGGAAATCACTGAAAGATACCACAGAATGTACCAAAAGGCCCCTGAAGAAGGGGACCAGAGGGCTGGAGTTAGGCAAGCAGTTCCCTGACTTGGTGGCAGGTGTGTTCCCAGGATAATCTAAGCAGTGTTGAGCAAGTGGCCTTAGACCAGCTCTTTCACAGCTTGCCAGGTAAACAGCAGCTGGGCAGTAGGCATTTTCCAAGGGGCGCCTGGCAATCAGTCAGTCAGACTATTTGCCCCACAACCCAGGATATGATGATTGAAGTAAGTTTTCCTGTGTCTCTTTCTCTCTCATTACAGGCCTGGGGTTGGGGGACCCAGAGATTATGAAGCTCCTGCTGGGAACGTGCTGCAGGAGACCAGTAGGTGAGAGGCCCCCGAGGAGCACTAGGGGAAGAGACTCTCCAGGGCAGAGCCAGCTTTGGAGACAGGGAGGAGTCCCCTGACCAATATGAGCCAGGTCATGATTGGTGAGGCGCATCAGAAACCTACATGCAAATCCCATGATCCCTACAAAGCTTATAAAGCTCCCTGTGATCTGACTCCATTTCCGGCCGCCCTACCTACTCCACACAAAGCTTCTCTCCGTTCCTTGAATGTGCTAGGTCCTTCCCATCTCAGGACCTGCAGCTGCTTCTGCAGTTTGGAGGATCTTCTAGCCACGGCAGCAGGCTTCCCTGGTCTCCATCCAAAACCCACCCCCCAAATCAGCTTTCCTTGCTACACACTCAAAGGATACTTTTCTTTCTCTTATTATATTTGAAATATGTGTGTCTTAACATAGAGCACAAATTCTGTGAGGACTGAAACTGCTTACTAGTGTCTCTAGCCTTTGGAGCCCTACCTACCCCATAATAAGTGCTAATAAACCTTAATAAATAAATGGGAAAGCAAAAACATCTCAACACTAAGCTTTATGGAGCTACCGCTTCTGATTGTTACCATGTTTTCAGGCCTGCTATTTTCCATCTACACTACTGGGAGAAAAGACCCTTGATGAGTATTAAAACAAAAAGAGTTAAGAAGATATTCTGACACAGAAAAGGAAAAACAAAAACACTACATACAAAACAAATCAACATTGCTGGCCTAGAGTTGCTTAAGACAAACCCCGGCCATCCATTGTCCAGGAAGATACTACTGTCCAAACAAGTTAAAACACCAAAACACAGCTCCAAACTGCTTACTCTTGCTGTTCGATCCTCGGTACCGATAAAAAAAAGAAAGAAAGAAAGAAAGGGGCTACTGTGATCCCTGCATATGCTGGAACCCTGCCATGAGGACTTTCCAAGGGTGAACTTTAGCCACCCACACCCCCTCCAAATGCATTGATGTCCTTGTGGAAAACTTACTCATCTGGTGGTAGGAAGTTCATGCAAATGTGCCGTCCACGTGCGGCTAACAAGCTGTCTGTATGCCCAGCACGCCTGTACACCCTACTCACACATTATCCCCCTGACTCCTTGCAGTATGTATTTGGAAATGATAAAATTGAGACTCAGAAAGGCAGTGGCATTGGCCTGGATCATTCAGGTGGCAGAGTGGCAGAGCTGGGATCCAAACCCAGACACTGTGGGTTACCACTCTGTTTCAAGACCAGGAGGATCAAGTACTAAAACACTTTGCTTCTCCATGCCCTTCTTGATGCACTTAGTGAAACACGCATGTACTGGAAGCCAAACTGTCAAGGTGCATAACGCATCACTTCAGGCTACCCTCTGGTGCGTGTCTGGCAAACGATAGCCTGGACTTGTTTCGAAGGCTGTTCGGAGCAGGGGTCCAAGTTGTACCCAGTCTCAGCCTGGAGCCACCCCGTGGGGCTTGGCCAGCTACATTCCCCAAGTACAGGCCTGCTCTCTGCCAGAAGGCTGCAATTTCTTTAATGTGCTCAGAGATAAAGGTATCCTAGGGTGGATATTTAAGGGAAACTCAGTATTTTCCATGAAATTCTACTTTTAATTACTTTTCTTTAAAAATGAAAATTATTTATTTATTCATTCAGTCATTCATTCACTTAATATTTTGAGATAAGGTCTTGCTATGTAGTTCAGGCTGGCCAGGACTCACTATGTAGCTCAGGCTGGTCTCAAACTCTTGGAAGTCCTCCTGCCTTAGACTCCCAAGTGCTGAGATTACAGGCATGTACCACCATGCCTGGCAAAAAATGTAAACTTTAGGCCAGGGGTTTAGCTCAGTGGCATAAGTGCCTGTTTGGCAAACTCAAGGTCGTGAGTTCAATCCCCGGCACCAAAAAAAAAAAGTACACTTTAAGTATGTTGCACTCAAATATTAATTAGGTTTTCTTTTTATTTATTTTTGTTCCAAGAGAGTACTTATGAATGCTTGCCACTTACCATTTGAGTATAGATCAAACTTCACCACAAAGGGGACACAGAAAGGCAATGGTAAGGAAAATAAAACGTGAGAGGACAGAGATTCCCTAAAGCACTGTACTAGTCCATTCATAAAATAGGGCTTTACTCAAGAATAATTTAGGGTAAGGCAGAGTGTGTCTTATCTCAGACAGTGGCACAGAGCCTGTGTCTTGATGTCAAGTGGTCCTGGTGCTGTCATGACTTTGGGCAAGTTTCTTACATTTGTGCCTCAGTTTCTTCATCTGTCAAGTGGAACTAATATCAGACTCTACTGGGGTTAACATGAGGATTGAAGGATAACAGCCCACTGTGTTTGCTGAAGGATTTGCTGTAGTGTAGCACAGACTCAAGCTCCATGAACAGTAGCTACTATCACTATCATCAAATTACTGTATCATCAGCTGCAAATGTCAGCAGGAGCAAGTAGTAGCTAAAGCTTGGCCCTAGGCCCAAAGTTAGGGAATGTGAAATCCTTCCATGGTCCAGAGCCCCCAGCCCTTCACACTGCTTGACACCCCAGAAAGGCTCCAGCCATCTTTTGAGTTTCTCCCAAACCTTAGCTATAATACACATGGGCATTTTGTTACAAGTACCATGGAAATGGTTTTCTTTTCTTTATTTAGTGGCATTGTTAGCATTTCTTTGAAGGCTGGGGTTAGGGGAAGTATAGTAATAATTTAAATAAAAATCTTTCAAGTTAGCTATTTATTAGCTGTTCTGGTAAAAAGCCTGGTATGAAGGGGACCAAAATAATCTTTTTAAGATAAATACTTACACCGTCAATACATTTCCCTTATGCATTCTTTCCTTCTTATCCAAAAGGTCACTCAAACTTGGCTATAAATTTACAAATAAAAATCAAACTAGGGTAGAATCTGTTGGTTGCCTTGCATGCCTGTTTTGGACAGGGACGCTGTTTTCCCATCCCCAGCTTTCTGCCTCATTTCCTCTTCAGTCTGTTTACAGACTCTGGGCAGATTGCATCTGCTCCCTTTCCTCATGCAAAGGGGATTTTTGTAGAGCAGTCTTGGGGCCACTGAGTCCTTACTTTATTCTAGAAACCTTAAGAGAATTATTGGTCTGGTTTAGAGAATGTTTTCATGTTTCAGTTTTTGATTTGAGAAATTTTAAGTCTCAAATGAATGGATTCAATAGCTTGTGTTTTGCTCAGTAATAATACTGGGATTCTGTTTTGAGTTTAGTGAATTTATGTGCTTTATTCTAAATTATAGTTCCAGCTTCTATCAAAGTACTTGACTAAAATTACAACTGTTGGATGTAGTAGAAAATTTCAAGCTTTTCTTTTCCTGTTTCACCAGGTCATCCTTTCTTTTCCTATATAGTTATTTTTTAAAAATTTTTAATGGGGTCTCACTATTAGTTCAGGCTGGTTTTGAACTCAGTATATAGCCTGGACTGGTCTCAAACTCGTGGTGAGTGCTGGCATTACAGGCATGTGTCACTGTGCCTGACTTATTTCGATAGGATCTTCCTACGTAGTCCAGGCCCAGGCTAGCACCAAACTCACTGTAATCCTCCTGTCTCAGCATCCCAAGTGCCAGGACTACAGGTATGCAGCACCATGCCTGAGTCTTCTTGTAAAGTTACCTTTCCCCTTTGAGAGTAAAGTAGGACTTCTGCTTATAAGCATTTGGACTCAAATTGCAGTTTTGCCAGCTTACTAGCTATCTGAACTTGGAAAAGTTCATTAACATTCTAAACCTTTTTCTAAAAAAGTTATAAAGTGGCTATAACAGTGCAACTTCATTCTTCAAAAGGTTGGAGATATGGGTGAATGGCAGAGTACTTGGCTAGCACATAGGAGGTCATTGGCTTAATCCCAGTACCGGGGGAAAAATTACATGAAATAATACAGATAAAATGTCATACCTCAATCTAAAGCTCCGTTTTTGTTTTTGTTTTTTTGTCTTTTTCATTTTTATCAGTACCAGGGATCGAACTCACGACTGCCTGCTTACAAGGCAGGCGCTTATGCCGCTGAGCTAAATCCCCAGCCCCTTAAAGCTCCTTTCTAATAAAATTTTGATAATTTCTGGTAAAGTTTTCCAATAATTTTCTATTAAGATTCTAGAAAAGAAACAAAACAATAGCTACAACTCCTTCCTCCAACCCACTTTACTATGATGCTGGCAACTACTGTAATGCCTGAGGGCTGGAAGAATCCTGGAAGCATGGTCAGGGTGTAAGTGGGGTCTTCCTGAGGCTGAAGTGAAGAGGGGCTGGAGATGCTCAGCTTTGAGAGTTTCCATAAAGCTAGGTGGATGAACTCTGATGGGTTGAATGATCAGGCAGGAGCTAGGGACTCAGGCCAGGTTGACGCCAAAACATGGGAAGGCAGCCAAAAAGAGCTTGAAGATGGTTAAGTGCAAAAACAAATATTTAGCAAGGGACTGGAAGTAACATAGTAAGAGTGTCTACACTCAAACATTGGAGAATATGCTATTTTTGGTATAGTGATGTATTTAGAAGAACACTTTCAAAAAATAGCCTCATGCATCACGATATACTGTTATGATGGACGAATTTAATAACTACATGTTGATATAAAATTTGTGACTCCATCATTTTGGGTAACCCAGAACATGGCCATGAAATATACCATCTTCAGATCCCTGATGGTGACAAACCAGAGAGGACAGGATCTGAACAGCCAAAGGGGTGCTTCTAGCCCGAGGAATTTCTGCAGTTCCATTCCCACTGCCCTGTCCCACCTGGGTGAAGGGAGTAAATATGGCTGCCCTAAGGCCATTCTTCTTGGAGTATTACCAGTTTCTGTACACACAAACATCAAGGCAGCCAGTTTTTTTTTTTTTTTTTTTTTTTTTATCAGTACCGGGGATCGAACCTGCTTGCAAGGCAGGTGCTTATGCCATTGAGCTAAATCCCCAGCCCCAAGGCAGCCAGTTTTGCCAGAATGTTAGGAAATCAGCTGGGAAAGTCAAAACATTTTACAACAGGAGCACTGGTTCTTTTCATACCTGCATTCTGTTCCGTCCTCATCTTGGTGAGGAGAGGGCTTTTACACACAGTTAGGCGAGTTATGCTCTGCATGGCAGCGTAACAGCAAGGGGAGGAGGCAGGTTAGAGGGGTTTCTTGGACCAGGGAGGTCCAAGGGTTGCACACAGGAGGTGGTTGTCCCACCCCAGAAAGCCTCTGTACCAGTCCTGTCCTGGTAATTAGCACCCGTGAGCTGCACAACTCAGAGCAAGACCCTTCTCTTTCTGTGCTGTCCCTTCAGTCTTCCAAGTGTCCTAGTCTTAACAGGGGTACAGGTGTTATTGTAAGTTCCCCATGAAGTTCCTGCCCTGAGAGCAGGCAGTCTCTCGTAGACACCTGATCCCTTGGGCCAAGCCTTTCAGTTCCTTTATGGCAGGTGACCACAGCCCTTTCACAGCTCAAAGCGTAGCATCCAAGAAGACAGGTTGCATCCACACAAAGTAATGCTCTTGGGTCCCAAGCAGATGGCAAACCCAGTCCCCAAAACTTTTCTCAAAATGAGTAGGGTAGATGAGTAAGCACTGCTTCAACATAAGCTGAGCTTGGGATGTCTTATACAACCAAGCGCAAAGAGTGCATGACTTCCAGTGGAGCATGCCCCCTAATTATTTCCCACAAACGGATTTCTGAAATTGTTGGGATAAGGGCTTGGCACTTCTCTTCCAGTGTGGGAGTCTCTCCTCAGAGAAGTCTCAGCCTGGGGAAGGCATTCCAGGGCCTCCACACCACTCTCAGCCACGCACAGCCCTTCCTCACCTGTGCATCCCCCCCTTCCTGGGGGCCACATGCCCATTACCTTCAGATACTCTCCTATAAAGAGAATTTTATAGGGAAGCTGAAGGTCTCATGGGTGACCAAAATAGGAATCTAGGCTTCCTGTTTCACAGGTCTTATTATATACCATGCTCCTCAAATGGTACCACACTTAACTGTGGATCTTGCAAAACATCCGACCTCCCTAAGCCTCAGTATCCTCTTCTATAAAAGGGAAACTTAAAACACTTATTCCCATTGAACTGTGCTCATTTGCTGCATCCTGATGAAATATCGTATTTAAGAACAACAATTCTATCTTAAAAACATCTACTGGGCTGGGAGTGCAGCTCAGCAGCACAGTGCCTGCTTGGTAAATGCAAAGTCCTGAGTTTGATTCCTGGTAAAACAAACACACAAACAAACAAAAAACTACTTATTGCTTAAACATGCTTCACTGATTCCTGTTCCAGTTTAGGATGATGGATGGGGTCAGTGACTGAGACTGAAAGTCATTGTTGTCACCCACTAGAATCTTGCATAGAAGGCAGCACTGCTTACTGGTGACTACTTAGGAAATGTGTTTACATCTATTAGAATAAAAAATAAAGTGTTGTGTTCCTCTTCAAGGAGGATAGTGAACATACAGTACCCTGTCTGCATAAGACTCAGTGAAAAGCAGCTCTGGATAGGTTCGAGTAACATCATGTTTAGATCCGAGACACTGAGAGCACAGAGTAAAGTAAGTGAGCTCCTTGATTCAGATTCAGAAGGCTTAAGAGTTGCTAGGAACAAAATTGTTGGGAACAAACTAAAAGAACAAGATTTCAGGCTCCCTGGGACTTATCTAATAGTTTCTGGATTGGTCTTGAGTCATAATTGACTCAGTGCAAAATCATAACCATTTACCTTCTCTCCACTCTTATTTCAAAAAAACACAGCTAGACTCTTTTTTTCTATTCTTCTCCATTCCCTTAGTCTCCCAAGGAGCTCAGTCCACTTGTTTTTCTTGGGCCTGCGTCCCAGCATCCTGGTGTCCCACCCTGCCATGGAATTCAGACGCCTGCCATTGTTTCAGGCCCACATCCGCTTACCCAGCAGAACGCCACCTTCCCCATCCCGGCTCCTCCCAAAGGCCAACTTTCTGGACCCAAACACAGAACAAAGACAAGAATACCCAGCCTTGTCCCTGTTTAGTCCTGTACCACTTCTAAGTCACTTTCATACACACTAGCTGATTTTCCTTCTCATAATACCCTTGCGATAATGAGATAATATTTCCATTCCAAAGAGGAGACAGTGATCAGAAATGTTAAACCAAAATCCTCTACACATATATAGCTTGCAATTGGCAGGTCTAGCTTTGTAACCCTGATCTTGTGACTTTGGGTTTCAAACTAACTGCTGACACAGGTAAAAAGACTACATTTGTGTGACCTAACCCTTGTTTTATAAAAGCCACCATTCCTTTCTTTTTTTTAAAGATAGCATCTTGCTATGTAATCCAGGCTAGCCTTAAATTCACTATACAGCCCAGGCTGGCCTTGAACTCAGGGCAATCCTGCCTCAGCCTCACAAGTCCTGGGACTATAGGCATGTGCCACCCTGGCTTGCCTCATCTTATCTTTTGATAGGTATGTTCAGTATCTGTCTTTTTTATGCTGAGATCTAAGTCAAAGATATATTTGTCACACATGTATATCACTAACTATATTTACTAATTGACCAGTTTTTCCTGGTCAGTTGATACATCATTATCACACTGCTAACTGGTGAGGACACTGGCTCCTATATGATGATCAAAGTGCCATGTGAGGGTATGTCTAGGACTGTAGAGGTGGCACCCTGAAACTGAGTTTGGGGAAAGAAAGGTCAGGTAAAGAGTTTGGGGCTAAGTCTTGAAGGATAGAGGCATCTCCTTAAAATCTAAGCAAATGCAAGGAGGCCTAAGAAGGACCCATTTGGGGAAGAACAAAGAGGTGAGGTAGAGCTTTGCTGGTATAGAGTGGGTGGAGACGAGGAAGAGGACTGGCAGACCCCAGTCAGGAAGTTTCAAATATCATGATGAGTTGGAATTTTATCCTTCAACTTCACAGTCTCTGCCCCTAACTTCATAGTAGAATCACTGTGAAACTTGGAACTACTGTACATGAATACTCAGGCCCTACCCCAAGATTCTGATTTATCTGGTCTTGGGTGAGGTCTTGGTATTGGTATTTTTCAAAAAGTTCTCTAGGCAATCCTAAAGGACCACCTGGACAGTGGAAAGTCAGTGACAAAACTTTGTTTTCTGAAAAAACTTTAAACAGGAATGATTTCATGAACTTGCAGATAGTTCAATGAGATGTCTGTAGAGTGTCCAGAAAGCAAGCAAGCAGACGGTGGGGTAAGAGGAAAAAGCACTATTTAGAGGAAGAATCTAATTGGAAATTAGGGAAGAGTGGCTGGCAAGCTGTAGGCCTTTTACAGGTAGGGGACTCAAGTCACAAAGGTGGTTTGTGGAAAGGGTAATGAAGTCTGTCCTCCCTGGAGGAGCCTGGGAAGTACAGGTGGCTCTCTGATCTACAGGTGGCTGCTGGGACTTGCCGAAAAGGAAGCTGTATGTATAGTGCACTAACCTAGAGGAGCAGATGCAAACAATAGCATGGGTTTGTCTGAGTAAACTGGGCCAAGGATGGAGCTTGAGGTATGGGAGTACATATGTCAGAATCACTGGGAAACTCTTAGCAACAACCCCATTTTTCTGTGTCACCCCAGACTACCACGGTGCCACCCCAGACTAACTTGAACCAGGGTACCCAGGAACAAGGCTCCAGAATGTTATTTTATTTTTTTCTTCCTTTTTTCACTCCTTCCATCTCTTTCTTTCATGGTACTAAGGATTAAACCCAGAGTTTATGCATGTGAAGTAAACATTCTACCCTGAGCTGTATCCTGTGGCCATTTAAAATTTTTCCTGGAAGACAGAATTTCACTAAATTGCCCTGGATGGCCTCAAATTCATAATCTTCTGGCCTTTGCCTCCCAAGTAGCTGGGATTACAAGAGCATATCACCACACTGAGATTACCAGAATCTGCTTTTAACAAGCTCCGGGCTTCTGGACCAGAGTTGGGTTTGGTTGGACATTGCAGGAATTTACTATGGCTGCTGCCACAAATTACCACAAATTTGGTGACTTAAAACAACAGTAATTTATCCTTTCACAATAGCAGAGACTAGAAGTCTAAATTCAAGGAATTGGGAGGGCCATATTCCCTTTCAAGATGTGTGTGTGTGTGTGTGCGTGCGCATGGGTCCTTCCTTGCTTGCTTCTGGCTTTTGAAGGTTTTAATCTATCATCAGCTTATGGTTCTATAACTCCAACCTCTGCCTTCATCCTCAGTTGTCTTTGCTTTACATCTTTCTCTCTCCTCCCCTACTTCTCCTCCCTGCTTCTTGCCTCCCTCCCCTGGGATTAAGCCCAGGGCATTCACACTGTGCTATGTTCTCAGTTCTTTTATGCACATATATTTAATTTTGAGAAACAGTCTTGCTAACTTGCTCAGCTGGGCTCAGCATACTGGGATTATTGGTATATGCCATAAGACCCAATCTGAGTGTCTCTTACAAGGACACTTGTCATTGGACTTAGGCTTTCCTGATAATCCAGGATGATTTCACCTCAAGAACCTTAATCATATCTGCAAAGACCTTTTACTAATAAGGTCATACTCACAGGTTCCAAGTCCTAGGATGTGTCTTCTAAGGGGAGGGACACCATTCAGCCCATTACAGACATTAATGGCAGAAGCAGGAGAGATGAATTTCAAGCTCTTCTTCAGCAAGAGCAAGAAGAGGGAGGCACAGAGAGAGGAAGGGACCTCCTCTATTTCAAGATTTTAGGGAGTCTCAAGATTTATTCTGTCAAGGGACTTCAGATCACTAAGTGTTCAGGGCAAAAACCACCAGAGAAGTAAGTACTACATAGAATGGGAAAAATAAAACCCTAAACCAACAAAAATCTAATTATATTATGTAGACAAAAATTTAAAATGTAGACAAAAATTTTGCAGGGCTGAAAGATTTAGTTCATTTTCTAAATTGGATTTATTTGATATGATGAAGCTAGAATTTCCAAGGATACTACAGACCTTTTGTCCTCACCAACAGTAGTTTCTAGTCCGGATAACAGGTCACTATGGAAAAATAGGATTTGTTTTTTTGCCTTTCAACATGCCTCCTTGGGGCTGGGGATTTAGCTCAGTGGCCTAAGCGTTTGCCTGACAAGTGCGAGGTCGTGAGTTCAATCCTTGGTATAAAAAAAAAAAAAAAAAAAAATTAAGTCCCAGTCAAAATACTTCCTTAGAAGCAGACCACGTGGACAGTTACTAACACTGAGGAAATCTTTTACACCTCCAATATCATGTGTCCCACTAGGGTCACACATATCTTCACTGAGAGTGGATCACCTCTCAATTAAAATCCATGCATGTAGGGGCTGGGGATTTAGCTTAGCGGCATAAGCGCCTGCCTTGCAAGCAGGCAGTAGTGAGTTTGATCCCTGGTACCAATAAAAAGGAAAAAGGCAAAAAAAAAAAAAAAAAAATCCATACATGTTCTCCCATTAAAGTCTTATAATTTAATTACTTTTATTATACCCGACACACAAAGGTTTTCTTTCTCCCAAAGGCAGGAATTTCCCTTCTTTGAAACCCAGTTGTAATAGTCTTTCAAAATCAGATTCTTATGGCGGTTAAAGTCACTGCATCATACATCTGTGTCAGAACTTTCAAAATCTACTACCCCATCCATGTCTCTTAAGATTATCCCAAAACACGTCCTAGCCAGCAAGTTAGCAATCTTAGCTGGGTCAATTTGTATATGCCTGTTTCTGTGCATCAAGACAGTGTCTAGAGCAGTGCTCTAGAAATGGTAATATGTGTGAGTCTGGGGGATCTTAGTACATTCCTGGACACAGCAGTCTGGGGTAGGGCTTGAGGCTCAGCATCCACAACACACTTTCAATTATGCCCTTACTGCCAGTCCAAGGACCATGTTTTGAGCAGCAAACATCAGGACATCCCTGAAGCATTGACTGATGGTTTTCCATTGATCAAGTTACCTTGGAACAAAGTCGTAGAATTACTTTACATCCTGGACACCCACCCAGAGGCCATCCCATATAGCCGAAGCTCACAACCTCACTTACAATGGTAGAACCTTGTTCCTCTTTATCGCTAGAACACCAAAGAATTCCTAACTCATAATAAAAGTGAATGAAGTAAACAGGACACAGTCTAGCAAAAGATGTCATATGTGTAGTCCAACCTCACTTTTGTCAGGATAGAGACAGCTGAGGCCTCAGTGGAGTTTAAAGAAACTAAGTTCTCTTGCCTCTGGTGCAATGATCAGTTATAATGGAGATGATGAAGCCAATGATCATAAAAGCTAACATTCACTGAGCATTTTCTACATGTCTAGCGCTGTGCTAAGTGCTTTACAGACATTATGACTCATTTAGCTCCACGAGGGAAATGGGAGTGGTTAAAAAGATGCTGAACAAAAGGGGAAGGTATTGTCAATTCAAGGGAATGCAGAAGGTCAATGAAATGTCAGTGGAGGGGGAGAGGACACTTCTCACACTGCTCCAGTCTGGGGCTGTTATTTCAGAACCATCCTTGGACCAAGTGAATCAACACCATAACTTCAACACCTCCCATCAGGATGTGCCTGCTGTCACCCATCCCCTGATGTCATCCACGTTAACCTCCACAGGCTTGGTTTCACTTGGCTGTTGGTGTGACATGCTCAGATGAGGAGTTTCCTTTGATGGGTTCCTCCTGCCCTATTCTGGGATTGGTAAACCAAACATGCTACACCTGATGTTTCTCTCTCTCTGATGCTGAACCCACACTGCATACTTTGCTCACATGAGATGGATACGGTTTATATCTGAAGTGGCTGATTTATATGCTGTGACATGAATAAGGTTCAATTGCTATTACTCTTCCTTGGGCTGGGCCCTCAAGACATCTTTACGCCCAATACTTTTCAAGTGAAGACCATACAGGATGCCACTGTGGGAATCCTGACTAGTGGATTGAGTCCAGTGGTGTTACAGCCTACAGATGAATGCAGCCTGCATTCATTAATGTCTCATGGTACTTAAAAATTTCAATGCCCTCTGGTTTGTACCAACCTAATCATTCTTCATCTTCTTAGACACAGCTCACATGTAATGTTCACATTACTTTCCTGCTTTTATAAGTTTTAGGTCCTAATCTATAAAATGTAAGTATAAATCACTTATTAATTTTGTGTTTTACCTCTCAATCTCTGTACAGCAATTCACTGTCCTAAAATTTAAATGATCAACTGTCATTAAACTCTCAAAACTGGATCTTTTTGAAGGACAGGTGATAAGAAGGCTTAATATGGACTGTAGATGACATACCATTACGTCTAGATCCCTCCAGTATGTTCATTCCCATTAGGAAAATTCCTCTGTACTGGAATCCTGAGACCCAAAGACAGCAAGCAAACTCTTTATTTTGCTCCAGTCACTTTAATAATGGGCTCTGCTCAGCTTCAAAAACTCTATTGAGCACTTCATGAAATCAGATTATCACCCAGCCCTCCCCCTCAAAACAGTCTCAATTTAGGTGTAGGGGGCATGCCCATAATCCTAGCACTTGGTAGGCTGAGGCAGAAATATCATCCTGAGTTTGAGTCCACCCTGAGCTACACAGTGAGTTCAAGACCAGCCTGAACTATATTGTGAGATTGTCTCAAAAAACAAACAAAAAAGACAGACAAACAAAACACTGAGAACCACAGTCAACTTTAGCAGGTGTTAAGGGGGAAGCAATTATTGCTGAGCAATGCAATGGCCTTTTCTGGTAGCTCCTTACTGGGTCAGAATATTCTGAAGATATCACTATGCTCCATCTTTTATATATAAATATAACAATGGCAAAATATCATAGGAATGGAGCCTGGACTACCTGGCCTTCAGGGTTTCAAAACAATGTGATCAAGCGCCCCCCCCCCCCAAAAAAAAAAACCAAGCAAACAAAAAACCAATGTGGTCAACCCAATAAGGCATATTTACCAAGGCTCAAATACCCTCAAGGAATGCCCCAAAGCTGCTCCATGGAAGACTGGTGGTCAATCACAGCTAACACAGCTAACACAGCTCTACGCCACAGAACTCAGGGGACCGGAAAGCTGATCACTGCAACCTGGTGAACAGTCTATCTCTGGAGTGGGAATGAGGCTGCTGGTGCTATAGACCTGCCCCAACCTCACCTCCTCCTCCGCTTCCCCTCCACATATAGCCAGTTTGGTTGGCTTCCCACCTGGTTTCAGAATAAAACGCCAACGCGCAGAGGCTATGGGTAATGGGCCTGGGCTCCTGTTACTTAACCAGGTACATAGTCTCATGTTGCTCACACACCCTTCTCTCCATTTCTTGCAAGCTGACCTCCGCGTTTCCAGTTTGAAGCCACTGCTGCCAGCGCCCCGGTATTTGGAGCAAGGCCAGGCATGGCGGCACAGGCCCCTGCGACAGCCTGGAGTTGCGAAAACCACCTCTGCCCTGGATTCAGGAGGCATAGCGCTTGGCAGAGGTGTGGAACAAACCAAAGCGAGGTGTGAGGCGGAGGAGAGGCACCGGGGCTCTGCGCCCAAGAGAGGCTGCAAAGCCCAAGGCAGGTCTGGTCGTGGACCAACGCACGCTGGGTCAGACAGGAGAAACTAAACCAGGGAAAACAGTTGCGGAGCGGGCAAAATATACTAAAGAACCAAATTTCAGTTCGTTTTGCCAGTTTCACCCCCAAATAAATTGAATTAAACAGATTGAGGGTTTCTGGCAGTAACCCGTACCTCGAATTTGCCCACTCACCTGTTTCTGAGCGGACTTACGCGAATTGCCTATAACGTAACAAACCTCGATCCCACTGCAGATAAAAACCTACAACATGCTGCTTACAAAAAGTATGCTTTAAATGTATTTTTAAAAACAACAAGAAGTAAGGCGCAGGCCGCGCTGGAACAGCGCAGTTTCCGCTGGCGCTTTCATTTTAGAGCTCAGCCGCACGGGGCTGCGCGGGGGGCGGGGCCTCGCGGCCGCGCTCGCAGAAAATGGCCACCGCCAGGGGAGCCGGCAGCCGCGGGCCGGGCCGCCGCGCACAGGCGCTGGCCTCTCCCCGGCCCTCCGCCGCAGACGCACAGGCCCGTGTTTCTCAGCCACGACATAACACAGAGCATGCCTCCAAAGCACTGTGTTTATTTGCTGAACAGCCCAATGACTAATCACCACAATGTTTAATATCTCCCTGCGCAAGGGAAACTTGTGGAGCGAAAAAAGATAGGTTGTTTTTTTAATTGTCTGGGAGATGGGGGACTGAAGTGAGACTATTAAAATTTAAAAAGAAAGAAAAAGAAAGACCTTGACAAGTATTTCTTAAAATAAACCGCAAATCTTCAGAAACTCGTTATAAGTAGAAAAAAGTATCGAAACAGAACATTCAAATGTGGCAGAAAGCTCTTAATTAGTTTCTGGAAATATCAAAAACACAAACAAACAGTGAGAAATTAAATATATAACAAAACAGGGTATGACAGTCACTTAGAAGCGTTTCGGTTTAGGAAAATATGTCTCCCAGGCAATTTACAGTGCTTTTGTGCAAAAAAAAAAAAAAAAATCAACTTCGGGTGTGTAGCAGCTAGAAAACACTCCTGAATTGCTAGATCTTCACAGGAAAAAATTCAAAGGTCAAGGTTTTGGTTTATTAAATCCTAGTTAGCACAACAGCATTGAGTCAGCTACATCACCAAGGGTCCTCATAACCCTGGGCTTCGTTTCAGCCCTACATCAATGCTTCTGCACGCTATCCTAGAGCCTCTGCTTTCTCAAAATCATCCGCTGTCTCTAACACTCAAACGTAACTCAGATTAATCCAAGGGAAGGCCTCAACACAGCACAGATGTGACTCAGCAAGCAGAGCCCAGGCACAGGGTCAAATCACCATCTAGGAGAGCTAAACAGCAATCCCCACTCACACCAAAATGTGTGTAGACCTGTGTAGATCAATTCTGAATGTGCATAGTCTTTCTCTGGGTAAAGAATTCAGCTTTGCTTTTATGGAATCGGTGGTCTTATTATCTAAGTGTAATGAATTCTACAAATAGAAATTGTTCTAACACACGGGCAGAAAAAAGAATACAAATAAAACAGGGCCTTAAAAACATATTCAATTTATGAAGCAGAAAATGACAGTCCACTTTTCACCCATCACAAAGCCTGCTTTCGTGGGCTGCTGAAAAATCCCAGGATGCCTTTCTGGGTTGCTTCACCCAGCCACCACACATTGCATGAAAATGCACTCTGGGATGAATGTACCAGTGGTATCAGCAAAAAGTGGGTGTGAATATGGGGTCTTTTTCTCCATTCTCCTTGAGAAAATGTTTAGTTCCTCTCCAAATTGACTTACAGCATAGCTTAGTTATTTTCATAACGTAAGAGAAGAAAAATGCTTCTTATTTTGTGGTGTACATGATAGCCAAGTGTTCTACCACTGAACTGTACCTCAAACCCACAGAAACATGCTTTGAAAAAACGGGAACAGCCTTCTGCTCTCTCAGTTTAAAGTGAAATTTTAACTATTTTAATTGGCAAGAATCTATGTGCTTTCACTGGCCCAACCGTGCTGCATCTGGTGCCACACTGCGCACCTGCTGGAAGCCCAGGAAACACTTCAGAGCCCCTTTAAGTTTTGCTGCTGGCTGCCATTGTCTGCCCATGATCCAATAGTCTTGTTTGTATCTGGCACATTGGACAAGAGATTATGGGTTCTGTTCCTACTTTCGCTGTGTGACCTTGAGCAAGTCCTGTGACTTTTCTGTTGGGCTTATTTCCAAAGTATGTTTTATCCATAAAGTTTCAAAACCATGTTTCCCTTCAACCTTCTCCCATTTTGTTTTCATTTGTTTGATTCCTAGCCAGTCCCAATGTTTTTGTAAGATTCATTTTCCCCAATGCAGACAATGTTCCACCTTTTAATTCAAAGCATATAGGGTAAAGGCTAGTATTAGTTTATCTGTGAGAGCAGCTGGAGGGAGTTATGAAACTGGGACTCCTGGAAGATCACAGACTAGGCCCCTGCCCCCACTTTTTTCTCTCCCCTCTTCCCCGTTTTTCCCCAGCAACTCTACTTTTCTGCTGAAACAGAAATGAAATCATTGCACCTTACAGCAGAAAGGAAACTGAGCCACTATTGAACCAAATCTCTGGTTAAAGGTGAGGAAACCAAACCTGCAAAGTTACAATTTTCTTTCCGGAGTTTGCACTAAAAAAGCTTTTTACCTCTTCCAACACACCTCGGCAAGGGTTCAGGGCTCTTCTCCAGTGTCCTGTAAGCTCCTCAGGCCTTAGAGGGTAGCCAACAAGCACACATTGAGTACCTCTTAGCAATCCCATAAGAAGCTATTTCAAATTTTCAACTGGTATACATAGTAACATTTTGCTGGGAACATTTAGCCTAGCATAGCAATGTGACAGCAAAGACACCAATTGATTAATCTTATCAGTACTGAAACCCACAAGTGTTTTTGTTTAAAAGAAAAGCTTGCAGCAGCACACTGATAGTAGATATAACAGCTGGCTAGAGACAGGGAGCCCCTCTTGCCAGGGTCTTGTTACACAGTAAATATTTGTTAACAAATAAAAGATCACACTTTATCTCTGCTCCATTTGCATCTTGTCAAAAATTTTGAGGTTGTAATAACATCAAGAATGAGGGTCTCCGGCTGGGGATTTACCTCAGCCAAAAAAGCACCTGCCCAGCAATCCTGAGGTTGTGAGTTGGATCCCAGATCCAAAAAAAAAAAAAAAAAGAATGAGGGTCTCTATGTCTCTGACATAAAATGAGGAACAAATACCTATGATGTACTCTCACTTCATGGTTGGGGAGGCAGCCAGGGTGTGACGAGAAGAGACTGGCCTTTGCAGTCAGACTCCAGAGCAGGAAACACGCATCTCCACCACTCTGGCTGCACCTGTAGGGCGTCTCTTTGTGGCCAGGCCATCTAAGGTTCTAATAAGATGACACAGAGGATGCAGTTCAGGAATATTAGTTCCATTCTCTTTCTTGAGGGTTATCGGTACAGAAAGGGAAATCTAGAACCTAATTTCTAGGAAAGGCTCTGGGTCTTTGGCCTCCTCCAAAAGAAGTAAATCATCAAGATGCTGACGCACTTTAAAATGACTCAATATGTTTTTTCCCCCAGCAACGAGGACTGAATCCAAAGCCTTTGCAGTGAGCTATGTCCTTAGCCCTTTTCATTTTTTATTTTGAGACAGAATCTCACTAAGTCACTAAATTTGACTGCACTCAAACTTGTGATCCTTCCGCCTCAGCCTCTCAGAGTACTGGAATTATAGGTTTCAATATAATTTAACTGTATCCATTATCAAACATAATTTGATATACATGAACAAAAAATTTTATGTTCTCCACACCTCACTTACACATCAAACATGTCTCAAAGCTTTTAGTGAGTAACTAGAAAGCTTGGACTAGGAAAAAATATATATAAATTATTTTTTTCTAAAATGAGGTTGGGATAGGTAACAATGAACTTAGTGGAAAAATTATGAGATTGTAAGATGCAGAGAATGAAGGAAGTAACATAATGACATGTTTATCCAGCAGAAGACAGAATCAGATAAATGCATCAAAATATTTCAATGGCATGACTGAGTGGTGTTATCATCATTAAATATACTGTATTATTGCTAACAAATACAGTTGCACTGATTTTACAAACTCTGGACATAGGAGTAAGGTATCACCACTTATTCCACACCAAAAGAAGCTGGTCTGGGGGCTGACACTTCCTACTTCTGTGGGTATACTGCAGACAGCAATGGAGGTAAACAAAAATACCACTACCACTGACTGTCTGAAATCTGTTTGCTTTTAATCTGACTACAAATATAATTCACAAACATGAATAATACAAATATAAAACTGTTGGGCACAGACATGTTTCTAAACAAAACAGGACATGAAATCACTTTATCAAGTCTTAGATTTATCCCCTTCTCTGCATCCCAGAAATTGTCATTTATTAATCCTCATCATCAGCCATGGCCATAGTTACTTAAAATTCAGATTCCCTGGCCCCATCCCAAATCCACGGAATTAAATCCCAGGACCTGGAAATCTGTATTTTGGTAAGTTCTCCAGCTATATTCCTATCCATACTTTCATTACATTCCTACCCATAAATTTCTGGTACTTGAAGTAACACAGGATAGAACAGCTATAACTGGAAGGATGTACTGTACTTTCCATGGTAAGATTAACATATTAAAATCAGTCATAAAGATAAAAGTTTTGTGTGTAGATGTAGAGTATCTATAAATTTACATATCTATACAAGGCTGTGAGGGGAAGGGAATCAATATTTATAAATTGCCAAAAACTAACAACTATCTTTCCTGACCAAATAATGTATTCTCAGTCATCAAAACAAACCTGAAGGGCTGGGGATTTAGCTCAGTGGCATAAGCGCCTGCCTTGCAAGCAGGCAGTCGTGAGTTCGATCCCTGGTACCAATAAAAACGAAAAAGACAAAAAAAAAAAAAACAAAAACCCAAACCTGACGGAGCTGTGGTGGAAAAAGTTAGGACTAAAGAGTAACTTCTACAGTTACAGCCTGGAAAAAGGGCCCCCTCAGGTTGTGAAACCAGATTTATCTGACTTCTGTCTCCTCATTCCATTGTACTAACTTCAATAAAAACAGACACGCATCAAACAAAAGTCATATGGTAAAAGGGTTCTTTTAGGAATTTTTTTGTACCACAGAACCATACTGGCTTTTGTTTTTTGTAGTACTAGGTATTGAACCAGGGCCTCTGCGCTGAGCCTTTCCCAGTCCCCAGTTCTTTTAAAATTGTTTTCTTTTTAGATAGGGTCTGTAAGTAACTAAATCGCCCAGAGTGGGCTTGAGTTTACAGCCCTTCTGCCTCACTCTTCAAGAGTGCTAAGATCACAAATACGCATTATGGTGCCTATCAAGAAATGTTTTAAACCACTCATTTTTATCAAGGGATGTTCTTGCCTGTCTGCAGTATAAGACTACTATAAAAACCACATTTTTTTTCTCTTTTTTTATTGGTACCGGGGATCGAACTCACGACTGCCTGCTTGCAAGGCAGGGGCTTATGCCGCTGAGCTAAATCCCCAGCCCCAAAAACCACATTTAATAGCTGGATTGTTGTAATCAAGTGTGTTCTGGGGCATGCTAGGGTCAAATTGAACAGTGAGCCTTGCTTTGAGCAAGCAACAAACTTAAGCAACTAAAACTACTTCATATCTATTTTGCATGTCAAATTACCTTTCAAAGGAAAACAAGAAATGTTTCATTTAGCACAGTGGTGGTGAACCTATTGCATGCATGCCACAGGTGGTGGGCTATTTGTTACCACTGAAAGTTCTAAAAGGGTCCCCTTCACTGAGTTAGCACTTGTTCAGGGCAAGCTTCTTGGACCCATCCCTCCCACGCTAGGGCCTGGGGTGCCAGGCTCTTTCCACTGGGACCCTTTCCTCTGGGCTCTAGACTCATGCTCCTCTGGGATCCTTCCTGGCTTTCCTGTCAATTTTTCTCCGCTTCCCTAAACGCTTCCTTCTCAAAAAGCTCCAGCCTCAGTCTTTTTTTCCCTATACTCTCTACTGGAAAATCACTCTCTGTTCTCTTAAATTTTCCATCTATACCAGTGACTTCCAAAGTAGCCCTGGCCCTCCTGTGGAGCCCAAGGCCCCATCTGTCTAGGAGATAGCCAGATTCAACAATCCAATCCAGCCCCTACCCCCATGGCACTGAGGCTCTGGAAAGCTCTGTGTCAGCAGCACAGGCTGCTCCTCTTCCACAGAGACATCGAATTCTGTCAGCTCTCCCCTTGGCTCTGCCCCTTCCCATTTCATTATCCATTATCCTGGATGGCTTGTCATTCACTCTGGGTCTTCCCTTTCCGCCCTGCTTTCTTTGGTGGACGGTGGTAGCTTTCTAACCGGTATCCCTGCCTCTCCTCCCAAGCTTCACAACTACCTTTGCACAAGAGCATTATTTTAGGGTACAGTCAAGGCATAAAAAATTTCCTAGTTGGCACTCAAAAGCATTATTGTTCAGCACTGAATGTTCTTCAGCTTTACTGTCCCCCATACAGACCAGTTCTAACTCAACTGGACTTGATACTTTTCTGTGAATACAACCCATTCTTTCTCAGTCTACCTCTATGCCTATTTGTAATGTTTCCTCAGATTATCAGAATATCTTCTTTTTGTATTTACCACACAGTTATTTCTCTATCTTTTTAACAGGGTCCAAAGGGAGTGGAGCAGCATTTTTTTGCTGCCAGATCTTTTTCACTAGCACAGTGTCATACTTATGATAGGTACTTAATGAATATTTGCTGCACAGCATTTATAAAACTCTTATTTACAAAGCAAGCTCAAAATCAACATCTCATTTGCTTTTATTTGGGGCTTAAGTTACTACCATCTGATTTCTGTTGCTTAATGTACTTCCTAGAGCTCTCATTTACCTCCTATCTTACAAATCAAACAAAATATTTACTATATTTAATTGCTTTACTTTTGAATACCCAAAGATCTCTGGCCTACAAGGTATAAGAAGAGAATATTGCAAATTAAAGAAATCCTGTTGCCAAACTGCTTTTTCTTCTGCCTGTGGATAAAGGATACAAATAAATAGCCCTCCATAAGCAAGTAACTGTAATAAAAAAATGAAGAATTAAAAGAGACGAGAAATTCTTTTCTGAAAATTTTAAAATTCTAGAAAAGTATGTGTAACCTGAAATGTGAGTCAATCTCTAGTCTCCTTGGAACTGACATGCCAGCATATTAATAATAAAAAATTACTAACAACTGCATAAATAATTCTTTAAGCGACTGAATGACTAATATCATAGTTAAAAACATAATCTGTCTGAATACCCAAATGCCTTGTAGCTCAATAAACATTTGCTGAGTAAAAATAAATTGAGACAGCATTACTACTGTTTATAAATTGGAAGTATAAGTTTAATAAATAGATGAAGTATATGTTAAAAGTAGAATAAAATAAAAAATTGAAATTGAGGAGCAAGAACTTTGCTATGTTCATTACTCTGGTCTGTTCCTCTGACAGATGCCACTCCATGACTGCTAGAGAACCAGGCAAAGGAGATCTGGTAAACAGCAGGCACAGTACAGTGGTCTATACCTCTCCAGTTTAGGCTGCAAGCTGCTCAGGGGCAGGTGCATTGCCTTGAATTTTGTGATCCTAGCATAGTGCTTTGCAAATAGAACGACTATATGAGATACAAAGCCATCTATAACCAGCTTCCAGTGTGAAAACAATTTGATCCCTTGATACCTATTCTTCCTTACCTCTTAGGAGTGTTGTGAGGAATAGATGAAAATCATGCCCTGAAAACCTTTGGCACACCAGCAGGCACACGAACATATATAAGTGCTTGACAAACGACAACTGTTATTGTCACCATCTGGGAAGAGTTTATTGTGCTGGGCTATCGTACTTGTCTGTGAGACCCTCAAGCGTCTCAGGGTGAGTTTTTAGGTTTGTGGCACAGTGTTCACCCCTCAGCAAGTGGGGAAGCGGTCTGCATGACTGAGCAACAGAGACCGATGCTTCCGTCCTGTCTAGAAGGATCATTCAAAGTCTCTGGGCCTCAGTCATGTCTGTGGGCCCTTCCAGCCTGGAAAAGTCACAGAACCATGAAGAGATACATAAAAGTTCTGCCTGCAGAACTGGAATGAGAAATCAGTTGTCCTGAAGCCCTACTGCCTAGTTTCCCTTCACAAGAGGGCCACACACCGTGTCTCCCGATAAACAGATCATTTGAGAGTCATGGAAACTCTAATTCCCAAACCTGGTGGATCACACTCATGAGTCATAGATCCTCTGGGAGTCCCCTGGTCGCTCAAAAACAACCATTTCCTATTTCATGTAGACTAAAGAAAGATTAAGGGAGAACATTTAAATACCTCAGTTAGAACAGACCAGCCTTAACCAAGTTAGTTTCCCGTGCTTTGGAAGAAATCACTTGGAAATCCTTGGTTCAGAGTTGTCCATCTCTTCTACACCAAGATCTGGAGATAAAAAAAAAAAAGTGCAATGTCCCATGACTAGTTGCCAGGATTGGATGTTTCAGCAACAACAGTAATTGCAATTATTAGCACACGTTGAACACCTACTGAAAGTAAGAACTGCGCGGAGTGATTGAGTATGTGGCCTTGGGTAATCTTCATGACACCTCTCAGGTACCCAGGTTCAACTGGCGGCAAAGCCTAGACTACTAACATACTTCTTTTGACAGTGAACCACTGTTTTGAAAATTTACGTTATAGAAAGTAAAACCCCAAATTTTCATTAAACTATGCTTACCCTTACTATGTGCAATGCATGCTATTTTTTTTGTTATATTTTTTGTACTGTATTATATCTCCTAAATCTGTTTTAAAAAAAAAAAATCCCCTCCCCCAAAGCGGGACGTGGTGGCGCATGCATGCAATCCCAACACTCTGAAGCTGAAGCATGAAGCTCACAAATTTGAGTCTAGCCTTGGGCAATTTACTGCCTGTCTCACAAATAAATAAATAATGCTGTAAATTCCAGTAATAGTCCGCCCACTACTCAGATTCTATAATCTTTTAATGGGTCTCCGTCTTGGAAAAACACTGCACTTAAAAAGTTTCTCTGAAACTACTCCATTCTTTTCAGGCATGAGAATTTAAGCATCTCAATTAGAAGATAAGTCTTTGGCCTTTAAAATATGTATAAGGCATCATACCACCTATCTTGTATAATGGATCCTTACAAGAGATACTCAATTATGGCCAAAGTCCGGAATGGAATAAGGCACTTACCTACAGCAGAAGGGAGTTACAAAGAGGAACCGTGGGAAGACTAAACTCTGAGGTGTTTAGATACCCTGCGAAGTATATAACATCGGGCAGTCCTGTTGTACCAATACAGCAGACCTAACTACTGCAGGAGTAGGAGGCTGAGATTGCAACCCCCTGGGGGCAGGGCCCTGCCTTTGCACCGTCCTGCTCAATTCCGGGGACTTGGTGTTGCACCAGGAAACCATCAAGTTCCGGTAGGGTCAGGGCCGGGGTCCTGTTCCCGATGCGGGCGAAGAGAGGTGCGCCAGTCCACGCAGTTCCCGAGCCGGCTGGACCCGCGTTCTCCTTAACTCCAGCCCCCTGACCTCCGGCACAGCCGCGCAGCTGGGCCCCGAGCTGCGGCGCCTCCGGCCTCACTCTGCAGTCGGACCCCGCACTCCGGGTCGGGGCCGGGGCCGGCACCTGCAGGCGCCCCCTCCGTGCAGGAGCTCGGCTGCCCAGCGTTGGCGGGGCGCGCAGTCCCGCGCGCTCTTCCCCGGCCGGGCTCCCAAGCTCGCTCTGGGGTACAAGCGCTGGCCACAGGCCGCGCCCGGCCCTGCACACCACCGCCCAAGGGCACTTACAGGGCTCTGCTCCTCTGCAGCCGGCGCGCTTCCCCCGGGGGTCCATGGCGCTTCCGGACCCGCGAGTCCAGCAGCTGCGCCGCACAGCGCCGCCCAGAAAATGGACGCCGGCGGCTCGGCTCCCGCGGCCCGGCCCACCCCCGACGCGGGGCCCAGGACGCAGCTGTCCGGGAAGAGGTCGGCCCGACGCTCAGCTCCACGCGCCGGAGCTGGGGGTCCGCCGCCCGGAGGACCAGGCCTCGGGAGGGTAGCGGTCAGAGCCGCGCGGGCGACCCCCGCAGGCCCCGCGAGCCTCCCAGGGGCAGCGGCCTCAACCTCCTCCCGGGAGGACACTCCAGTTAGTGCTTTGTGGCCCTAGGGTCTCGACACTGCTAGAACCAGGCCGAGGTTCGCAGGATCGCGCTGGTCACTGGATCCAGACCCTGAATTCCGAGAAAGTGCAGCGCAGTCTTAATTGCATCAAATTCCTCAAAATAAGGTTCACCTGTGTCATACCAAGGCAGTCAGAAGAGGCTTAGATTGCTTTTCCCAACGAGGTACAAGAATTGCTTCATGCAAAAGAGCCAGTCCTCTTCCTTAAACGAAGGGCACTTGACTGCCTGCTGAGCTCCTTCCGCCATCCAGGGGCTGCGCACTGAAAAAGTTCTTACTGAAGGCCTGCCACAAACTTGCGCAGCAAACAGCCTAATGCGCTCCTGTGCAGGTGTTTGCTTGTTTGTTTTTAAATGATCCTTGTTTGCTGTGTTCTGAGGCTTATTTTCAAATATTGGTTAGAAAAGATTCACATCCATCGTGAGAGGATTTAAAAGGCCATTCTTTGCACAATGTGTGTGTGGCCTGCTTTTAGTCTGGAATATAGTGTGTTGATGGCAGTTGTGCACCCCAGTTCCTGAGTTTTAGATTTTTTTTAAATCGGTACCAGGGATTGAACTCACGACTGCGCCTTGCAAGGCACTTATGCCGCTGAGCTAAATCCCCAGCCCTTCCTAACTGAGTTGTAAGAATGTGATTTTGATGAGCTAAGGAGATTCCAATGTTAAATGCAAAGCCAGTTAAACATTTTAAGTAATGAAGAAAAAATACGTTGACTCCAAGACAAATGAAAGAATCGCATCACTTAAAAAGAAAAGCAGAATTTTGAAGGCTGGCAGGCTGATGTAGCAAGCAAGCCAGAGAGGATCTCTGGGAGGCCCAAACAAAGCCGAGATAATTGTGTTACAAATCACACATTTTATTTTACAAGTCTTAATCTCACAACTGGGGCAAGGTCGGGGGTGGATCTACAGAGAACTATAAACTTGCAGCAGATCACTCTGGGTGCAGCTAGTTGGTCCAATGAAAAGCCACCAAAAGGGAGTCAAACTTCTTTAGGTCCTGAGACAACATCTCAGGAAGCATCTCGATGTCTCCGTGGCCTTGGCTTTCCAGCTCCAGCTTTCAGAGGGGCAGCATCCCCTGAGCAGCAGGCTGCATCAGGCACAGCGCAGAATGCAAGGACTTCTACAAGTGTGGGCCCTGACAATCAGCGGCATCCATAGCCAGGGCGCCTCAAGCGCTGGCCTAGAAAGACACTGCGAGGGGAAATGTGTCTGCTTTTATAGGTTGGTATCAAGCAAAGCTCTGGGAACATGTGTGGGGTTTTTTTTTTTTTTTTTTTTGAACGGCACATGTGCAGAATGAGTGTGTTTGCGCCATCCTGATTTCGCTTGAAGTCGGTTTTAGAATTGTTTACTGTTTATTCAGCAGGTAAATGGAGTCAGTTATGTCAAGAACAGTCGGACAACATGCATTCACATGCACGTCAGCAGTTCCCAACCTCCTCAAGGCCAAACACCCTTTTGTCTCTCGATATAGCCCACATATTTCAAAAGATATACTCCACTAAACAGTTTGGTAGTTAAGAATTCATCTTCCAATTAAAAAACAGTACAATATTTTTATATGTATAACCATCAGTCAGTTTCCACAAAACCTGAGCTAACCCGTTGGCAATAGTGGACTCCAACCTAAACATCTCAGAGTCTAATTGTAGTCTTTTGGAAACTCTGAAAACTATTCAAAAACCTCCAAGAAAACTGAGGCACACAGATTAAGAACCATGGCTGAGAGGTCCCAGCCTGCCATATTGCTCTCTGCTTCCCAGGGACTGGAAGGTGGGAGGTGGGAGAGAAGACAATTTTCCCTCTTGATTCAGCCCACCTCGATTCAATGCTCAGGTTTTTGTTTTTGTTTTTGTTTTTTTGTCTTTTTCCTTTTTTTTTATCGGTACCGGAGATCGAACTCACAACTGCCTGCTTGCAAGGCAGGTGCTTATGCTGCTGAGCTAAATCCCCAGCCCCAGTGCTCAGTTTTGTTGCTTACAAGGTCACTTCAGGCAAGTTACTTAACCTCCCTATGCCTTAGCTTCCTGCTTTTAATTATTATTATTATTACTATTAGCTTCCTTCTTTAAAAATGGGACTAACTTTACTATTGGTGCCAGCCTCTTAGGGCTTTTTGAGAACTGAATAGGATAATGTTATAGACAGCTAAATTAGACAGAAATACTATAGGTGGTCAGACAGGGCTGGGCCTTCAAAGGAGCCAGTGTAGAAGACAAGATACCTCTGCAACTGTGGAGGAGCCTGGCACCTCTGCTGAGGGGCATATCTGAAGATAAAAGAGAAAACGAATGTACCCACATACTTCCTAAAGCTAAGCAGGGATTGATTTTTTTTTTTTTTTTTTTTTTTTTTTTTAACTAGGGACCTCACACTTGCTAGGTAGGGGCTCTACTGCTGAGCTACATCCCTGGCCCTAGGATTGATATTCTAAATAGGTTTTTCATCACTTTAAGGAATCCAGGAAAAGTGACCGACCCACCTCCTGCAGGAAAAGCCCGTTCTATTTCATGCCTGCTTGCTACATAACTTGCTTCCCCATATGATCCCAATTTAATAAATTTTACTTGAGCAATTATGCCCATAACCTTCTCGGTAGAACATAGTTAGGTCCTATCCCTTGCCCACCTTGCAGCTTGCCATTTTTCCCACCTTGGCCCCACCTCACCTGGTGATTTTGCTCTATAAAAATCCCTATGAAAGGCAGGGTACTTGGTAACCTGCTTGAGACCTCTTCTGTCTCTCTCTCAGACAGCAGCTTTCTTTCTCCAGTAAATATATTCTGCTTTTAGCTTCCATTGTTTCTAAAATTCATCCTTCGATTTTAGAGGACACAAACTTATAGTGAACATCTAGCAGGTTAGAAGTTTCTTTCCCCTTTATCAGATACATGCAAAGCATATCTAGTAATAATAGGTACATAGTAATTGTAATTGTACTTTAATTGCAAGCGTATGCGGCTACTGTTAGTACTGAGGGTTAACTGTTGAGATTTTTGTTTTGTTTTTGGTACTGGGGATTGAACCTAGGGCCTGCACATGCTAAGCATAGGATTTGCCACTGAGCCAGACACCCCTCAAACCACGTATTCCAAGTTTTATGTTCCTACCATCCAAGCAGTGAGAATCATTACCCAGAGGTTGTCTTTATGCTCTAGAAATTTCCCATGAGTAATCTGCTAGGGTCACACAGTTGCAAAGTACCTCTAAAGTATTTGTACACAGGTCTGACTTCATGGTCCACTTTTTGCTTTGCTACTGTGTTCCAGGTGGTACCTTGATTAGCCCATCAACAGCTTGTTACTGGTGAAATCGGCTCTGGCTTCCTAAGAAGCTTAGCAAGTGAACGGCTCCTTACATCCACTTGGAATTCACAAACAGTGGCATTTTTTTCTCCTTGGAGCCAAATGTTTCTCCAGAAGCAAGCAAATTTCCCCAAATTGTTATTAATAACGAAATTAGCACAGTAACAATTTGAAACACCACAGCCTAAAACTTACATAATTAGCTAATTTTTTAAAATTTTCCATCCTTCCTCATAACCAGTCACAGAATCTTTCTCTCAACTGTTGTTTTCAGTATGGTTGAGGAGCTAGTTGGAAATTTCCAGGAACGCCCCACCTTGTTATAGTCTTTCTGTAAAGATTTATTCCTTGTAAAATAATTAAGCATGAAAGCTGGGCACGATGTCACATAAAAGGCTGAGACAGGAGCATTGTCACAAATCTGAGGCCAGCCTGGGCTATATAGTGAGTTCAAGGCCAGCCTAAATTACACAGCAAGGCCTTGTCTCAGAAAACTATATATATATATATATAGATACATATATATGTGTGATATACTTTATAATAATTTTCAATACATTGCAAAGCAAAAAAATCCCCCCAAAACAAAACAAAAACAACTTGGCATGGTCTTATACCCCAAGCAGCTTGGGAGATTGAGGCAAAAGGATGGCAAATTCTAGCCCAGCCTGGGTGGTTGTCTCAAAAGAGGAAAAAGAAAGAAAGAAAGAAAATTAAAAAGGTTGAGGATGTAGCTCAGCGTGAAAGCCCAGGATTCATCCCTAGTACCATTTCCAGTCTGTCTTTGGACATTATCTCCACAGCATGGCTCCTGATCCTTGTCCAGGGGCCTTTCTGAGGAAGCTGTCCTTGTTTTCTAACTCATTTCATTTAATTCCCACAGAATTTTGATATACTATCACTGCCTTGTCTAGGACTACTGTCCAATTTAGTAATGACTGCCCTCTTCTCTTTCTTTTCCGGGCTTTAGTTTCATGATAATACTATCTAAAAAGACTACAGTGTTGTCTCTGTGAAACCCACGTGGTTTCTTTGTTTCCCACCACGGATTAGGAACCTGTAATAGTTCACATCCTGTACTTGCTGTATTGTTAATTTATGGGTTTTGCTTTTTCCTCCATCACCTATCCTAGACTCTCACCCCCAAACCCTTCACCTGGCCTCCCTCCCACAGCCACTTAGCTCTGTCCAGTCAGCCATTTTAAGTCGCTCCCCTATGCTTTTCGCTTGTCACCATGACATTCACTAAAGGCCCTGGTGTGGACACTGCGTCCCCACCCACCGCAGCGTCTGTAGCACGGTGTTCAGAGGGAGCCTGGCAGGTAAATGTATGAAGCCACTCATCACTGAGGCACAACCTGCTGCTCCTGGGAGAATTCCTGTCCCACTGGAGTAGTGCTGAGAAGTGGGGAGTGGGGTGCTCTCTATTCAGTGCCAGATTATCATTGCCAGGTAGGGAAATCAGATCTGCAGAATATTCCAACCAAGTCAAGAATCAGGACGTTTATATAACAGGTTTTTTTATTTTTGGAGACAGGGTCTCACTATGTAGTTCAGGCTAGCCTGAGCTCACTATGTAGCCTAGGCTGGCCTCGAACCTGTGGCAATCTTCCTACATCAACCTTCCAAGTGCTAGGTTTATAGGAGTGTACCGCCACACCTAGCTATAAACATTGACTATTTACAAAGCAAAACAACGAAACGAAACAAAACAAAACAAAACCAGTCCTGAGACCAATCTAGCCTCCAAATGTAACTACAAAATTTATAGAAAATTTGTGAAAAAGGAACTTGTAAAAAGCCTTAAGTGAGCAATCGCCCAGTTTCTCATTGGGGAAAACTTCCAGTCAAACAGAATGTCTCTCCAATATTTAATTATTATTATTATTATGATTTTCAGTACTGAGGATTGAACCCAGGGCCTTTGCACTGAGCTATATCCCCAGTCCTTTTATTTTGTCTTTTTGAGATAGGGTCTCACTATGTAATCCAGGCTAGACTTAAACTCACTTTGTAGCCCAGGCTGGTCTCAAACTTGCAGTGATCCTCATGCCTCAGTCTCCCAAGTACTGGGACCACAGAAGTGCACCATGATACCTGGTCCTCAGCCCTTCTTATATTTTAAAATTTTGAGTCTTACTAGGGCACTAAATTTATCAGGCTGGCTTGAACTTTTTGATTCTTCTATTTTAGCCTCCCTGAGTGCTGGGATTCCAGGCATGCATCACCACACCTGATTTAACACACACACACACACACACACACACACACACACACTTAAATAGCAATAGCAAGGACAAAAAAAGGACGGAGAAACCTGTGAATTAAATGAGATATAAGACAAATCATCAGCTGTATAGTATTGACCCAATTTGGAATTGTGCTTTGAACTAACAAATTGTTACTTTTTTTTTTTTCTTTTTTGTCAGTACCGGGGATTGAACTCATGACCACCTGCTTGCAAGGCAGGTACTTATGCCGCTGAGCTAAATCCCCAACCCCCAACAAATTGTTATTTTTAATGACTTGATGAAACAAATTCAAATGCTGACTATGATATGTGACATTATTAAGAAACTGTTATTTGTTGGTGTGGTATGGTACTGTGGTTGTTTTTCTTTATTAGTATTCGATTTTTAAAATTAATTAATTTATTTATTTGAGACAGAATCTCACTATGTAGTTGAGGCTGGCCTCAAACTCATGGTGATCCTTGTACCTCAGCCTTCTGAGGGCTAGGATTATTGGTATGTGTGATCACACCCAGAAATATTTCTTTCTTTTCTTTTCTTTTTTCTTTTCTTGTTGTTGGTGTGATCTTTTTGAGACAGGGTTTCACTATGCAGAGTCCAGGCCGGCCTTGAACTCACTTTGTAGCCCAGGCTGGCTTCAAACTCACAGAGATCCTCCTCCCTCAGCCTCCTATGTGCTTGGTTTATAGATGTATGAGACTATGCCTGGTTAATATTTCATTTTTTAAAATGTATTTTTCAGTAATTCACTTTAAAAATTTTCTTATTTAGAAGTATTTCAAATTTATCGAAGAGTTCTATTCAGATATTCTTTCTTTCTGTCTTTCTTTCTTATTTTTGGTTTTGAGACATGGTCTCCCTATATAGTTTAGGCTAGATTTGAACTCAGTATGTAACCCAAACTGGCCTTGAACTCATGATGATCCTCCTGCCTCAGCTTCCCAAGTGCTGGGATTGTAGGCATGCACCATCATACCTAGTTTGTTCAAGATTTTCATTGTAAAGTTTTAAAAGATTATGTTTATGAATGACTTGAATGACATGTTTATGATATAATGTAAATTGATAGCAATATACACAATTATTTTAAAATTTAATTAACTAATTAATTAATTAACTTTAGAGATATTGGGAATTGAACCCAGAGCCTTTGTGCTAAGCAACATCTCCAGCCCTTTTTAATTTTTTTGTTTTGAGGGTCTTACTAAGTCATGAAATTTCCCAGGCTGGCTAGAATTTATAATTCTGCCTCAACTTCCCGGGGTACTTGTATTATAGGCATATTACCATGCCAAGATGTAAAACCCCAGTTTTTTTACAAAATATTATCTCAGCTATTAAAAATTACCATGCATAGATAAAATATTGAAAAGATACATGCCAAAATGGTAACATTCCAACTTTTCACAATAAAAATATATTAATTTTATAATGAGAAGAGAGGTCTATGAAACTAAAAAATTGGAAAACAAAAACACTGATGACTAATTAAATACAAAATATTGTTAGGAGTCAAACAAAACACACATATGGGCTGGATCTACCCCAGTGGGTCCCTAGAACAGCACATTTTGATTTAAAAGAGGGTCTTGAAACTATAAGCTTCAGGCTAAATTCAACTTATTACCTCTATTGTATGACTCTTAAGATAAGAATGGTTGGGACTGGGGATTTAGCTCAGTGGCATAAGCACCTGCCATGCAAACAGGCGGTTGTGAGTTCAATCCCTGGTACTGTCGTGAGTTTGATCCCTGGTACTGATAAAAAGTTAAAAAAAGAAAAAGTAAGAATGGTTTTCATGTTTTTAAATGGTTTCTTTCTTCTTTTTTTTTTTTTTTTGTCTTTTTCCTTTTTATCGGTACCGGGGATCGAACTCATGACTGCCTACTTGCAAGGCAGGCTCTTATACCGCTGAACTAAATCTCCAGCCATAGTTTCATATTTTTAAATGGTAAAGAAGAATATTGCATGATGTGAAATTTATATAAAGTTAAATTTCAGAATCCATAAGCACTCATATCTATCATTATATTTAATATTATGTGTTATTGTATTTATTTCTTCAATATATGCTTGTGGAAATTTGTATTTTCCTATGTTACATAAATACCTGTAAAATATTTTCAGTTTTGCTCAACCACTATTAGATAAAATTTATGGAAGGCTGTTGGCTTGGAATGTACTCCTGCCCTAGGCCCCCGGAGACCACACCAAAATGGAGTTATTCTTGCTAAAGTCTCACATCACTAAACTAGACATCAGTTGGTTGTCAGACATAAGAAATCAGAAGCAAGGTAATAGCCAGATCCCCAAACAGACCAGTCTTTTTTTTTTTTTTAGCAGCATGGTAAGACAGTCCCTTGTGCTTTAACCCTTATGAGGAAAGTAACACAAAGTAACCCAGTGTGAACCAATGGGGTTTTGTTGTTGTTGTTGTTGTTGTTGTTGTATGCTGTTTCCTTATTCCTGCTCGACCTACCCATAACCTGACTGTTGTGCCAGACCCAGCCAAATGTCTTTGTATTTTTTCTAGATGGAGTGCTGCCTGATGCAAAAATTGCTAGTAAAAGCCAGTTAGATCTTTGAACTCAGTGTGTTGAAATTTTGTCCTTGAATACCAAAAAACAGTCTAAAATCTTCACTATCCGATGTGTTCCAGCCCCAGGTTAGACACTATGCTTCCACTGTGACCTGAGAGCAGCCTGGCCCAGCAGCGAGAACTCTGCACTAGAAGTGAAGCACTGTTTTGCCACTCCACTCTGCAAAAGACTTAGAGCCATGACTGCCACTCTGGTCGCAGTCCCTTCAGTGAGAGAATTAAAAAAAAAAAAAAGCCCAACAGCCAGATGGCAACAAAAGCCTCTGGTTCAAATTCCCAGATGACCTCAGCAAGAAGAACAGGGACAGTAGCAGCGTGAAGTGCTGCCTGCCACCCAGGTGACGTTCTCCTGGAAAGCAAGGAATCCATAGTCAGAATATCCTCTGGGGAGTCTCTCCGAGTGGAGAGCACGGGAGAATGGGGAGTCCCTCTGAGTGGAGAGCATGGGAGAGAAGGAAGGATGGAGGCTTCGGGGGCTTCTAAAGCAGAGCAGCATGCTTGCCACAGGCCACGTTTCCTTAGGAAAACTTTTCTCAAATCTCAACGTACAGCAAATATTTTGGGTAGATTTCCAGCCTGTGTTCTGCCTAAAGAACAAAAGCCAGGTGACCTCAGCACATGGTCACAGCACATGTAAATGGTCTGCTTCATTTATTTAAAGTTTAATTCAGCTTGAATAGAGCAACTACTGGATGGGCACAGGCAGGGAGGGCATTTGGGCATTCTCAGCATGTAGACCAGCATATTAATATGGAACTGGAAATTTTCTAAGACGCTGGGTAAATTACCTTTAGGGACATCTATCAGTAGGTTCTGTACGCTAAGCAAAGTGGGACAGTTAAGCAACGAGGCCAGCATTCGGACTGAAGTCAGACAACGTCACACATAGCACCCAGTCTTTCTCAGCTGGCCTGCAGCCTGCACGTCGGGGCTCTCCTGAGCCTTCTTTCCCTAAGTGCACCCCTTTCCACCTTCTCCCTTGCACCTTCCACCTCTGGCTACATGGCCCAGCAAAACAGCATCTCCTTTTGTTCACCCCAACTGCCTGCAGACTGCCCCTTTGTTCCCTCTTTCCTATCTTGTGCCCCCCCACTGCCCCCTTGCTGCAGAACTTCCCATTTTACTTCCCAAATGACACCCCATTTTCTTCCACATGGTTTCCCCAATACCCAGTGCCTACTTAGAGAATTTTTCAGGGGGGTAGTAATTCCTGCCTTTGCCTCTTTTTCTCAGCTCAAGAAACAAGAAAATAAAGGAGGGGGGTGGGAATTAAAAGGGCCCTGCCCTTCTGAGATTTAACCACATTCTCAGCTGGTGGCTTTTGTTTTCTGTCTCACTGGCTTGTAAGGCCCTCGGGGCAGGCACTCTGCGTCACATCACCACATCGTGCTCTGCACTGAGGAAGAGGGCAGGACCACTAGGCCTTAATTAGACCAAGGCCTCAGCCAGGGTAGGAGATTTTAGTATGCAAAAGGAAATTTCAAAATATCCAGTTGTAGCAATGACTATGGGGTAAGGAAAAGGATTATTTTATTGTGTAAAGCAAATAATGAAAGCCTCCACTCGCTTTCATGAATACCGAAGGAATATTCAGACCGTCATTTTAAAAACAAAACTGAAACAGAAAAACAAACTCCCTCAGTAGGCTAACAATGAGTGTAGACACAAGTGCTGGTCTCAGAGTAGAAATAGCTGTAGAAGCAAGGAAGCCATTAAAGAAAAAATGTGAAATCAGTTGTAAGATCAAAAGAGCAATTTTCTGGTCAATGGCATGCTGGGATCACCTAATAAAGGCAAGTGATTTGGCAACTGGTCTCTGATTTACCTGCTACCCAGAAAGCTTTCCACAGAGCTGTCAGCCAGGAGACCCCCATTGTCAGTCAGGGAAGATAAAAAAGCAGAAGCATCTTGCTGGCATCACAAATTCAAATTTTTGTATTCAAGGGCTTCTCAACTTAACATCTGCTCATGAATGCAAAAGTGGCAGCCGTTACTGAGGTCACCTGGCAGTGCAGGCCGACCAGCTTGGAGAAGGGCAGCCAGACATACGGTGGCTTATTAGGAGCCAAGACATTTTGAGAAGGTGATAAGAGCAAGAGACAAAGTCCGAATGAAGCGTGGTCCTTGCCATCAGCTGAGTTGTCCCCAAACTGGACGTTAGATTCCAGGGAACAGGAACAAAGGCCACTTAGAGGACAGCATGCCATTCATTTCTTTCTGCACCAGAGAAGATCCATGACTGTGTCCAGATCACGCTCTGGCTTCATAGGGAACCTGGACAGAGTCCCTACGGGATTAAGTCATGTTCACAGTGTATAGCTGTGTCTGTTATATAGTAGATGCTCAACAAATGCTTCAAGAAATGAACTGAATTGTTGAAGTCCCCTCCACCACAATGAGCAATATTCTATTGTAAAGGACCTGAAGAAGTCTGATTTCATGCAGTGGGATATGGCTCAAAAACCCAAATAAAGTATAAGGAGCCAGCCAGGCCATCTTCACTGTGCTAAGTAAAGTCTGCTAAATTATGAATCAGTTTGAGGAAATGATTCTGGAATGTTCAGAGGTTCTGAAAACACTTATAGTTTCTAACTTGTATGGCAAACCCATTCTTCATTCTCTGGCTTTCATCAGCAGACTAACTTGAAAGGCTCTAAAGAATCTTCTTAGCACTATTTGCTATGATAGAGAAAAGTCACTCTAAACAATAAAACTTTAAAACTTCACTGGTTGTCTATGATAAACACTTGCTGGCTCGATGTAGTGGCATACAGCTGTAATGCCAGCACTCTGAGACAGAGACAGGAGGACTGCAAGGTAAAGCCCACCCAGCAACTTAGTGACTTAACAGGATCATGTCTCAAAATAAATTATGGAAAGGCTAGGGATGAAGGTCAGTGCAAAGACCATGGGCTTAACCCCAAACCACCACACACACAAACACACACACACACACACACACACACACACACACACACACACACGGCACCCTTTCGGTAAGATAAGACAGATCCTTCTGCCATTTTGCCTTTGAAAACATTTAACAGCTACCTTAGTATTTTGCTATGAATTTAAATTCTGGAATTCTTAGGAAAAACAAAGGAAGAGGTTTCCCAGAAATTTCTTTGCTCTGCAAGGCATTTCTTGGGTTGATGCTGAATCTGTGCCAGGATTTCTCTACCACCTGTGAGTGCAGTGTCCCAAATTTTACTGCAACTTCTGAGGTAGTTGAAAGAGTTTTGGCCCAGGCTGGACACTGTAGCTGGAAAAGCCTCAGCCGGAATCAAGGAGCTCCTATCTCCCCCACCCCTAGGAATCTACCTATGGCTCTATCTTCCCCACCCCTAGGAGTTTACCTATGGCGCCAAAAGAATACCAATGGGCTACTGGTGCATCCCTAATGCCCATCAGGCACCACCCCTAACCTAAGCTACATGTATGCCCCCACTCCACGTGTTCCACGGAGAGATCGCTGACCCCAGGGGGAGATGCCGCACCCCAGGGGATCGGGGGTGTCTCTCCCCGCATTCTCAAAATAAAGGTCATTTATATTTCATACTTATCTTTTCAGCCACCACCGGTCCCCCACAGTTCTATCAGTAGTGTCAAGGTGGTGAGTGGATCAAAAACAATGACCCCACTGGTACCAAACTGCAGGAACCTGCGCCGCGCTATCACTGCTGGGGACTCAACTGAGAAGTTAGCAGCCCTGGCTCTGACAGTGACATGTACTCCAAGAAGGGGAAGTTTTTAGCTGAGCCTAAGTGCACCTCCACCTGGTGAGGCCTTTGTCAGGTCTTCACCTGGCTGGATCCTTTTTGTCACGCAGATCTGTACTTAAGTACCACCGACCCAGGAAGGCTTTTTCCAACCAACAATCCTAAAGTGGCTCTCTTCCTCACAATCCATCACCCTTGCTTATTAAGTTTTTATTTTTCTTTTTTTGCAACTGTATTCTTTAGTTATTTGTTTACATATTTATTTTTAATCTCCTTTCCCCATCTCCAGCCCTGCCATACTGCAGTCAGGTCCATGAGAAGCGTGCTGTGATGTTTTGTTCATTATTAAATATCTAGCTTTTGGAATATCACTGTAGATAGTAGGTGCTTAGTAAATGGGCCGAGTGTTTAATTATCAGGGAAGCTGTTAAGAAGAGCATTTTGGCTGAAACTGTAAAAATGAGCCACATGGAACTCAAACACAGCGTGATTTAGTATTAGAGAGAAAGGTGGGACCCTTTTCTAGATATTTCTCATATATCACGCAGTAAAGAGCTTCTAAGTCAACATCTGACAGGGGAATCCACTGAAATCGCTGAAGTAGATCACATCACTATAGAAGCAAGAGATGCAATCTTATATTCTCACTGAATTAAGGATAGGAATTTATATTCTCACTGAATTTGAGGATAGGAAAAATATTTCCTATCCTTAAAAGGAAAAAACAAGTGTTGAGAATTTTAGACTGTAAATCATTCAGGCACAAAACCATACATTTGCCCATTTCATTTTGGTGAAAACAAAGCAGTTGTTGGCACTTTATTCCTGTCGCACCTGCTCTAGCTTGCCCAGTATAAACACCTTAGCCAAGAAGTGCAAATCATAATCTTTTAAACAATAAGAGAGATAAGTGCCATCTTCAACTGGCAGGAAACATTTTCAGTTAATCTAGGAAATCCAATAATAATTGTAAATGGGTAAGTTTAGTAAAGCTTTGTGCCTTGTAAACATTACTGTGAAATAGGAAGGCAAACATTAAGTGAAACATAATAAAGTAATAAATAATAATTATTTTTCCATTCACTGATCTATTTATTAGAATGACAACAACACAATATACTTCCTAACAATCTTATTTGGTTTTCTGGTACCTTCAATCATATTTAAAATTCTTTTAGGCACAACCAAGAACAACATAAATAAATAATGCCATTAAAAAAATCATTATGTATGAAAATTTATAAGATGACGCAACTGTGCTTGAGTTAAAAACCGAAGTGTTGGCATCTATAAATGTTGAAATGTGTCAGATATTCATGTTAGAGAAGAACAATTGCATTGTATTGTTCCAATCTTATAACTAAGATTCAAATGGGTTAAAAATGATTAATTTGCCCTGGCCTATTAAAATAGAAGACACTATAGTAGTAATCTTTCTGAATAGCAATAGTGTTTTAATTATAAATGCAGAGCTCACTATTTGCTCAAGAGTGAATGACAATTAGCCCGATCCTATTGCAACTGTTAATATTATAGGTACTAAAACAAATTGCAATACTAAAACAGGCTTCCAATATTTCCCTTTAGTTTATGATCTCATGGATACTGTATTCAAAATATATTTAGTCATTTTAAGTCCTAAGAAAGAAGGAAAATGGCTCCTGAACAGTCAAAATAATTAAATAAAGGTGTTGCAGGATGAATATTTCACGGCATGCCCCAAGCACGAAATCACTAGGAGATGAATCATGTTCTAATATAATTGAGCCAGAGAAAGATTCCAAGCAAAATACTTTAGTTGGCCTCAAAACAATACAACAACAACAATGACAACAACAACAATGACAACAACAACCACCCTCTCAGCACTGAAAAGGTTTGACTGTGCAGACAATACTGTACAACATTAGAAAAACTGCTGGAATAAAGCAACTATTTACACAGATGGGTCTGAATCTCAAGGTTCTTCATATCGGAGCAAAGCTCTGGGAGATTTTAGGTTTTGCAATATCTTCCTCTAACACACCTGCAAAGATCCTACCATACAAACTCAATGTGCACTTGTCATTGTGGGTCGGCTTGGGTTCAGGTCCGTTGGTATTCAGAGCTCAGAGGTTACCAATGGAAGACTAGGGAGAAATAGTAGCATAAGCATTTTCTGATTCTCAGAATTTCTAAAATACCTTTTGTTTCAGAGGCGCCAATGAATTCGTGATAGTGAAACTACACCTCTAAACACAAACCTTGACCTGCATTCTGGAGTAATTACAAAGAAAACCCTATTTTTGACAGTACCGAGCACAGAGGGAGAAAAGAACTGTTCCTCTACAAGCTTTCTCTATATATTTAGAAATATGGCTTAATTTTTAAGGCTCAAAGACCGCATTTTTAAACCGTCTAAAGCAGTTCAGATTCTATATGAGAAGAAACAGAACAGCAAATTTTTCATTAAACATTTGTATCCTTTTTAAAGACATTCTTTTGCATATCTGTTATTGCATTTTTAAATACGAATTGGTTACCAAGGAAACAGGTTCCGGCCCAATGTTAATTTGAAACTAAAATATATTTGAGAAGTTAAGTTCAAAGGAAAGAGCTCAGGAAATAATTTTGAAAAATGCCAGAATTTGGAACTTACAGAACCATAACTGTATGGTCTGCACTGAACCATTCGAGGTGCTTGATTTCATTTAGTGAAGCTCTATATTTCTAACAGGGCCATTTATGTTTAATGTTTCCCCTTTAAAAATGGTAACTTCTCATCCCTTAAATTGCATATACATATATATGTGCCAATAACGTATTTACTCTTGTATATTATCTGAGATTGATTTTGGAAGCATGTAAATTTTTATTTTCACCTTTCTTACAACACGTTAAAGACCGCTTCTTAAAATTTAAATATTTTAAATATTTCTGATTAAGCTTATTTGTGCTCTTTGAAATTGTCTCTAAAAACCCATTTATTTTTAGTTTCAAGCTAAAATAAAGCTGAATCATCAGACTTTTCAAAAAATTCTTTTGTTGTCTAGTGGCGCCACACCTATCATATAACTGATTTTTAAAGAAAAGAATCATCACACTCTTAAAGCAGAATCATTTTATAAGTTTATAAAAACTATATATTTATATAGCATCTGAATAGGAAAGGCTATCCAATTTAACACCCCCCAAGTATCTTATTTTTTATTTTAAAAGTCACATTTTAATCTATGTAATGCTCTTGCTGCATGGCTTAAAAAAATCTATAAAACATGCAAATTTCAACCTACCTGTATGTATCACTCAATGCAATGCTAGCATGACAAGACAGCCATTTTTATGTAGGCGATGGAGACCAACTGATTTCTCCGTCTTCTTGCTCACAAGTTTTAGAAGCAATTGTCACACACACCAAAAATCATACGCAGAACAGCTTGAATGTACTGTGATCCCAAGAAATGAATTTATCAACAGGAAACAGGATTGAAAAAAGTAGTTTCTTATCCAAGGTTTCTCTGAAGCTGCAACCAAGGAGGTGGTGTGTTAAATTTTTTTCCCTTGCTCCTCTGAGAGTTCAAAGCTCAGAGCTGACCACTGCAAAGGCCACTGTCACATCTGCTGAAAATCAAGCCACTGGTAACAGCAGTGAAAATACAAATTTGAGAGCTGAAGTTGCTCGCAGGGATGGAGTGCATAAGAATTAAAAATAGATCCCACCTTGCCTCCCACCTGCACAGTAAACATGTAAGTTTCATGTGTTTAATTTGATATTCACATTAATTAACAATACAACATACATTATTAAAAAGACAGCAAATGCAGGAAGAAAGGAGAGACACCATCTGGTAGCAGAGTTTTGTTGTTGTTTGTGGTTTTAGGGTTTTGTGGGGATTATTTGGCTTTGTTAAAAAAAAAAAAGGTAAAATCGCATTTTGAATGTGATGAAAAGCAAACACCCAGAAGTAAATGAATCGGAAATGAAAGGTGATGTCGAAATATCTAAGGCTGTAATGAGGCAAAAACAAGTCTTCTCTACCGGATGATATGGCATACAGAGCATTTACATACTCACATCTGAAAAACTAGGCAACGTGTAATGAATTCTATACACAGCATGCACACACAGCACAAGCACGGCTAATCCTGACTGCCATCTTAGGCTCGCAGAAGCAAGATACGCAATGCATGCAGCACACGAGCACTAGGGAAGGAGGAGGCAAGGGACAGCTCACCTTAAATGCAGTATCTGATTAATGTTGTAAGTGACATTGAATATCAGCCTCAGAGTCTTGGTTCAACTGGGTAGGAGGGAACAAAGAAAAATGTCATCAACTGGTGATGCAAGATGAGCCCAATCACTAAACACTGCTTAGCAAACTCCAAATTCTGCAACCAGACAGTAGAAGGCATTTCATACACTTGAGCAGAGCTGCTGCACAATGAATGTGTCCTCCTGCTTCTGTGATTCAGTCCTTTTGCTAAGGAAGAAAATAAGCTGAAGTGAGCACTGTCATATCTTCTTCTTGAAGAAAGCTTTCAATACAGTATGTATCTGGTCCGGGATGCATTTTTATAGACTGTTAATTTCATAGAATTGCTAACAACAAAAATCAAAACTGTTAGCTGTTGCAAAATAAAGAATACTTCTGATAAAGGGTACAGCATTTCTAGATTATTTTTTAAAATCCTAAATGGTGCCGGCAGGCTTGTAGAAGAATGCATGCTCAGCTGTCTGTATCCGTTCTATAACCTTTAACCACAAGCAGTTTAAATGTATCCTGCTAAATGTATCTGCAGTAGAGAATGCGGATACCGCCTCAGACAGAATCGTATTAAGATTGTGAATGAATTTTCTTAAATTAGAAGCAGAATAAAATTAGTGCAGAAAAATAGATTGATGCTGAGTTCCTTTGGATGCATAGCTGACTGTCATGAACAATAAAAGCTATCTTTAGACTACTGACCTAAATAATACTCAGATTGCTTTAAAGCAGCATACTGTATGCGTTCAGAACATGGAAAATGCAAAATGAGTTTTCTTCTCCCTCCCCCTTCAAAGGTTAAATTTAAAGGTAACTAGCCATTTACAGGAATAGCAAAAAGGCTATAAAAACAATACGTACTGTAGGAGAAGAAATCGTGTTGTGCTGGGAGGCAATGTTTCTTTGTTTTACTTTGAGGCTTATTTTAGCTACGCTTGCATGATGACATTGACATCAGGAGGTCAGGGCTGACACTGGGTTGCTATCCGTTTTATGAGTGAAATGTTTCCCGAAAATTAAATCTCATTTACTCAAACACCAAATTTCATGTCTTCTTCAATACCATTTCCCTACCCCCACTGCCCAAGATTGATGGGATCTAGCTTGGCTATATATACTAAATAGGAATCACTTTCTGCAAATGCCAATACATAATTGTGGATAATTAATTTTTTAAATAAAAAACCTTTAAGAATTCTTATCACCCCCTTTTCATTCCTATCATCTCTTTCTCTCTCTCTCTCTCACACACACACACATGTACACACAAAATTGAAGCTCAAATTGCAATGAAATGTTTAACATGTGGAACAAAAACTGTTGAAAGAGCTGCTTATTCAGGATTTTAAAGAAATGCCTAATAAGCAAATACTATTTTGCTACAAAACCAGTGCCACAACATTCCCAAAGAAGAAAACAGCGTAGCTTGCTAGAAAAATTTTCTCCAGATACTACTGGCAGGTACAAGCCAGACAAGCATTTCATTTACCATACTTTATAAAACAAGATGTTATTTATTTTAAGAAAATAGAAGAGATTCTTTTCCATTCTATTTATTTAGCTACAAAGAAATCACACCCACCCCCATTCTTAGATCCTGGATATAAGCCAATATTTTTATATAATGCTATGAGATTGATTTTAAGTATGAAACATTTATATTTTTTTTTCTTATTCCTCCCAAAGTCTTTAATTGCCTATTGCATCACTGACTAGGCTAATGGTAATTAATTTTAATGCAGGCAAAAATGAATTAATATTTTCTGGGGTTGCTAGTTTTCCAGCGGCTTTATCTTCTATAAAATGGCTGGAAATAATCAGGTTACCAAAATATTTCAGCTCCCAGAAAAATTTTAAAGGAGAAATATATCTGAACATTTTAACATGTGTACTAGGTTTCCCAACTGGCTCTTTTGTTTGCAGCTCATATTTCATCTCCTTTCACAGAACAGAAGTGACTTTTAGCTGAATATGCAGAAAGTACCCTGCCCACCTCTAACCTATACACTGCACTCACTGAGTTGGGTTATCCAGATGGCGGGTCCTACCTGGTCCATAGCAAGTCCTCTTCTCTGTGGAGCACATCTCTCCTTCACAACTACTCAGAAATAAATGTGGCTCTAAAGAAAACAGTAGCTCCTGATCTAACACCAATGGTGGAGCCATCTTCCCCACCCCCACATCATCGCTCTATGAGCTCTGGTTAACATTGACAGCAACAGAAAATTAGAATGGAGTGTCCTTAGGCCAGTTCCTCTTTTACTTGGGGGTTGAGAGTTAGAGACTAGCATCATGAGTTACCAGGCACCAATTTAATATATAGTCATCTGTAAAGCACGGTCTTTCAAGTGGGGTTGGAGGAGATTGAAGCAAACTAACACTCAATGTCAGTCGAGCAATTCCCCATTGGTGAATCTGAAAGCCAGACATGTTAAACATTCACAAATTATTATTGCATAGGCTAAATACATATAATATGGAATCATCTCCAACCACATAGAACTAAGTTGCTGCCTCCTCTGTCTGGGATAATAAATAACAGTGACAATAACAGTAATCCATATCAGGCTCCCTGGATATGTTACAGAATAGTATTACAGAAAGAAGGACGGTGAATGTGGTCAGGTCCCCTACTGGTACTAGTAAACCAGGTGCCAGAGCAAATGGTGTCCAAACCTTTCCATGAGGTTTCTTTATCCACCTGCCATCAAAATAAGCTGAAAAGCCATTAAGTCAAACCTGTTTGGGTTAAACAACTATGAATTATAGCTGAAAATATTCAGAGGGAAGAGCTTGTTTAGGCCGATGTTTTTGGTTAGAAAATCCTGCTTTGTATTTGGGGAAAAAAATACTCATGCCTGAATTACTTAAACTTTGTCATGATTACAAGTATCAAATATATGCCCTCACTTATGATTTTTAAAATTGTGTGCTCCTCATCAACTTCCTTAGGGCATTGATACAGAATTCAACATAAAAGACAAATCCATTTTCCACAATGAAAATTTTAGCCTGGTTCTGTCATTGTGATAGGAACACAGAAGGTACCCAAAATCATCTGGCAAAAGCAAACTAGGGGACAGAGCTAGCTAGCAGTGAGGGTCAAGTTTTTCACTTTGATTAATGTTCTGATTTGCTCATGGTCTTCTTGTTCTGCAAGCTGAGCTAATTTTATCTCCAGTCCTGTGGGTTAAAGCTAAATTGTACAGCTTATGCAAAGTATATAATTCAAGTATGAACAAAGCTTGGTGCTCTACATTTAAAAAAATAAGTCCCAGTGGAATCCTTGGTTTGTAAACATTTGGATTGGTCTGCACGTTTCTTTATGCCATTCACTGCATTCAAAATTACAGCTGGTTTCCTTTCACAATTAATATTGATGGCCAACATTTATAGGCAAATTTTTTTTCATCAAATGAGACTATCATAATTAAAACTTCTAAACAATCCACCAAATACGATACTTTTGTTTAAATTCTCAGAATTTAAAAAGCTTAGAAAATTTTCATGATGTTGATTATATCAATGTGTCCTGAAAACAATATGACAACTTATCAATGACTAAAAATGACTTTGTATATTTTAGCCAAAATTTTTGCGAAAGTCTAATCTCGCTTTAAATGGCTATATCTTGCTTAGAGACCTGAGTAGAAATTCTTCCTTTCTGACTTGACCAGAGCTGAAAATCTGTAATAGCTATTACTTATGGAGAACCTGTTACATGCTCAATATTTTTAAATTCTAACCAATAATACACAAAGTAGGTATTAACTATAATCATTTTTTGATGAGGGACTAATAAAGATTATTAGGTACACAGTAAACAGCCGACCTGGGATTCAAAGCTAAGTGCAACTGATTGCAAAGCTTCTATGTTTTCACTGATCCTAGAATAACAAGACATCCTTCTAATCTACTCTACCCCTAACATCAACAATTTTCTATTTGTTTAGACATCTAGTGCAGGGGACCCTAGCTCCTTGGAGCCATGATTACCACTGTTGTTTATATAAATGATCCTCTACTCCCAGGCACTGGGATCTATGGGTACCTAGGATGCCACCAATCGAATAGCAACAGACACCAGCAGGCAGGTTACTTGGAGTCCAATTCTTGTTCCACCTAACCTAGCAAACAAACTGCAATGGCTGGAGAAAAAAAAAGACCAGGCCAAGCAGGAGGAAAAGGCAGAATAGAAGAGGAGGAATCAATTAGACTATCTTGGGAAGTGAAGAGTTGAGAGCACAGTAATGATTTTGGAGAGCAATTTGTCATAATTTGGAAATATTTTAAGAGGCAAAGTAAATGGACAAAGCTTGCCTTTCCATATAAGCCAAGATTTCACCCAGTGAAGTGTATTTTTTCCATGTTACAGATGAGGAGACTGAAGCTGAGAGAAATCTGGCGCTTTGCCTAAGCTCATACCCTTAAGCCATGTATGGTGGTACATGTCTATGATCCCAGTTTTCCAGAGGCCAAGGCAGGAGAATAATCACAAGTTTGAGGCCAGCCATTGCAGTTTGTTTGCTAGGTCAGGTGGAACAAGAATTGGACTCCAAGTAACCTGCCTGCTGGTGTCTGTTGCTATTCGATTATCTCCCTTTATTGGCAGGGCTGTCTAGTAAGTTCAAGACCAGGCTGAACTATAAGGCAAACCTTGTCTCATTAAAAAAAAAAAAAGGTACCCTGGATAAGTGAGATTACTTAATCACTGTATTAAAAATACAGTTTGTGTTTCCTTTTATACCTAATTTATTCAGCATTTGTGAGTAAATCTATTATCAGGTTGTTTGACTATTCTAAATTATCAGTTAAAGAAAAAATCAGTGTAACAATCAAGACTCACCTATTTTCAACTTATAAACTGTATGTTTTTTATGAACAGATTAAGTATTTTGAGTTTCTTCTCTCAACATAATTTAAAGATAGACTACTGTGAAAGGATTTTGGCCCAGGCCGGATACTGTAGCCGGTAAAGCCAAGGAGCTCCTATCTCCCCCACCCTTAGGAATCTACCTCTGGCACCAAACTAAGACCAATGGGCTACCTGTGCATCTCTAATGCCCCCCTTAGGTTCCACCCCAAGCCGAGGCTACTTATGTGCCTCACTCCACGTGTTCCACGGGTGGAGATGCCGTGTCCCAGGGGGTCGGGGGTGTCTCTCCCCGCATGCCCAAAATAAAGGTCATTTATATTTCATACTTCTTATCTTTTCAGCCGCCGCCAGTCCTCCTCCCCCGCACAGCTCTATCATACTGATTGATTGATTGATAGTAGTAACTGGGAATTGAACTCAGGATCTTGCACATGTGAGGTAAATGCTATGTCACTGAGCCAAATCCTTAGCCTCAAAATGGATTTTTAAAAAACCTAACTTTGGATACAAGATATTCCTCAAGCAAGTCTGGTAATTTAAGTGTGTCATTCTAACGAGTGACTGCACATGTTACTCTGCTCATTTTCCCTTTGTTTAATATCCCTTTCCCGCTCTGTAAGTTTATGATTCTTGAAACTCCAGTGTAGTTTGCTTGCTAGGTTGTGTGGGACAAGAGGTGGGCTCCTGGTATCCTGCCTGCTGGGTGTCTGTGGCTACTTGACTATCTCTCTTCATTAGTAGGTATTTTGTATGTCGACCAGATGGCTCTTAAAAGGCATTTTTTTAAATCAATCAGCTGCACCATTCCTGAGGCTATTTTGCTCAGTCATAAAGAGGCAGTAGAATGAACAGTTGGGTAAAGAGATGTGCATGAGGAGTTTCTCCTCCAAAAAGCCTTCTTCAGTTCTTGGACATCACTGGTCTTACTTCTGTTCCATAACATCAATGAGAAATGTGGGAAAGGATGGCAAGGATTGGGAACCAGACTGAAGTTTACCTTCCAAAGAAAAGGAGGAAGGGGGGGCTGGGGATTTAGCTCAGCGGCATAAGCACCTGCCTTGCAAGCAGGCAGTCCTGAGTTCGATCCCTGGTACCGATAAAAACAAAAAAACAAAAAAATTAAAAAAAATTAAAAATTAAAAAAAATAAAAAAAAAAAAAGAAAAGGAGGAAGGGAAACAGAAACCATGTGGTTTTCAACAAAGGAAAAGTGGCAAACGACAGGCTGCAAGGAAGGCTGTGGTTGACACCTACTTAAGCCGACTCAGATCTTCCCAGTGGGAATACGCTCAACAGGTATCAGAGCCATTATGGATGTCGCTATTTCAGCAGAGAGACTGAACATTGTTGTTCCTGTTTTCCTTTCTCAGTGTATTTGAAATATGGCATCAATAATGACCTGGAGTGGTCTTGGGGACAAACAGCATCCCTGCACTCCTACTCACATGCTCATCTGCTGTCATGGGTACTGCCACTCACCAAACTGAAAATAAGCAAAACCACAGGGTCTTTTAGACCTGAGTTGGCAAAATATATATTCAGCAGGAAAGCTGAGGTGTTTTGCTTTTTTTTTTTTAAACTGGCAACTAGATTGAAAAAGAAAGGAAGGTGGGAATACAAGTGAAGGTGAAGGAAGAATTCTTTTGAGTCAGTCTTGCTATGTAATTCATGCTGGCCTTGAACACACTATGTAGCCCAGGTTGGCCTCGAACTCATGGTGCTCCTCCTGCCTCAGTCTCCAAATGCTAGGAAGAATTCTCATGGTTCTACCAAAATCTAACTCATTTGAGGGTATAATCTTCTTCTTGTATCTTTCTCCACCCTGGTAGCAAATATTCTCAGACTCAACTCAGGAACAAATTTATTTGCTGTCTCTAAATTATTTTGTGACTGAGAAGAGCTATAACCCTGCACCTCTTCTCAGCATGAGCAGCTTAACAAGCTTCTGTGCATCTTCATTTCCTTTGGACTAAACAGAAAAGCACGGTAAGTTTTTGCCATGTTGAATTATCTACTCTTGCTCCCTGGCAGATCTTTGTGGGGTTACCCATGGTGCTGGAGCTTTGCCTCACGCAGTGGGATGGTTCATTAGGGCCTACTCTCAACTCCCACCACCAGTCATGGCAGTTCTTTCTCTACTTCTATCACCATCAATAGTATCTTCAGCTTTGAGTCATGAAGGCACGTCCTAAAAAGGGGGGAATTTGATTTGTGAGTTAAGGGATGACTCTGGGGGCCCATCACTGATTTACTAAGGGGAGTCACAGTGGATTGGCAAGTGCATCACAGTGCTTTGTGTAAACCTGTCCTTCCTGGAATGAGGGAAGGGGCGATGGAAATAAGAGTGGTCTGATAACACTACTACTGCCTCCCAAATGTGCTCAACCTTTTCCTGGGTCCTTGACAGCAGAGTGTGTTGCATAGAGTTAAAGGATGGGATGATGCTTCAGAGAATGCTATCTATGTCCTTTCTTGGGAAGAATAAAACAGGCTTCAAAGACAGTAAGGGATATACTCAAAGACTTCAGTAATCAGGGTAGAAGCTATATTCTTAAATTTTTGGTATTCTCTTTAAAATTCCATACACTGGCTCAGTTTTTAAAAAAAATTCTGAACTTTCACTTAGGCACTTAATTAATGATTATAGATTGAATGAATGTGAATACATACCAGCCTACTGGGTTACAATGTGTTTCCTGTTTTTTTTTTTATCGGTACCAGGGATCAAACTTATGACCACCTGCTTGCAAGGCAGGTGCTTATACCACTGAGCTAAATCCCCAGCCCCGTGTTTCCTAATTCTGCTAAGAATAAAATACTCTAGTACACGTATTTTTTTTTAAAAGAGCTCTACTAAAAATAATTTTAAGTAAAATAGTAAATATTGGTCCAAAACCACCTGGGACCAGTGTAACTTAAGAAGTTTCAGAGAACCAGGTTTGCTTACTATATTAAGTCTGTCAGACTAAGTTTAGCTAGCCAACATTGCCTGTATTCTGTTTGGTTTGCAAAGAAACATCTCATGAGTTAGCATGAACAGCTAAAAATAAGTTGCAAGTTTCATTTTCCACTGTTCAGAATGGTTTTGAAACCAAAAGGTGCAAAACTAAGAGATTCACCAACACCTATGAAAACTCAACAATTTAGCTTCTCATCTTTCTAACACACTGTACTGATGGGCCAGCTCACTTCTGGGCCCTGGAAATGATCTCTGTCCCTCTCACCACTGTCTCTTAAAATGAGTTTCCCAAATAAGGCTTGGCAGGAAATTGGGGGCTGAGGCCGGTTCTGGGTGGGAAAGTAGTGTGTGACTGTATTGTCACATCCGGACAGGATGCCACAGAACTTCAGCCCCTCTCCTAGGTGATGCTGGGGACCCCTTTGCAGCAAGTGGAGTAATATTTTCATTAAGACAGGGCTCTGGAGACGTTGAGTGCTATGAGTCTCCATTGACCAAAATGCCTATGGCCTTGTACAATTTCATTCCGCAACCTAGGCAGTTCACAATAAACATCAAAACCAAATTTCCAGGGCTGTGTCTGGTAAGAAGGTATTTGACAGAGGTGCAAATGCCTCAAAGGAAAGGCAGCCATTTCCGCAGCATTCAGTTATGGCTCATGGCCCAGAGACAGCAATGCTGTTAAAAGAAAGCTTTCCAATGAATGAGATTGAAAGGGGGCAAAGAAGGGTTAATCTCCCTCCATTAAAGGTGGGGCCATTTGGCAAAGGTGAAGAGAATAATCTGTATGAAGAGCAGAGCAGACAAAGAGCCATTCTGGAAACGAAATTACCGTGCAGGGGTAAGAAGGATGATTTGTTCTCCATTTTCACCGTGAGACCATTTCTTAGATCTCAGGGTCTTTACCTTGCTTTGAAGTTACAGTTGCTGGGAGGAGAAAGGGGGCATGTTCACACTCAGTGCTACAGTGCCCGAGCTGTGATTCACTTGGAATGAGCTGTCTTGGAACAGCGGAGGGTGAGGCAAAGTCACCAGGATGCTGTAGAAGCCTAACCACAAATTAGAAGGCAGCAAAGTAAACAGTAGGAGCTGCTTCCCTGGGGGTGGGGAACACTCACCATTTTTTAAATACTTATTTTTAAAATGCTTTGAAATGTTTGAAATGTTTGCTTTTAATAGTATTTTTATAAAATAGATTTATAAGAAGTAGCAAAAATAGTATAATCAGTAAAGTATATAATGTATCCACTTTTTCTCAATGATGTCATACAAACTTAGTTCACTGCTTAAACCAAGTAGTGGACAGTAATACAATTATGAGCTTTGGTACTGGTCTTCTCTGATTTCAGCAGTTTTTATAGGCACTCTGTGTGTTTCTCTACAGTCTACAATATGTTCTTACACCTACAAGTTGGAGATGCATGAGCACAGTCAGAATACAAAACCATGACATAGGACAAATTCTTGTGTCCACCCCCCCCCTTTTTTTTGCAGTACCAGGAATCGAACTTGACCTCGCACTTGCCAGGCAGGCGCTCACACCACTGAGCTAAATCCCTGGCCCTTGTGCCACCCCTTTAAGGTTACCCCTTTCCACAGACCTTGGAAGTTGCCAACCTGTTCTCTATCACTGTATTTTGGTCACTTTGAAAATATCCTATACAGCATGAACTCTTTGACCTTTTCATTCACCCAGTATAATGCCATTGTGAGTTCTTCCAGTTAGTATTCCAGGTATGGATATAACCAAAGCTTTTTATCCATTCACCTACTGAAGGACCTCTGGCTAGGTTTCCAGTTTTTAGATGTTTCAAACAAAGCTGCTATGAGCATTCATGTGCAGGCTATTATGTGAACATAAATTTGCATAAATACCCATGAGTGAGGTTGCTGGACGGTGTGGTAAGAACAAGTTTGACTTTATAAGAAACTGTCACACTGTTTAAAAGAGTGGCTGTAGCATTTTACATTCCCATGAGTAATACAAGAGAGACACAGGTTATTTTTTTAACATCTTAATCTGCATTCAGTAGCAGTCTTATTTTTAATTTTATCCAATCTAACACACGTGTAGTGGTCTCCTTTTGATGGCTCACAGTTAAGATGGCAGTAAAGTGTGGGATTTGCAGGTCCTGAGTAGGGTGGCCCAGATATATGTCACTGTTTCATCTTCTCTGATAGTTGTCTAGACAGTGGTCTAGTGGTCTGGCATTCAGAGAATAGGAAATGGAGTGGTCTCTCTGGATGTGGGGTGAATCTGCAGGTTTGCCCAGTTAGTTAGTTGTTCCTGACTGTAGCAGTGGGTGGTCATCACCATCCTGGTACACTGCGCCTCTGAGGCAATGCCTGTTGGCCAAACAGGCAGACTTGATATGTGGCATATACTTCCACAGGGTAGGGAGATGATATGAAACCACAGAGAGGGACAGAATTTGCCTGGGCCTGGGCTCTCCTGCTGCTTTGGTAAGACAATATATAAAGACTTTTACTCCAATGGTAGTCATTAGTTTAGTGTGAGAAGAGGTGGCACATGGAGTCAACAGAGACAGATAAGGGTGGCACTATCAGTGGCATTTACCAAATCATAGGACCACCAAACACATTTTGCCCTTGAACTTCCTGCTCTGTGCCCACCCAAGATTTTCCAGCAGGATATAAACACCTTGGCTGGATGTCACGGAACTCATTTCTATCTCCTGTTAGATCTAGAGGCACGGCTGTTAACCACCGTATAGATTTCCTGGCTCAGAGATGCAGGTCTCATGAACATTCAGAGCTTCAAAGGTGCCTCAGCCATGGAAGTTGAGCAGGATGACAGGGACATGAGCCTTGCATAAGGCAAACATAGATCACTCTAATTGTCCCAGCCATTCTTGGAAAGTTACTCTCATCAGTTGTAACTCTGATTCAATGGACATTATAGAGGAGGCCAGAATCTATGTTCATCATGACCCTGAGTCCACAAGTTTGGGCCATGAGACTAAGCATCAGGATAGTAGTCATCCTGTGTGGGAGCAGTTATGAGATTATGCAGGCGTGCACAGAGGCAAGTCCCCTGATGTCTAAGGAGGAGAACCGGGATAGTTGAGATACTTCCTGGGTTCTGGCTCTAGTGCTTCACCAACTATCACCACAGAAGACTGACATGGACTTGGGCAGCAGAAAACTTCCAGAACTGGGATGTAAAATGGGCACCATAGGAGAGCCCAGCATTCCAAGGAGGTGAACCTTGAAAGTCAAACGACTCAATGGTGGCCTTCCAACAGCTGACCAGTGAGTGAGAGGAAGCACAAGCAGTCAAATAACATGAGGTGATGGTAGGTGTGGCCTGATGGCTTCGGCTGTGTTGTACAGGTAGGAGGGAGAAATAAACTTCCTCTCAAAAGGAGAGAATTTTTAAGATTTTGTTGTTGGCTCACTAGCTTTTCTGCTATGATTATTTTCCATTATTTTCTAAATATCCATTTTCAGATCCTGCTGTCTGACCCTTTGCTCTTGTTCTTACTTCTTCCCAGTCGGAAGGCAGCCCAGCTGCAGGTCTTTTCAGATTTAAAAGGGTCAGCTGCTGGTATGGTAGTGCATACCTATAATCTCAGCACTAAGGGAGGATGATGCAGGAGGATCACCAGATTGAGTCCCACCTGAACAACTTAATGAGCCTTTACCTCAAAAAAAAAAAAAAAAAGAAACAAACAAACAAAAGAAAAAAAGTCGGTATGAAAGCACTGGATTCACTCCTCAGTCACACACACACACACACACACTCGTGAAGCCATTATAGCACCATTGTAGCTTTTACTTGGTCTTATTTTTAACTCTACCTGCCTTCATATGTGAGATTCTCTCACGTATTTCAGTCTGGCTTTGCCCTGATCCCACTCTGCTGTTGTGTTCTGCCTGTGGCCCCAAGTCCTGCTCGGTTCTTGTGGATGAATCGTGTGGATGCTCTCTGCATAGCTGCCTTGCCCTGCTGCACTGAGCTTCAGTGCCATGTTCTGGCACACAGTGATCTGGCCACACTGGGTGATCCCTGTGGGCACCTGGCCCCTTGTGGAATCTGTGCTGCACACACGTGTTCTAAGACATGGCCCTGCCAATCGGAAGGCAGATACCACTTCCCTGGTTACTTCAGGAGTTTGTCTTCTCATCGATTCCTTTTGTTAGCTAACCAGAGATTGGGTGTCTCTGGGCTTTTGCCTAGTTCAGCCTCTGCAACTAAATATCTGGGTGACCACCAGCAAGTAAATGAACCATGCTGGCTGGCTTCAGCAACCCTGTATTTATAACAAAGTCTCCTGACTTGCTAGCTAGCAAGATTTTTTGTTTGTTTATTTTTTTCTGTACTATGCTAAAGAAAAATCTAAAATTCAGAAGCCAAACAGGGGCTTTAAATTCTGGTTTAGATATATGCTATGCTATATAGCCATAGTTTGTCCATTAAATAGGCTTTTGTGTGAAACACTTGCTGAGGTGATGGAACCTTTAAGAGGTGGTGCCTAGTGGAAGGCAATTAGGTCACAGGGCCTGCCCTCAGAAGGGATTCAGACAGACTGTGTGGGATAGGATTAGTTCCTGTGGGAATGGTTGTTATAGGAGAGCCTGGTTCCTCCCCTGAATCCCTGTTTTGTGTGAACTGCATTTTATTCTTGCACCTATGTGCTCTTGTTGCTGTGATGCAGATTATCCTGAGACCCTCACAAGAGTCATGTAGATGTTGGCATGCTTTTGAAAAACTTCCAGCACTGTGGGCTAATCAATCTTTTTTTCTGTATCAAGTTCTCTGCTTCAGGTATTTTCTTATTGCAACAACAATAGCAAAAACAGGTTAAGACAATAGACAAGCTCAGGGGTTTCTTTTTTCTAAGTAGTGTTTGCCTTAGGAACTATAAAAACAGGTAATGACCATGTGCTCCAATTTCTAAAATTTTCCCTTAGATGTTCACAAAGATTCATCTACAAGAAGATTTACATATCTATTATAGTGGGCCACTAAAGGCAATAAAAATATATATCAAAGAAAGAGTAGATAGACTAAGTTATCCATGCAATAGAAACATAACCATTAAAAATTACATTTTTGACCAGGTATGGTGGAGCATGCTTATAATTCTAGTACTCAGGAAGCTGAGGCAGGAGGATTACCTAAAATTTGAGGCCAGGCTGGGTTACAAAGTCATTTCAAGGCCAGTCTGAATTCCATACTGAAACACTGTCTCAGAAAGATAAATAAATAAATAAATAAAATAAAATTATGTTTTCAAAGTGTATTTAGTGAGTAGAAAAATGTTTAGAGTATAATGTTGGCTGGACATGTAATTCTAGCACCCAGGAGGCCAAGGCAGGGGCACTGCCATGAATTCAAGGCCAGCCTGGGCTATATAAGAGAGTTCAAAGCCAGCCTGCACTACATAGAGAGACTCTGTCTCAAAAAACAAATGAACAAACAATCCCCCAAAAACATAATGTTGGAGGATGGCAGACAACCATGAAAATATCATTTCAGTTTTTGAAAGGAGAAAAATCCAGGTCTGGTGGTGCATGCCTATAATTACAGCACTCTGAGACACAAAGACAGGAGGATCACAAGTTCAAGCCCAGTGTAAGCAACTTGGTGAGATCCTGACTCAAAATAAAAACTAAAAAATGATGAGAGATATAGCTAAGCATGGGTTTAATCCCTGTGCCACAAAAAGAAAGAAAAAAGAAAGGAAGAAAGGAAGAAAACAAGAAAGAAAGAAAGAAAGAAAGAAAGAAAGAAAGAAAGAAAGAAAGAAAAGGAGGAGAGAGGGAGAAAGGAAGGCAAAGGAAACGAATACCTAGGGAAACCTGCAAAAAATACTTCACCAAAATGCTAATATTGAATTATGTCTCGGTTGATGGCTTTCTGGTGATTCTAATTTTCCTTTTAAATTTTAAACTTTTTAACGTTTTTTATAGTAATTACCTATGACTATTTTTAAATGATAATTTTAAGAAAAGGAGAGAAAGAAAGATCGTTTCACATACAATGAAAGCAAGAAGGAAGAGATGTCCCTTAAAAAATCCAGCCCAGTATACTTAACAAGTTGTTCTTTCTTTTCGAGCACTTTCTTTCCCTTTCATTATTACAATATCTATTATACATTTTGGATCTTATTACTTTCAGTTTTTTGCTATTATTATTATTTTTTACACTAGAGAGACAATATGTTTAAGTGTACAACGCAAATAACCATACTACTAAATTTTTGTTAGTACATGAAACAGAATAGTTTGTGCTGTCATTGTTTGATTGTCCATTTTATGCTTTGATTTTGTAACTTGAACAACTTCTAAGATAACAGTATGTAATTTATCAACAGTGATGATTTCCTAATGTTATTTTTTGAAATTCTGTATCATTTCTACCCTTTTTTCTGTTTTCCTTTTTTTTTTAATTAAAAAAAATGGGGAAAAAAATCCAACCCAGGCAGGAGGATCACAATGAATTTGAAGCTAGCCTGGGATACATAGTGAGTCCGAGGTCAGTCTGAACTACATAGTAAGATCCTGTCTTCAAAAACCAAACCAAGCCAAACCAAAACATCCCAGCCCAGAAATAGCCCAGCTGCCAGCAGATGACACAGGTAATAGACAGATTGATTCCTAACCCCAGCATAAATCCTAAGTTACTTCTTTTACATATATATAGCTGTAGTTTCTTTTACTTCTTTTACATCCATATAGCTGATGCCAAGGAATTTAGGTCAATGAGAAAGGCACTTTCTCTGGAAGCTACCTCCCTGTAGCTTAGGATGATGGGCTGTAGGTTTTGGGATATGGATGGGCATTCTCCTATCACACAAAGAAGACTAGATTCACAGATGATGGCTTTCAAACAAAGATGAGGGATTCTCTCTGGCGTGGGAGACACAACCAAGGTCAACACCTCCATCGAGTGTTTCCCATATGGTGTTATCTCAAGGTCCTGGGAGCCCCCTCAAATTCCTTGAATCCTCTTTTGGCAGAAAGATGACTCATCCATTCTCCCACAAAGATTTCAGTGAATCCCAGGTGGAAGATCTCTCTGAATGAGATTAGAAGCTTCCCACTTAGGCTGATGGTCTAGAGTCAAAGCTTTCTGAATGGCATCAAACCTTTGTACCACATGCTTTGGGAGGTTAGGAGTGGTGCTAGGGATCCCAGATGAAAAGTCAATTTAGAAAAACAAAAAGTCTTTTTTTCCAAAACACTGATACTTCATAACAGTATTGACCATAATTATTGTAATTATTTTCTTCAACACATTCTCAGAGAGTTTTCTAAGTGGCCCAGACCATTTTGCATGTAGGACCTTACTTATTCTGACAGAATCTTGGCATTCTATTCTTTAAAAACTTCATTTTGGGGATAGGAAGAAGCTTTAAAGTTCTGACGAAAACCAGAGTCTTCTTGAATTAAAAACAAAACCCTAAAGTTTTCAGTGTGGTGTTTTCCAAGTTGGTTCTTGACAAGAAATTAGGGGATTTCAGTGTGAGAAATTACAAAGCCTTATTACTATGAATTCTTAGCTTTGGTGACTATGACGTGGGTTTATTGCAAAATCTTCCGAAGGGAGTAACAGAACATTTATAACCCTGACCCAAGGGAAGGGTACTAGCTAGCACTTCTGTGCCCTGACAACTAGAAAACCTCTGGGACTTAAGTGTGCTGCTCTGTGAGGCTGCTGTGTTCATCCGTGTCTGCTGTGTGTGAGTCTCGCCACTAAGCTCTTCAGATGACTCAAACTCTGCAAAGACTACAGTTTCCCAAATTTGAATTATATAACTCATGATGCAGTTAAAACTGAAAAGAACCAATGTAATAGAAAGTGAAGCAAGCACTAGAAACTCCCCATGAGACCTATTTTGATGCATTTTTTTTTAAAAGTCAAAAGTATTTATAATTTGAGTATTTGTACATGATCCCATTTTTCTGGTGTTGTCTGTAAGAACTAACACTGATGAATGGTCGTGAGGATCTGTGACTTTCTTTGAAACATTAAGTGTTGATCATAGTAAAATTCTGGTTATTCACTTTGGTAATCACACATGCCTCCTTGCCATACTATGCAGATAGAAATTAGAAATGAAGAGGTCAACAACACCCACCCCACTCCTAACACCATTCACATGTTAGTTTCTGAGTCATACCAGATGGGCAGTGAAATTAAGAAGTGGAGAGAGCCAGTTTCCCAAACGAGCAGACCCTGACATCTTTCCTCTTTGACTGGCTTTCTGGGCAAACGCTGTTAGCTTATGACTTCCAGCAATAGGTCAACCCCATTTGGCTCCAGCTTTTGAAACCTGGTACTTGTTCTCATCTTCCTCCTTTGGCTACTTCCTTTTGGCAGGCACTGTTTCCCCACGCAGCCTGGTTTTATCTTTGGCCTAACCCACCAGCCCATGCAGCTTCCAGCTCAATAAATCAGGAAAATGGATTTTCAGAGGCAGAAGTATTTTTGCAAAATATCAACTTGTGGTGGGAGCTCACTCTTCTTCAGTTCATTCTTGCTGTGGGACTTGAGTGGAGGTTAGGCAGAATTAGTAGGAGAAAAGGCCCTGTATCAGGCTGTCAGCAGAGGTCAGAGAGGCTATCAAACTGGCCAGTAACTGTTCCCACACAATGGACAATGCATTCTCTTCAGAATGTGGATGCAAATGCCAGAAATGTAAAGTTCAGTGGCAACATTTAATCAGAAACTAGAGTGTTTAGCCAGCTATCAACAACAAAGCTAGGGAGCTAGGTACCAGGCTGCTCAGATAGACTCCAGACTGTTTTTATAGAGGCCTTTGAATTAGGGGCATCACAAGGCCTCCACTACAGTTTCTGGAATTTACCAGTGAGGGGAGGACTGTACCAAGATAAACAATGTGTAAAAGCCTACACAAAATATAAAATGAGTTAAGAGTTCTCTAAATAGGAGTTTTACATTTGTCTCTCATTATTTCAGTGGATATTTGAAATTTTCCTAAAAAGAAAATGAATTATATATGAAATCCTTTGCAGTAGCATTACTATCTCTAGCTTGAGCTTTTTAAAGTTTTTGTTTTTGTTTTGTTTTTGTTTTCCCTTGAGACAAGGCCTTGCTATGTAGTTCAGGCTGGCCTTGAACTCTTGGCCATCCTTTTGCCTCAGTCTCCTGAGTGCTATGCTCATAGGCATGTGCCATTATGCCTGGCTTTAAAGTCTACTTTTAAGTATTTCTTGGACAACTTGGTTTGAAGGTCTCTCCTTGGTCTAGGATTTTCCCCTTGGCAATTAAGTGTTCGAAGACCTGGAGCAAAGATGGAAGGATAATCTCCTAAAGCCCGGAGGAACAGAGAGGTCCATGAGCTTAGGAAATCATGAACTTTCTTATAGATTACTGCAGCTCATAGTTGGAGGAACAGAATTCCACTAAGCAATCCCAACTAGTATGTTTAGATACAGAACAGAACAAGAAGATTGGAGTGAAAAATAAACGTAAGAATGCCCTTCCGGTTTCACTGGCCACTTGCAGCATGGTGGTACTAGAAGTCTTAGGGTGAGGATGGCCACATGAGTTTTGAGAAGTCTTCTTCACTGTTTCTTGCCCACATGGCCAGATGTTAGCCTAAGAGCATCAGTTAGGGAGCATCTGATAATTTTCCATTTCTCCCACTGTTTCATTCTGCAACCTTATTCTCACATCTCCAAGTTTATTTATATGCTGTGACAGAGAAAATTACCTCTTCAGTGGAAGCTCACCACTGTAATCACTGGAAGTGCTGCCCCATCAGAGACCACATTCTCAAGACACTTCTATGGTGAGTTGTGATAATGTGACTGAGTTTTATCCAATAGAACACAGGGAGACATGATGTATATCACTTCAGGTCTTGGTCTGCAAAGTATCCCATGTGCACTTTTTCATGCTATTTTCTTCCACTGAGGAATGACGGTATCACTCGGCAACTTTGAAAACCAATGCTGTAGAAGAACTCGTAAATCTGAATTGGTTTTGTTTTGCTGTGATGGAAATGTACCCCAGGACCTCAAGCATGCCAGGCAAACACTCCCTGACTGAGCAATACCCCATCCTTGAATCTGAATGAATGCTACTAAGAGATGGGGCACAGTGACTTGTACTGTTGCATTAGCAAGGAATAAATTCCTACTGAGTTTGAGCCCTTAGACATTTTGGGGTCTGCTATAGCAATTAGTCTATTATAATATTTATCCTCTTTGACCCAATAGTTATCGTTTTCTGTAGAAGTCTCTGTGCCCTTTTCTCTTTTCTTTAACTCTTACTCTAAAACAAAACAAAACAAAAAATTGAATTAGTAGACTTAAATTTAACTAGCCATTAGGGCCAAAAAACACTCACCAAATCAATAGTCACAGCATTTAGCTCTTGCAGTCAGAAGAACAGTTTTATGGCAGAGCCTCACTTCAAGACAATCTGATCTATTAAAACAAAAAAAGTAAAAGTAAAATAAAGGCATACAAAACATATATTAGACTCTGATAGTTAATTTAACAGTTTTATTAGTAATGTTAGAATTTGCCACTGTTTCTTGGTAATAATACTCGACTTAAAAATATATTCCCATTTGTTTTCCTATTGAATTTATACTCTAAGTCATTTGTACAGAGTAGATGCTGACTCAGTGGATGAATTTAGAGGCCAGGAAAATCAGGGTATGGTTTCTCTGTGTGTTCGTCACTTCCTATGTACTATTAATTTGGGGGGGGGGGTGAAAACTTAAAGTTCCTCTGTAAGAACTTTCAGAAATCATAAATTATAGGCTATACAAAGATCTAGGAGTTTTAGACAAAGTTACAACAGACATATTATAACGTGTCTTTGTGTTTTATCATCACAGATGCAATGAATGGCACAAGTAGGAATGAAAATAAGCCCGATGTTCAGCGATGAGATAAAGAAGGCGCATACACTAGAACCTGGCCCGCTAGGGCAAAAGCGTTCTAGATGTTTCCTTAACAGAGCTGTATCTCTCACGAGATTAAAAGTGGAACCACCCTTTGACAGCACGGGGTATGTATCGCCTAAAACAGAATTTATTTTTATATCTGACCATTCGGTACAGAGCCAGGAAGCAAACATTCTGGCCGTTCGAAACCCAGGGGTGGGAAAAGATAGAAGGGCAAAACAAGAGGGTTGACGGGAAGGGCACCAGCGGGGCCCTTTTTCTGTCAGTTTCAGCCTGAGAATCGCAGCGCCGAGTGCGGGTGTGCTTTGGCCTGGTTCGGTGGAGAGGAGGGCGCTCAGTTCCCCTGCAGGCTGCACCGCCGGGTCTCCCACGCGCTCCCACCCCCACTCCCCGCTCGCTCGGCCCGCCTGCCAGGCCTCAGCTGGCAAGATGGCGCCCACGGCGAAGGCGCTGAGCGAGGGGCCCGAGGGTGGCCTTCACTTACTCGGATGAGCAGCTTCTCCGAAGCCCAGACGCTGCCACCCGGCTGGCCTCGGGAGTCACAGCCGCCTTCTTGCTCTGCGTTCTTCACTCTTCGTCGAGATCAGCTCCACATATCTTTCTGATGATCTCACTCATTCTGACTTCTACACTGCAAAGTTGATCTATAAGCAGAACCTGCCACGAGGCTTTAAAAGAGACAAAAAAAAAAAAAAAAAAAAAAAAAAGAAGAAAAGGAAAGAAAGGTGTGCTGTGAGGAGGTGGAAACACAGGAGAAAGGCTGTGGCCTCCTTATTTTGAGATTCGCTGCAGCTGCGAGTGCCACTCCCCAGCCGGTTTTTCCTGGCTGCAGAGGGAGGCCAGTGGCCGGGCGTGGGTGACGTCAGGGCCAGGCCTGAGTCATCGCCAGCGGCCGGGCTGCCCTGCCACTCCGAAGGGGACAAAAGGAACCTTTGATGTCCAGAGGCCCTCCTCTCGGCACACTCGCTGCACTGAACAGCAGGCCAGGAGAACATTCCTGTCGCCTCCCCACCCCCGCCTCCCTTCCTACTTCCGGAACAGTCCAGACAGACTGAACGAGGCCTCCCCGAAGGACATCACCCTCCTGCAGGGCACAGGCATGGCCGCTCTCTGTCAAACAGAGCAGCAGGGAGAGAAGAGGAGGTTTTTCCCTGGGGACCTCTCACTTCCCCTCTGTTTCCCACCGTGTCACTGTGGTATTCACCTTACCCAGGGAGCCACGGGGTAGCTAAAGAGATAAGGAAGGTGAACAGCACTCTTATTACTATCCCTGGCCAGTACCCAGGGCTCTGTGTCTACTCTCCTCCATCTTGTGCCAGGGCCTCAGGCCCCAGCTCCCTGTTCTCCGGGAGCCAGTGTGAATTAGCTCTTCCCGGATTTAGGAGGTTGCCACTCTTTAAGAGTGATATTAATATCCCAGTGCCTGGCATGAGGCTCTGTATACACATGATGAATGAATGATAATTTTAAAACAAACTAGCAGAGGGCATATGTTGCCTTACATGAATGTTTAAACCTATATGTGGGGGCTGGGGATTTAGCTCAGCGGCATAAGCGCCTGCCTTACAAGCAGGCAGTCGTGAGTTCGATCCCTGGTACTGATAAAAACGAAAAAGACAAAAAATAAATAAATAAAATAAACCTATATGTGGTGTGCTTTGTGAAGATGATTTCATTTATCAGCATTATCATGACAAAGCCTTCGAGTCCCAAATCTGTAGGTGGAAATTGTTGCTCAGAGAGATTAAGACATTTCTATAAAATTCTCACAGAATCTGGAAGAACCTGGATCATCTATTCGTAAACCCTATACTCTTAACCACTATATTGCATGAATGGAATGAACGAAGGTAGTATTTGAGCTCCCTGTCCAGGAGAGGGCAGTTACAAATACAAACAGGGCTTGAAACCAACTTTGACAAGGAAAACGCAGAACAATCAGGGATACTCAGTGTAGGCCAGAGTCCACATGCCCTCAGGATGGGCCAGCACCAGGTCTGAGGTTTGGCAAGGAGGCGATTACCCAGAGGGGACAGGTGGGTGGGTCTGTCCTCAGGTCCAAGTGGGGAATGAGAAGTTGGAAGCATAAAACAAAGCCAGGAAAGTCGGACAGATGTCTCTCACCCCTGCCACAGTGGACATATCTCAGAGGGAGCCAAGGCCCAGGCTTGTCTTTGTCAGACTCATGAATATAAGTGGGATAAAGGGGTAAGCCTGAAATTAAAAGGGTAAGTCTGAGGTCAGCAAGAAGACTAAAGGGAAGAAAGACGTGACAACATGCCCAAAGACTCCAAGATGCAGAATGGGGGGGGGGGGGATGATTGTGTGGTTTCAGGGTGTGAAGAGTGCTGGAAGAGATAGGGAGCATACACAGACCTGACAGTGGGAGTCACCATGTGCTCTTAGCACTGTCCGGCCGGTAATGGCTGCCTTTCTGGGTCTGAGTGAGAGTCTTGGCAAGGGCTCTGCTCAAGCAAAGGCAAGGAATGCTGGCAAAAAGAGAACATCTGGTTTGTGGGGCATTGAGGTGGCACAGCATGAAGATGACCGTGGAGGTACCCTTTCCCATGGTGTTTATGACTCTGCAGTTTTATTTTTCTGTGATTCTCTAGGGTAAGTGTTTCATTCCAAGAGGAAGGCAAAAGACGGGGATTTCTAGCTCTTTGGTGGTGGTGGAGATGCTGCCCTCCTCAATAACCACTTCACAGCTTTCCCTAGGGTGGGGTGTATGGTCCAGGGGCCCTTCCTCCTTGGCTCAGGAAGTCTGTGTCTCCGGTGGCTGGGGACACTTTGCAGTTACCATGTTCCTGGGAGCTCTGCCAGTTGCCACTCTGAGGAATGACACTTGTTCCGTGGGATCTGACTCCCTTGGCAGGTGGAATTAGCAGAGGTGACTATCAGAAGAGAAAAAGCCACATGCTTTTCATCAAGGGAGCTGCAGATTCACTGTCCCCGTCTGCACAGCGCCTGACCTTGGACTGAGGAAAACGCTTTAAGTTCCAGGCATTTTTGGCAGAAGATTTGTTTATTCTTTTCTTCCCTTTCTGCAGAAAATGCCTCTGGGCACCTCCCTGCTCTGTTTCCCCAGAGACTTGGTGGCCTTGCTTGCTTCACATACAAGGGAATTTATTTCTCTAATAATACAAACAGAGGCAGATTCATTTTCAGCCTTGTGGCACCAGGGTAATGGGAATAGAAAAAGAGGATAAAAGCAGAAATTATTGGTGCGTTTAAGCAAGACACAGACCCTAACACTGTATGCTAACAGTGCGGATAAAGCCTGGGCATTGGGCTGATCATGTACTTAGAGACATGGAGAAACAAGACAATAGCACCCCCTTGCCTGCACCCCACCTGGAGCATCCTCCTCCTTGTTACGGCAAATGTGATTCTATACTGGTGATTTTCTAACAACTTTTAAGGGCTCAAGGAATTCTTTGGAAGACTTGTCTATACTTGTTGCTTCCAGTTTCTTTCATCTCATTCAGTCTTAAAAAACAATTAAGTTACAGTTCACATATCATAAAGCTCACCCAGTAAAGTGTATAATTCACCTTTAGTATATTTATAGACAGACTTTCATGACCCAAAATCTAATTTTATAACATTTTTGTCCCCTTGCCCCCCAAAATCATTGTACTTATCAGCCATTACTCCCTAGTTGTCCTTACGCCCACCCCGAGGCAACCACTGATCTACCTCTGGCTCTATGAATTTGCTTTTTCTGAACATTTAATACAAATATGTCTGGCTTCTTTTTCTTAGCCTAACACATTAGTGTTTATCCATGTTGGAGGATATTTCAGCACTTCATTCCTTTTTATGCTCCTACAAGTTGAGGAACATTTGAATTGTTTTCACTTTGGGTTATGATGCATAATGTTGCTATGAACATTCACGTACAAGCTGTTTTGTAGAACTTGTGCTTTCATGTCTCTTGGGCAGACACCAAGGAGTGGGATGCTGCGTGATATTATAACTCTATGTTTAACATTTTGAAGAACTGTCAAACTGGCAGAGTGCCTCATGATTTCAAGTTCCCACCAGTAATGTATGAATTTATTTCTAAGTACTCTTTTCTTAACTGATATGGTTTATATGAGAAATCACATTTGTTCATAGACTTGTTAAGAGCTTATGCTTTGGCGATAGACATAATTTCAGGTCTGGCTGTATTATTATTAAGGCTGCTCAGCCTGTGACAACCTCCTTGAGTTTATCTAAAAAAAAAAAAAAAATACTACCTTACAGGTTTGCTACACAAATTAAATGAGACAATGAATAGGTAACACTCTTGTGATCATGACCCCCTTCATCTGGTCTCAGAGAAGTGTTGCAGTCCCAGAAATCAATCCAGTCACCACAACGAAGTTTCTAGTGAAGTTGTATTTAACATCTGAATCTCTCTAACATGATGTGGAGCTCCCGCAATCCTGATGCCCCTGCCTAAGCCCCTTAGACCCCGTAGTTTCTTCCTACACTTATTTCTCCCCAGATCCCTACAAAGCTTTGTCTCCAGGCCCTACCACTCTTCCCTGGGTCCTGCTCCAGTCTGCTGCTCCTGCTGCTGAGGCAGGGAAGAAATTGGAATGACAAAATCAGAACTCTAGTGGGCAGGAAGAGAAGAAAATCAGGGAACACTGAAACTTAATTTATGTTCCATCACTCATGTAAAGTGCTTAGTGCAATATCTGGTATACATTAAGTACTCAATAAATGTTGGGTTAAAAGGTTTTATTTTTGTCATGATGATTACATTATGCACGTCTATATTTCAGTAAATGATGTGGAGTTCAGACTGATCCCTGAGAATCCAGATGACAGGCTGCTCTATCCAGTAGCTCTCCTCACACATTTAATGTCATTTGGAGAGTTTGAATTTGGAACTGTTGTTTTTCCTGAAATATTTTGCAGAAAATTAGCCTCTGGACAATTAAGGGGTTCATCTTTCAGGCTTCAAGTAATGTATGGGGTTCATGTCTTCTGCTTCTTCCTAGACTCAGCATGAGGGCCCAATATTCCCTCCTCTCCTTCCACAAAATCCTTTTTTTTTTTTTTTTTTTTTTTTTCATTTTTATCGGTACCAGGGATCGAACTCACAACCACCTGCTTGCAAGGCAGGTGCTTATGCCACTGAGCTAAATCCCCAGCCCCACACAAAGCCTTCTAATACAGTGCTTAAAAACTGATGAGCAGGAGTTAGGGTAACTCAGAGAAAGAGAGAAGGCTTTGCAAATGCAAGGCTCTATATTCAAAAGAAAAAGAAAGAAAAAAGTAATTCTACTTTTGTTTTTGTACCAGGGATTGAACTCATGACCTTGCGCTTGCCAGGCAGGTGCTTATACCACTGAGCTAAATCCCCCCCCCCAAAAAAAGAAAAAATTCTATTATTTATTTAGTAGGTCAGCATTGGTTTTAACTAACAGACTAAAAGGAAGCAAAATAGAAAATATCCACATACATTATAAGTAAAAGTTCTGTTTCAGTTTTATAAGTATGTGGACCAGGTCTCTCTGTGAAATGTATTTCCTATGGTGGTTAAGGACTTTTTAAAAAAATGTTTAAAAAGCAGTAGTGGAAATGGGAAACATGAAGATTGCAAGTTCAAGCCCAACATGGGCAATTTGGAACTGGGAATATAGTTCAGTGTGAAGGTTCTGAGTTCAGTTCAATCCTAGTACCTAACCCTTATCAGCTGTTGGAAAATTATTCATTAAAGTGTTTAAACAACTCATAAGAATACACAGTGACACCAGCTGAGTGGTGGGCCCATTTTGATAGGGATGGAGACCATCACCCAGGCACGGAGGTCCCACCAGGTGTGAAGAGTTTGGGGTTATGCAGCCTCTTCTGTAGCTAATAGCACTTAGAGTAGGAATGTCTTCTAGCTGTGTGAATCCACCCATCCTATGGTAGCTCTCAGCTATCCCATCCTTTCTCTTTGATAATATCTACAAACTTGTACTCTGAACTCACATGGGATCTTCTATTTCTGAAGGCTCATGTACTCCATCTCCTTTCACTCTCATGCCTATCCTAAGAAGCAGATAGACTAGACTCTGATTGACCACCAAAGATTGACCACCTACAGCTGAGATACTTAATGTCTGAGCTGTAAACTCCGACTCCTCAACTATGTCTCATTACAAAAACAGAAAATGTAAGACACCTGTCCACTATCATAGAGCCTGAAAAAGATCAGGAAGAACAGTGATCTTTCACCTTCCAGCCTTGGTGTCCTAGAGGCTCCCCTGTCTGTCTTCTTTTGGAGGTATGATTCATCTGACTGCCTTACCAAGAATGGTAAGTAAACAAAGACCATTTTTCACCCCACCATATCTAAAACACTTACTTTTATGGCGCAAAGCATAAGACAACCTGCCTCATAGTTAAGGGTTATCACTCCCAACATCAAAGACTATTTATTTAAGGCCGGCTGTCAGAAACTGAAAAAAGTAAAGGAGAAGAGAAAACCAAGTTTCCTGGGTGCTCTGTTTTTATTTTTTGTGCTGCAGAAAAGTCCCCTCTAGTGGCTCTGGAGGAAAACAGCCTCTGGAAACAGATTTACAGTACGGAGGTAGCCAGAGGAGCCGAAAGCGTGCTTGGCTCCCTGACTGCCTTCACTGATGAGAAACCAAGGACAAGAGCAGCAGTATGCAACTGGGGGCAGTTGTGTCCCCCAAGGAACGTTTGGCCACTTTGGGAAACATTTTTCTTTTGTCATCAGCTGCAAGGTGGGTGAGGACAAGGGTGTGTGCATGCTACTGCACCAGTGTGTGAGCCAGGGGCAGCCCTGCCCTGAAAAAGAATTCTCAGTCTAATGTGTCAACTGTGCTATTTCTCCCTGAGGTAGAGAAATAGCGTGACTTAGGTGGGGGCTGGCAACTTCTTCATGGCTTGACAGTTCAGGCTGAGTGTTGCCTTCTTGCTGCTTTACAAATTTTTTAAATTGGAATTGTTAAAAGCCAAAAAACAATACATGCTCATAAATAAAAGCAATTTAATAAAAGCCTATCTCCTCACTCCTCCCCATAGTCAGTGTTGACACCCTTGAAGTTTATGAGTTCAATTGGCCTCAAATACTCATCGTGGACCGTGTCACATATCAAAAATGGCTAACTAAGGTTTTCAGCTTTGTGTTCACACTGAGACAGGTGTCACTGCACCCATGGAGGATTCTTTTGACTTTGCTGATCGAATTCAACAACACATTACTTACTTATATTTAGGAAATTAATGTGAGGAGTTAAGATGGCCCGTGAAGGATCACAAATCCCATAGTGTGTGTCCCTAAGGACTCTCTGATGCTTGAGGTCTCACCTTTTTGTAGAGTTTGGTTCAGAATTAGAATCTTTTCTAGACCTTGTTGTCTGACTAAATATCGATAACATTGTTTTGTCTTTGTATTTAATCTTACAGACAGTTTTTATTTCTAGAAAGTAATGCAATGTTGGTTTTCTACTTATATTGACTGTGGCATAAAAGTTCATTTTTGTGACAGATTTGTGTAAAATACTGAGACAACTGAAATAGAAGTGTTTTAGTGGTACAATGTGGTTAGAATCTGGGAAAAAGTGATCTCACTCATTCTTAGTATGTCTGGCCATAAATTGTTTAATCCATTCTTAACTGATGAACAAATTATTTTTTTCTATAATTAAAAAATTGTTTGGCAGGTAGAACTATGTTGCAATAAATATCCCAATACTTTCATTTTTAAAGTTATGCTAAAATGCAGTGTACAAAGTGAGACTGTTGACTCAAATAATTTTGTATATTTTAATAGATATTTCTAAATAATTCCCAAAAAAGTTGGAATAAATTATACTCCGACCAGCAATATATAGATTGAATATTCTCTCACATCTTGGACATCACCTGATATTATCAGTCTTTTTAAATTTTATCAATCTGATGGGTAAAATTAAGCATCTCACCTTTCCTTTAATTTGCATTTTTCTGACTTTACCAGTTAAGTGCACAGACTCTGAGGCCACATTCCTTGGATTTGAGTCCACCTGCCAGTTAATGATTGTAATTTCTTGGTTAAGATACTTTTCACATCTATCAAAGGGAGAGAATAAATGTGTGTACTCCTTAGTGTAGTTATGAGAATTAAGTTGATATGTGTCTTAGGAAATAGCCTAGGTTATACTGAGCATTATATAATTATTAACAGTGAGTTTGAATAGCTTTTGTAAATTTATTGATCATTTGGATTTCTTTTTTGTGCAGCATCTTTCCATGTCATTTGCCTATTTTCCTTTTTATCTGTTTGTCCCTTATCAGTTTGTAAGTGCTCTTTGTTTACTAGGAATCTTTAGGCACATATGATATTTGTGTTATGAATACACATTTTCTCCACTGATTCATTGTTGTTCTAACTTTATATGCAATACATATTTAAATAAAAACATTTAAATTTATATGACATCAAACACTCTTATCTTCTAAGGCCCCTGTGTTAGCTATGCAGAACTTATACCTTTAATAGTAAACCAACATGCTTCTAATGTTATGTACTGTTATTATTTTATTTAACTATTTAAACTTCCACAAATATAAACTACAGTAGTAAGGAAAAAACCTCCAAATAATTTCTCAGTAAGTTATCTTGCTACCTGAAGAGTCTTTCCATCTTGAAAAATATCTTTAATCTGATCCTATTGTCCAGTTCTTCTCCTGCTTTTTGTTCTAAAAGTTCCTGTACCTTTCTGCATCCTTTTTTCTTTTTTCCAAACTGAGTCTGACAGCTTATTCCTCTCTGTTACCGGAATGTAGCAACTAGATGATGTCGGTGACCTCCTTGTAACCAATCTTAATAAATTTCTGTTCACCTTCATCCTTCTTGTCCTCACTCTGCCCTTTGACCCTACCAGACATTCCCATATTCAGGTAAGACTATCCTTTGTTGGGTCAAGAACACTGCATTAGTCTGGTCTCCTTTGGCCTTGGCAGGAAACACCATTGTTTGTCTATCCAAGAACCACATGGATTTTCCCTTCCTTTTTGCTGACAGAGCTTAGTACCAACTACAGAGCCTGGCAAGGGCAGATGTGCACCTTCTCAGCCTACCCCGGAGCTAAGGCACAAATGTGTGGAAATGTAGTGTTGTCCCAGCCAGTGGCACACAAAAGGAACTTTTTAAGCAATTACACAAAGAGGTGATGCTCTGAAGAACAGCAGCATCTTCCATCCATGAGAGGAAAGGTCGGAGCATAAAAGCCAGTACACTAAGATGACAGAAATATGGAAGAGCTGGATCCTTGTTAATATTGATAAACTATGGACCAACTCTAGAACCATCTATCCTTGGATTTCTCGCTAGTAAGACAGTATGTCTGCCATTCCAGCTATTCATGGTTCAGTGTTTTCTTGCAGCCCAAAGCTTCCTTGCTGAGCACACATATTACCCAATCGTGGCTACTTATGGGCCTCCTGAAGGCTCTCCTTATCTCTAGTCCCTTCCCACTACCCTGCATCTATACCATTCTCTCTAATGAGACAGTTAGATTGGAGACTGCTAGCTTGAGCCTTTAGTAGTACCATATTGCTAAGTGAAAGAAGCCAGTCACAAAAAAGCAATCCTATGTTATATGATCCCATTCCTATGAAATGTCCAGAAGAGGGAAATGGTTTGGGAATAGAAAATAGATTGGTGGTTGCTTTGGAGAAGGGGATGAAAGTTTAGAAAGGGGACACCTAAAGAGTACCAGGTTTCTTTGTGAGGTGATAAAAACATTTTAAAATTGACTGCAGTGTTAGTTGAGCCCACCTGCGCATATGTGGATATTCCTCATTTAACAACCTACTTGTTTAATGACTGTTTGGATGTAGTACCTGCTACTGCAGCTTACGACTTGCATTTGGACTTCTGATGCAGGAACACAAAGAGCACTGTGGCCTTATGGTGAATTTTTCCACAGTATAATACTGTAATTTTGCTGGCTGTACTGACAGTACAGTACTACCGTTTTATGTTCTTTTATATATTATGGTACTGAATGCAAGCATTATGCAATAAAAACAAGGTCATCAAGTTGGAGTTCCCTTTAACCATTTCTTTGTTCTGAATATAGGAATATACACATTATACACAATTTTTCATTTAGCAATCAGTTAATTTAACGACTCAGTCATAGGACTGTAACTCGGAAGATGCCTATTTTCTCCTTAATCTTTCCAGGCAGAAAGCCCTCTGCTCCTCTGAACTCATACAATTTAGTACATTTCACATGGTGCTTATCTCGTCTTCTTTTGTAGGTTTACATATCTATAACCTTATTAACTCTTCAGGGCACATAATTTCTGAATCAAATATTAGGTGGTAACTATGTATTAAATCAAATGTATTATGTATTATTTAAATGTAACTATGTATTAAATCAAATATTAGGTGGTAACTATGTAAGAAAGAATATTACATAATTTAGAAAATTTGGATTATTTGGATGCCATGATTACCTCCCACTAACGCTTAAGGTCTTTGTTGGATATCCTTCCTTCTCTCACAGAATTCTCACCTCTATCTCAGGTGGATGAAGTAACATGGCTTCCTTCTTTCTGTACAATGCATGGGATGTATAGTTGGCTGATTTATTTTATAACAAAAGCTAAATTGATGACACAAGCTTTTTAAAAAGACCAAAAAAGTACCATAGGGAAGAATGAAAGAAAATATTTTTTGTAATCTATGATGATGAAGATTTTCTTAAATAAATCACAAAAGCCAAGCCTGGTGATACACACCTGTAATCCCATCATAGGAGGCTGAGGCAGGTGGATTACTATGAGTTCAAACCTAGGCAGGGCTACATAAGCAAGTTCAAGGTCAGCCTGCACTACATGGTAAGACCCTATTAAAAAAATTACAAAATCTTCGATATCATAAACAAGTTATCGATAGATTGTTTTACATAAAACCCAAACATTCTTTATGGCCCCAAATCCCATACACAAAGTTAAAAGATAAATGATGTACATTGAGAAATGATTTTCAAGAATATAATAATGAAAGGATTGATATCAGCATTAAGTGAACAAGCAACGGGTTAGAAAAAGGCAAAGCCTGTGAAGAAGTTAGTCATGGAAAAAATAGAAATAAGAAAAGAGCATCTGAAAGATATTCAACAAGACTGGCATCAGGGAAGTGGAGAACAATACTGAAAGGGTCACTAGCCCATCAGACTGGCAGATGAGTGATTAAAAATATCTATAACTGTCACATGTACAGGGAAAAGATCAAACATGAGTAGCAGAGACGGGGGGATTGAGCCTACATGTGGTATTTATAATACATAATATATAATTTTGAAAAGGACAATTTGGTGGGACCTAATTATTTTCTGCAACTTATTACACTCATAGTTACCCAGGGGAACTTTTAGAAAGCTGTTTTGGTGATTAATGAAGAACATTTCAAATCCTTTCTGTCCTGATTTTCCCATTCTAAGTGTATCCATTCATATGGATACACTTTTAAAGATAATTTCCTGATTACTCACAGTACGAAATGGAGAAGCTAGACAACAACAAACATCGTTAAAAACCTTACAATAATTCTTTACCTGAGAGTTTATTTTAAAATTCCCTGTATTTGCTTGGGCTGCTATTAGCCAGTGTGTGGTGCCTGAACTACTGACCGCCCTGTGGAGTAGGGTGGGGAGAGGGCAGGGCTATCTCTCCTCCCTGACCCCTCTGATCAACTTGCACTTGTGAAAATGTTTTTTGATTCTTGCAGCTTGGTTGCGCTTTCAGGTAAGGCTGGATATCCGGATAGGGTTTATCAGCCTGTGAGATCTTCCAAACAGCCAGCGCTGTTTTTGTTTTAGACCCCGGAGGGCTCTCGCACGCCGCTGTCCTTTCTAAGCAGGGCCATCTCAGCCTTGTGACACTTGTGCGTGTTAGAAAAGGGTGTCCTGGGAGCAGCACCCTGCAGGCCGAGCTTCTGCAGGCCCGCTCTCACCTCACACCACAATCTGGCCGTCCTGTGCCTTACGCCAGCCCTGCTCCAACTGCTGCAAGGAAATGTCGGCCAGTTGTCATTTCTTCATTTCAGGCGGTCACAGGGCTCAGAGGCACCCCCTCATTTAATGCTGCAGACACGCGTTTCTTTGCATGGCTTCTCTGGGCTTTTCCTTGAGATTTCGCCAGGCGTCCAGACTTCCTTTGTTAAAGCTTTTGGCCTCCCCACCCCCACCTCTGCCACACAGCCACAAACACCCCATCCACAGGCAGAGTGTTCGTCTATGAAACGCAGGGTGGCACAGAAGTTAATTGGTATCGTACCCTTTTTACTGCTGTGGCCTTATCAGCAAAAAGAAGGATAAAGTAATTTTCTTCCTAGCCTTGAGTTCTGTGTTTTGGGGTGGCTAGCTCCTCTTCCTCAGGGGGAAAAATAGCTCTTTGTGCTTCTCAGCCTAAAATAAAGATGTCCTGGGTTCCCAGAAAAACTTTCCACTCATATCTTTGTTTGAAATCCAGACTTACGACAACATTTTTCAGGACAGTGGAGATGATTACTGTGATTAAAGGGGGAACCCTGTTGGTGGGATCCCTAAGCCAGGAAGTCCATGTATACATGTGCATGTATATGTATATGTATATGTATATGTATATGTATATGTATGTACATGTGTGTGGAAGGGGTGGGACAGGTTTTCAGGTTGACAGGGTCAGTGTCTTACCATGCCTGCAGAAACTGAGGGGTAGGCCACTGGAGGGCCTATAGTGCCCAATACTGCATACTCTGAGTTTGAGAGCTGGGATGAGAGTTCCCATGAATAATCACCTGTGGCCAGTGGAGATGAGAGCACAGTGGGAGGAAGCCCTCCATGGACCCTGGGGGCCTGACTGGTTTAATACAAAGAGTTACAAAGCACAATGGTGGGTGTCTTGGTCAGAGAATCAGGACACCCTCCTTCTCCCTCTGTCCTCCAAAGCCTGTAGAGGGGACAAGGACACCCAGCAATCATGGTACTGGGTTCTTCCCCAGCCTTAGAAAGTGAGGAATATGAAGCCAAATTAATGTGATTTTAGAGAAGTATAGAAAGATGACATTCTTTGGACCTGAGTGTCATAGGACATTGTCACTTGTTACCCCCCTTCTCTCTCTGTAATATAATCTAGGAAATTCCCCCTTGAGAGGAGAGGGGTATCTGCATTTTAAGCAGTTTTGAGCAGTTTCCTCTCAAGCTCTCCTTCCTCTCATTATAATCCCTGCTTCTTAGAAATTCATCTGTACAGCAGGTATAGTTTAGTGTACAACATGCATAGCATTACATTAGTGGAAACCTGAGTTCTTAAAATCTTGGCAAGTGACCCTGCACTCCTCATTCTAAAATATTATAGAAATAAGATTTTCAAGAATTATGAGAATGAGGCCTGGAATTAGGCCCAGATGTAAACTTTGATTACGCCGATGATTCTCCCAGTGTCCCAATGGGAGTTGTCTGAGGAGCAAAGGAAAGTATGAGACCTTAGCCACCTGGGTTGGTTCCTTTAACTCAATCAGAATTTTGAAGTAATACTCACTGTGCAGAAAGCAATGTGCTCAACACTCTGGGAGACAGAAGTAAAACACATGGGTCCTTCCAAGAGGAAGTTACCACCTTGCTGGAAAAATACCCAGAAAGCCCATGAAGGGAACAGAGAGGCCTAGTTGGACACAAGGAAGGAAGGACAGGGAACCACGCGGGCTGGATGAGTTGGAGAGGTCTCCTCGGAGGGGAGCACTGGGAGGAAATGTCCATTCAACTTCCCTGCTTAAGTTAGCCAGAAGAGGGAGGTAGAGGGGAAAGAAATGCTCCAGGGAATGGGAAGCTACTTGGACAGAGGGCTAGAGAGGCGCATGATCACCATCTGGTTGTGAGGTAGGTCATGCATGTTGGGAGTAAAGGGAGCCACAGGGAATCAGACCCAGTCAGCTTGCAGATGGCTTTCAACACCGGGCAAAGGACTTCAGACCTGAGGCAGATGGGTTTGTAGCTCAGAAACGCCTGGTGAGAGCAGGATTTAAGGAGATTAGCAGGAAGCTCCCACAGGACATACCAAGTGTCAGGGGTTCTGTGGGTTAGTAATGATTGCTTTGTACTGACTCTTAAGATATTTTTTTAAGTTAACTTTGAGCTGCAAGCATTATGTTTATTGTGTAGAACTTCTTAAAAGTTCTTACGATATGATTTAATTCACGTGATTAAAAAACAAGTGTGAAAGGATGGACTTATGGGATTGACAAATTCAACAGGAAGATTTGGGTTAAAGAAATGTGGGATGAGATCACACACACACACACCCACACCCACACACACACATGAGTGTTGACTTTCTAGGGTGGTGATAAGTTGCTTCAGAAGTTGTCTGATGACCACATTGTGCTACAGGGCCACACTCACAGGAGGGACAACTGGAGTGTCCCTGCGGACAGCTGATAGAAGTCCAGGAGAGCTTCCAAGAAACTGTCTCAGCCACCTCACTGCATTCGGTGGCTCTTTTGCAAGGTTCATTTGTGCATTCACATTGCATTCAAGTATTAATATCTGCTAAGGCACTGTGGAAGGGGTAGCCTTCAGCAATGGATATTCGACACGGTCTCTATCGTCCAGTGGGACAGCCAGGTGTGCACACAAATGATGGCAGTTCAGAGCCTTGTTCTATTTCTTCTCCCCCTCCCTATATCCTTCACTCTGGAAAAGTCAAATATGAGTTGCATTGCTAGGCAACTGGAACTTAGTTTTCTTCCTTGAGTTCCAATATCAACTCTTGTTCTTGAGAGAGTAAAAAGTAATCCCAGCACTCTGGGATGGAGGGGGGAGGATCACAAGTTTAAATCTAGATTAGGAAACATAAGGATTCAGTAAGACCCTGTCTCAAAATTAAAAATAAATAGATAAATAAATAAATGGAGTGGGGGTGTACCACAATGCAAAGGTCCTGGGTTCAATCCCCATACTGAAAAAAGAAATGACATGTGCTAAAGTTTCCAGAATTCCTTACTTTTCACTCTAACTTCCAAGGAGTGTGGGTTGAAGGAAGTTTTCCTGGTTCAGCTGACCTGTGATGAGCGAGACAAAATGAGCAGGATGGAGGGGCCAGATCAACCCCAGGTCTAAGCTCTGAAGGAAGAGAGGATTAAGGTAGGTTTGGGGGTGGAGGGCTTGGTTTAGAGAAAAGGAGAAAGGGGGAGGGAGGAGCGGTGGAAGGAGTAAAGGTAATGGACACAGAGATTGGTGGGGTCAGGGAGCAGGAGGGCTGGGTCTGAGTGATCTTGGTGAGCAAGGGGACTGGGAGAAAAGGCATCTGGCCTGTCCAGGGGAATCTCCGCTGGGCATTGTGCTGTGAAACCCCCTCATCATGTTTCACACTGCGCAATTTTTCAATGCTTTGGGGAGGGAATTGGGGAGGTGCTATGGCCTGAATGTGTCCCCCAAATTCATGTTTGCAAACTTAATCCCAAATGCAGCAGTGTTGGGAGAGGGGGACTTTTGAGAAGTGTTTCAGCCATGGGAAATGTTCTTATCAATAGAACAAGAATTCAAATTATATTAGACTCATCTTAAGCAACCATGGATACTAGAAATATGGGAACAATTTTCCAAAGTTCCAAGAAAATCAAGGATTTCAACCTAAAAATGCACTCTTAGCCAAGGTAGCATATCAATTAAGTATGGTAATAAAATAAGGAAAACTTAGCACCTACACACTTTTCTCTTAACAAGTTATATGCTCAGCTTTAGCAAATAACAGAAATTAAAGAAGAAAGAGCAACATGTGGGCTCCAGGAAGTAGTCAAATCCAGTGAAGACCCAGAGTCAGAGTCAGAGTCTGATTACATTAGAGCAGGGCAAGAGTAAAGAAGAGGATCTGATAGAACACCTGATCCCACCATGAGGTTAGATAATCTTGGGGGATAAAATAATGGCAAACATTCTCAGAAAGGCAAATATAAAGCAAAACCCCAAACAGCTATACAAAAAAGAGAAATGTAATTAATCAGGTTGATTCCTAACCCAAAATTAAATAATATTATCTTTGGTCACATAAACATAAACATTGTTAGTCATTTTCAACTCCTAGACTAACCTGCAGAGAGAGCAGAAGATTTAGTTTTGGTTATAGAACAGATTTCAAATGTCATAGAGGATCTGCTCTTTATCTCCATGTATAAATGTAATGATTTGCTGTCTAAGAGATTCACTTCCTCCAGCCATGGGGAAATGTCTTTTATTTCTTATTATCCACTTGTGTGTGTGTGCATGTGTGTGTGTGTGAGACATCCTGCATAGCCCTCTGTCACTCCTTTATTTTCCCTTATGATATCCATCTCTTTGTCACTTGCTCTGGGAAATTTTTGAAATTATATATCCCAAAGCTTCTGTTACATACTCACACACTAACACTGCATACATACCACATGTATTTTACCATTTTCTTAAATATGCAAAGGCATTTAACAATTTTTCAGTTATTCCTTTGCCATTGCATCCTTTTTTTTATGATATAATAACTTCTCAAATTTTTCTGAGGATACTACTTGGGAGTTTCTTTCTTATAACCTTTCTTTAAATATCTGGTCATCTTCAGTTGTTTTTACTTCAGAATGAGGCAATCAGATTTTAATTTTTGTTCCTGGAAGGGCTTATTATTTGGGGCCTTTAGCATGCTGTGATTCAGTTCTGCAGTTACTTTCAGTGTAATCCTAGACTAGCCACTCTGCAGTTTAGTTTCTTACTGGAGTTGTGAATATTAAAATGAAGTAATACATAACGTACTCATTACAGCATTATGTAACTATTAGCTGCTTCTATTATTTTTGTTATAAAACTTGCTAGTGACCCAGCTATTTAGCAAGGGAACTCCTACATGCCAGTATATTACTGTATGATCTTTGAAAAGAGAGCAAGGTCATTGACGTTTGCTTTCCCTACTGGGCTAACTGCTGCTTTGTGCATTTTGTTTATCACCATGGTTTCAACCACATTATCCATTCCGCTGATACCTACAAACTGCCTTGTCTCCCAAGTTTCTCACTGTGAAAGGGTTCCCACTCAAGTCTATCCATCTCTAACCCTCATTCGTGTAATGTGAGATTGGCTTCCTTTATTCTCTTCATGCTACCACCACTCTTCCATCCACCATCTACCGTCCAGAAATTCTTTGAAATCATTTATCTGGTGAGAGGGTGCCCTTTCTATTGCTGGCTGGTCATCACTTTTCAAGTGCTTTTACTGTTATTTTAGTGTGCCTGATAAATCAAGTGTGCTTAATCTGCCATCTTTAATCAGACATTATAAACTCTCTTGATAAATACAGTGCCAGATTCCATGTTTGAAATCCTAGCTCTTTTGTGTGTTTTTCTTACAGTTGCAAGTCCATTAAGTTTGGGTAAGATGAGGAAGGGAGAGAAGAAAGGAAGTAGCGGCCACAGTAACTAGCTGTGGTTGAAAGCCTTTTGGAGATAGTCTACTAGTAACATTCTCTTCAAATACAGTTCATTTTAATTTGCAGTCAGCAGGAAAAAGGATTTTAGGCAAAGGTTCAGGGAAGACATTGCAAATAGTGATACAAATAAATCACTTAAAGGAGAAGATATAATTACTTTCAAGTTCCAAAATTATGAGCATTTTTTTTTACTGTAACCATTACCTGATCATTTCTCCTTGGCACTACTGATGACAGTCAGTACTGCATATATATTAGTTCAAGGGTAAATGTGGGCTATTTATTAAAAGCAGAGTACTAAATTCAATTATGAATAACATTCATTTCTTGGAATGTGATTCACTATTCCCATTACATTTATCACATGAACATATTCAGTAAAGTTAAGCCACAGCTTGAAGCTCAAGATGGTGGAATTCACAAGCACTGATGACATTTAGGCATTTTAAAATTTTACTGTCAGGTAAATATAACTTCAATAGGTAAGGAATTATCTTTTCAAACAAATGATTAGAAATAATAATCTGAATGTGGTGGCACGTGCTTATAATCTCAGTATTCTGGGAGACAGAGGCAGGAGGATGGCATGTTTGAGCCCAGTCAGGGCAACTTAATATCTTAGCAGGATCCTGTCTCAAAAATTTAAAAAGGGGTGAGAATGTAACTCAGTGAAAATGCCTTAGGTTCAATCCACAGTATCCCCCCAAAAAAGAAAGGAAGAAAGGAGATTTGCTAATAGTTAATTGTCTTACTTTTCTCACTGCTGAAACAAGATACTCAATACCCAAACTTAAAGGGGAAAAGGTTTATTTAGCTCACAGTTTGTAGAGATTTCAGTCTATAGTCGAATGGCTCAAACGCAGGGTGGCATGGCAGAGGAGAAGCAGTTCTTGCAGGAGAAAAGGTAGCAAAGCAACAAGGAAGACTTTAACAGTGTTTTTCTGTTCCTCTCATGTCGTATCTGGAGTGTAAGTAATACTCATACCCTTAGACCTAGTGCTCTTGAGCCCAACATTGCACCACATCAATTCCAGTATTACACACTCTAGATCCAACCACCTCTGAAAGGTCCCCACCTGTGACCACATGAGATTTTGGTGGGACATCTAGTCACAAGCCATAACACTAACTCATGTTAAAGGACGTTTAATCATAACCTGAGTATCAGGCAGAGTCTAATCAGAACTATAGAAACCACTACAAACATAGATAACAAGGAATTGGCTATACAGGTGACAGAGACTCACAGAAGCTTAGTGACAACAGGAAGTCCTTCCCAGTCTTGGGCTGAAGAAACAGAAAGCAATGGGAGCTGCAAGCAAGGCAGTCTTTCTGGCAGCAGCTTGAGCCAGGCCACTACTCTTTGAGGTACCACCTGAGGAATAGAGGCTTACAGTAGACACCTGGCCTGTCCCTCTCTCCTGTCTGCCAGTTCTTCTCATTGGCTGAGCCCAGATGGCAACTACTTGACCCACAAGCTTGGAAAACCTGTTTGCAGAGGTCAGATCCATGTGATACAGAGCAAGTTGGTAAAGAATGCACCTGAAAGCAAACAGAACCATGACAGGTACAACAGATGCATTATCATGTACATTGCCTTGGTTAAATATATTCTAAGGAATTGTGCAAAACATAAATGCTTATATGTGTGTGCACACTTCTGAAGCTTTGAATGTACTCAGATAAAATGAGCCATAAACTATTGCTAATATAGCTAGCAATTTAATGATATTCTCTGTTTTTAAAACAGGAAATATGTCAACCAACTACATTTGGACATGATAACTATTTCTCTCTTTTCAGTTTATCTCCAACCTAAGATAAGAAATGCGCAGTCCAAGATGCCCAGCTCCCATTCCCATACCTGCATAAATTCTATGCCACACTCATACACAATTCATCATACACTTCATGGCTTTTAAAACCAACATCTATGTTTAATGCTTCTTAGATATTTTCACGAGCATATAAAAAAGTAATGTTTTGAAACCTAGGCTTCACAAGTAATGAAGAACTCTTTTCTAGTTCTTCTTTTATCAAAGCTAATGGTGGAAGTGCCAAGCTGGCTGTTGCTCCTCACTAATTTCCGCCTGGCTGACAGCAAAATAAAACATGTGGAGTAGACAGCGCCGTCTTTCAGAGACTCTGAAGTCTAAGGGCACGTGGGGGAAGGCTGAAGGCTGGCCCCTTCAGATGTGAGCAGTAAGCCACAAAAGGAAGCCCCGTGGCCAGTCTGAGGGCAGTGGGCACCTTCTGCTGGGCTGTGGAGCGGCCAACTAAGCCCAACTGGGCCCTGACTCATTTCCTAGCTTCCCGAGTGTCTCACTGTACCTCTCTTCTTGCTCAGGAAGACTTTAAGCCCAAAGGAAAGAAACAAAACAAACAAACAAACAAAAAACCACACGAAGCTGTAGTTGCGTTGCCTTTTTTTGCCCTAACCTTTTTCTGCAATGGAATAATAACTTGGATGAATGAGAAGGAGCTGTACAATTTGTTCTAAATAATAATAACAAATAAATAATAATAAATTGGGGAAAAGGGAACTAAGCAGTAAGAGAATAAATTAAAGTGGAAGGTGCTAATGAGGAAGCTTCCTGGCCAAGGTTAACTTTAATTTCAGTGAGCAAAGTTCACTGTCCTGAGCGTGGGCTAATTACAGAGCACATTAAGTAGCTAGATGCCCAGGCCAGGTAAAGAGACTCACTGGGGTAAGAATTGGATTTCTGTATTTTTTAAAGGGCCCCTGTAATTCCTGTGTGAAACCAGTTTGGATAATCTCTGAGCCTCACTTTGGGCACAGCATGGCCAAAGGTTGACAATGGTTTTAGAGAGAAGTGGTTGGTTTTACTACTAGGAAATCACCACACTGTTCAGAGCATGAGCCCAATGGGGAGGGCTTCCAGGACATTATTTTGCCTCCCTAAGCCAGAAACTGGCCCTACACCTCTTTTAGGAGTCTCTGAGCAGAGGTTCTGGGTAGTGGTGGGGGGCAATCCTGTTCCCCAGGAGTCCTTGGGGATATCCATGGAGGCACTTTCAGTTGCCACAGCGATTTGGTGGGTGAGAACCTGAAAGGAAACCAAACTGTTAGGATGGATGAGGGAGGGATGAACGGAAGCTAACATGGGAACCTATTGTGTGTTAGACACTAAGATAGGATGGCCACAAATTATAGTAGTTGGTACAAAAGCTATGACAACATGCAGAGATTTCTTGTCCACAAAGGAACTTTTGTCTTCTGGCCTTTACAAATGGAGGCTGGAGCCTCAGTCTCTGTTGGCTGGTGACTTTAGGGAGGCTCAGACTGCCACAGAGAAACGGACCAGTATCCTGAGCAACCTCAGTGGAGCTAGAACAGGCAGAAACCATCACTTTTGGAGTAAACAAATATCCACAAAAATCTTTGCTTCAAATATGAGATGGCCTAAGATTACCATAAAGGGATCATCTCAAGGTACTTATATGGCTCTTACTCATGATAGTGGGTTTCAGTGACATAGTCTGTTGTTTAAATTACACAAATGCAGTCACAATTCACGTCTAAGATTCTCAAACTTTTCCAACTAACAGGAGAGGGAAGAAAACTTGGGGTGAAACATACCACCTATTTGATCTCCTTTGCTTAGTCTTTCTCCATACCTCCCATCTCCTGGCTTGCCCCATTCCTGGGAGAAGTCCTGTAGCTCAGTCACCTGAAGGGGATTCACATTTTAGTTTCGTGTCATCACCTAGTTTCCAAGGGCTCTTGCTTGTGTCTGCTACTTTATAATCCCCACCACACTGGCTTTTGTCACCTAACACCATGCACAGGGGTCCTCAAATGATGCTGCTGTCCTGCTCCCTTGAATGGAAAATTCCCAGGATTTGGAGGCAATCACAAGATGAGACAGGAGTTTGGCCTGACTTCTGGAATTTTTGTTGCTGGTAATTGCCCATGTTTTTCAGAGTAGAGATTACCATGCACCTCTGATACCTTTTCTGTTGCTCCTCTTCACTTCCTTGCCTTAGACTTCTTTGTATTCACGCAACTGCAAGGCTAGTGATCTCCTAGATCAATCCTGATGATACAGAATGCCATTCCTAAAGTGCAGGAGGCTGATGGAATGCAGCATTGTCTCTGATGTTATTGACTGTCATACACACATACACTTGCATATATTTGTTCTCAATGGTAATGAAACATGGTTTCATATATATACAAGAAGGCTCCTCTGCTTTTATTCAATTTTCTTCCCTTCCACTCCCACATTAAAGGTATTCTCTGTCTTCCTGAGCTAAAGGCCTTCTCTGTGCTCTTGTCCATATTTTTCTTTCTCCTTCTGGAATCATTGTTTTTGTCACCACCTTCAGTCTCTTATTTTCTTCCCACAGCTGGTACATGGATGCAGATCTTTCATTTTCTTTTGTTTCAGACAGACTTCTGCATGAGTGCTTGTGCTCACCCCATAGTCTCCCCCCCGGAACCCCTGCAATCTGCATTAGAGTCACCATAGCTATGGTTTCAGGGAAAGCTGCCTTTTGCTACTTTATAATCTCCACCACACTGGCTTTCATCACCCACTGGCTTCTTCTTAAAATTTTTTTTTTATTTGCTGAATACTTTAGATTTTCCAGAGTTTTCAAATGGATTAAAAAATATAGACAATAGTATAGTAAACGTAATTATTTAATCTGTTCTTTGCTGAATTGTTATCCAATAAATTACAGAAACCTAACATTTCACTTTGAAATAATTCAGTATGGGGGCTGGGGATTTAGCTCAGTGGCATAAGCGCCTGCCTTGCAAGCAGGCAGTTGTGAGTTCGATCCCTGGTAACGATAAAAAGGAAAAAGACAAAAAAAAAAAAAAAAAATTCAGTATGCATTGCTGAGTCCCAGCGTAGTACTATTGGGAGATGAACATTTTAAGAGATTTAGTAGCTGGGCATGATGGTGAGCAACTGTAATGCATACCTGGAGGTTGAGACAGGAGGACCATCACAAATTTGAGACCAGTCATAGACCAGAGCTACATAGCAAGAACCTGTCTCAAACACACACAGAGAGAGAGAGAGAGAGAGAGAGAGAGAGAGAGAGAGAGAGAGAGAGAAAGAGAGAGAGAGACTTAGTAAGTAATTAGGGAAGTGCCCTCAAAGGTGATCCCACCCCTTCCTCTGGCTCTCTTTGCTTCTTGGCCACCATGAGGTGAGCAGTTTGCTCCACTATGTAATCCCCATCAAGTGTGCTATCTTACTCCTGACCCAAAAGTAACTGGACCAACCAATCAAAGACTTGAATCTGCAAAACTATGAACCAAAATAAAATTTTCTTATTTTCTTCCTTACAAGTTGATTATCTTGGGATTTATCACAGTAACAATGTTGACTAAATATTTCTTATATTCAGCCCACATTGTTCTATTTTTCATTTTTATTTGAATGTTTCTTATGTTCTAAGAAAGAAAGTTAAAGTTTAGCGAAAAGTTAAAAAGATAAAGACTTTGCTTTAAAGACATATGAGGCATTCAAGTGAATTCTATCAATATTGAATACTTACTGTATTGAAAACTATCTGTATATAGACAAATAAGAAGCATCATAAAAGCAGGCCAGTGAATAGGAGAAAATACTTGCAAATAATATTTTTGCAAGAGGACTTGTGTCTAACATACAAAACTCTCTTATAACTGAATAATAATTTCAGGAAATGGACATACCTCCATTGAGCTGCTCCGACAAAAGTTTAGGAGCCATGGGCAACCACTTTTCCTTCTTAAAGGGTACCCAATTCATCAAAATCTGTATCAGTCCTATTTTCAAAATGCACTTAAATCTGACCACTTCTTACTCTATCCATAGCTTATTTCTTTGCCTTAGGCAACTATCTTCTCTTCCTTAGATTCCCAAAGTAGCCTCCTTCCTGGTTTTTTTGAATCTATTCTACTTTACCTATGATATATTCTCCACATAGGAGCATGGTGGTTCTCTAAAAATTTAAAGCAGATCATATTGTTCTTTAGCACAAATCTCCAAACTTCCCATCACACTCAAAATCACTCCAAAGTTCTAACCATGACTTCAAAAGCTCAAGTGATCTGGATCTGGTGCTACCTCCAATCTTTCTCTGCTGATTCAAATTTGGCCTTGCTGGCTCCCTTATATTTCTTGAACTTACCAGTGTGCTCTTCCATACGATCTTTGCATCTACTGACCTCTGCCTGCAGTACTGATTCACCTGAGATTTCACTGGCTCACACTCTTGCTTCACGCAGGCCTCTACTCAAATGTCACAACCTCAGGAAGGTTTAAAATCCCCTCCTGCAACTAACTGATCCTTTATTTTATTTTACTTTATGTAATGGGGATTGCACATGTTAGTCAAGTACTCTACCAATAAGCACATCCCTAGCTCTCAATCATTTATTTTGCTTTGGTTTCATTTACAGTGTTTGAATTATCTTAAATTATAGCATGAATTTGTTGCTTGTTTCTTAAATGTCTCCACCACTAAAATGCCAGCTCTATATGGGCAGAGACCACACTTTTGTTTACTACTTGTTTACTGATGTATTTCTAATGCTGTGTCATTCTTAGCACATTATAAACACTCAGTGAATATTGTTCAGGTGATAAATGTGTTGATGGTATCATAATTTATCATCTGAAAGCAAGCACTGGGTTTATGTCACTTACTAAGTAATCTGTCTTGGGCAGATCATCTACTCTCTCCAGGTGTTTCCAGTTTTCTCACCTGTAAAACTCAGTAGAACTCGTGAGTTTTACTCACGAGTTTTATTTCACTCACAATGAATAATGTGAGGATGGGAAATAAGAGATGAAGAAGCATGAAATAAGGTGCACAAGATGAAAAGAAAGCACCTGTCTTTATACGTTATTTGGCTGAAGATAAAGGGGATCCTTGCTATGGGTTGAATGTCCCCTCCAAAATTCATGATGAAATGTATTTGCCACATTTATTTGCAACAGTACTGGGAGGTGAACCTTGTACCAGATGATTAGGCCATGGATGGATTAGTGCCGTTATCCTACTAGTGGCTTTGGGGTAAAAGTGAGTTCTCTGTGACCCCTATAAGCTGGTTTGCTCTTCCATCATGACACAACATAGCCTCAAGGCCCTTGACAGATGTCACTATGCTTTTGGATGTCCCAGGCTCAAGAACCACAAGTGAAATAAACTTCTATTGTTTATAACGTGCCTAGATCATATGGTTTGAAACTCATGTGTCCCCAGACCTATATGCCTTAAAGGATTGATCCCCAGAGAGATGTTATTGAGAAGTAGTGAAACTTTCAAGAGGGGCTTATTGAGAGATATTCAGGTTATTGAGGGGATGCTCTAAGAGGACTGTGGATCCCTAACACCCTCTTCCTCTTTCTCTCTTTTGGATTCTGGCTAGGAGGTGAGCTGCCTTGCCACAGGCCCTACTCCTACTGATAACGGACAAGAACAGTGAGCCCAAACAAATCTTTTCTCTTTATAAATTGATTATCTCAGGTATTTGTTATAGTAATAGAAATCTAACAAACTCAGACTCTGATATTGCATTACTGCAGCAGAAAGCAGGCTAAGGCAACCATCTAATATGCTCTCCTGAAACCATAATTTATTGATTGACAAAATCATGCTAGAGACTATGGAAGGAAATGAATCAGTTTCAGAACAGTCGATTCACGGAGCTGGATTTAGACGTGAACCAGAATGCTCAGGCTTAGTGGTACTGCTTTCTAATTCAAGTCAGTGTACTGCTGTGTGCTGTGACCAATGGCAGGGTTGGAAGGGGTGACTCAAAATGACCTTAGTTTTTATCTAATCCAGTCTTGTGACCAGACTACAGGCAACACCTCGTCTGGGGTAATAATTTCCTTTGCAGCTCTCTGCTAAGAGACCCAAAGGCATGGTAGACTAGTGCAGCCATGAGGCATTCAGTGTGGTCTGGCATGGAAAGATCTTTAGCACATATTGTAGAGTGAACAATTCAGGTTGTAGATAAAATGTACAGTACCAACACACGGCAGCGATACTTCACTGTACTCATATACAGGGTTCTACCTACATGCACATAAGCACAGAGAAAAAGTTCGCAGGGATGGAAAACATCAGTTATACTGCAGTGGAGAGTAACTGAAACTGAAAGTGAGCACTAACGGGCACTTGACTTTTACCTATAATCTTTGATTACAAAGAAATTGTGTCACTTATGTAATTAAAATTAACTTTAAAACCACCTGAGCAAGATGATTCTAGAACATATCGCACTTAAGACATAATGGGGAAATTTACTTCCTCTGGCTAGTGGTTCCTCAAGATTGTCATCTACTGTTAAGTGGCTGTTTAGAAATGGCAGGGGGCACTTTTTAGTTGGCACAAAGATTCTGGGGATATTGTCACTTGATCCACAGGAATGGAGGATCTCCTGTCATGAGCAAAAGTGCTACACCACACTGCAGTGCCCAGCCCAAAGGCCTATAGTGGCCTTCGTGAGAAACTGCACACAAACTCACAGTGCCTAAAAATTAATCTTTTTCTTTTCATCGATACCAGGGATCAAACTCACAACTGCCTGCTTGCAAGGCAGGTGCTTATGCCGCTGAGCTAAATCCCCAGCCCTTACAAATTAACCTTTGACCCACAAGTCAGAATTGTTTTTTTGTCTTTGGTTTGAACTATTGAAGTACCCAACTCATGTTCTACATGAACACAGAACGTGCTAAATGATATCATTTATGGACAGAAGAAACATACTGAGAGCTAGACCAGTTGGTCTTGAGGGAAGTTACTGGGTTTCAAGAGGGTTATTGGCTTGGGTTGATGTCTCCTGTGAGGCATATGTGGACATTTCTGAGGGCCTTTACACTCCACTGAGATTTCAGACAAATGTGCCATTGGCCAGCTGTCACACAAGACAGAGAGGCTTCATGGAAAGGGAGGAGGGTCCCTTCTGCCACGGACAGTGAGTGTCACACAGGAGTCTCCTACAGGCTACCGTCTCTTAGGAAGCAGCTCCCAGGAGTTATGAGACAATATAAGGTGATAAGATTGAAAGAGATCAACGGGATCAACATATGACAGAACACTACCAACAGCAGATTTTCCTCTGGGGAGGTGACCAGAGAAGGCGAGCTGGGCCCTTGGAGGAGAAGGGCAGTTGTGCTTCTGGTAGCAATGGTTCCAGCTGTGAGAGTCAGACACTTGTCAGTCTCACCTTGCCCTGCCTCCAGCATCGTGCTAACAAAAGAGCAGATGTGGCCCAGATCTCAGGGAATATCATGCTCCTGCACAGGGAGGAATTATCCTTGGTAAGTCTCATACTTCATATTTTGTTTATCTTACTCAGCCTTTCAGCTGTGTCTCAGGCCAGGATTTTACGTGCATTCAGGGAAGCTGATTTCATTTGTTTCTGATATGTAAGACTAGAGTCTACTGGTAGATGACTGGCATGGGGTTTCAAGCATTATTGTTGCTTAAAAATTCTTGTAGGGCAATTACTCTATATCTGGCATAGGTCTAAGCATTACAGATATTATATCTTTTAATGCTCACAACAATCCATATAATGCAGTTGAAGACTACTTTATCTGTAGTTTGTGCAGTGGGATCCTGAGGTTGATTCTCTAATCAAGGCCCCCAGAGAAGCACCTGTCTAGTGCCCTGCACCTTGGCCCCACATTGGACTGGAGGACACAATGGTGGCTGTGGTAGTGGCAGAAATGCAGATTTATGCTTTCTCAGAGCGACTGATTCAGAACCTGACCTCTCCAAGGGATTTCTCCTGGACAGTCATATTCAAGTACCAAGGATTTCAAGTAGTTTTTCATTTTTGGAGAGATGATCTGAATGATTAGCTTTCCCTATCTACCTCATTTTGCAAAATCAAGTGGTGATTTATTTTTATGCACCATTTTCCCTCCTCATTTATAGTTCACTTCTCAAGTAGAGGAACCAAAGACAGCAGGGTTAGGATTAGCCAGTTACCTATGTATCATTCAAGCAGGAGGCAGTGTAAGCAGGGTTGGAATCAATGGTAATTGGGAAGCAGCTGAGGGCCTAGGAAACCCAAGACATTCTGTCACCTGAAAGAGTACATTATCCCCTTGTGGGGTATTTTAGTACCCCAAGGGAGGTGGACAGATAACTACAGTGTTCTTTATGGTGGCATCTGTCTCATCCTATGTATGCCTAACTGACTACAGTTTAATCGTTTATCATTAGCAGAAAGAAAAGGAAGGAAAGAAGGAAAGAAGGAAGGAAGGTGGGAGGGAAAGAGGGAAGGAGAGAAGGAAGAAAGAAATGGATTACTGTCCAGGGCATCCTCCTGCATTCCCACAAAGAGGTGCCTGAGAGGGCGCCTCTCTTCCTCTGGGGCACTCGGTTGCCATGGAACTCTTTAGCATGTGATTCCTCCTAGTTGAGAAACGACCTAATGTTTAAAGATTTATCTTAAATCATGGTTCTGAATATGAACTGACCACATTGCCCGATTTTCAGCCAAAAAACACAGTCTGTTCTGGTGCTGGGAAAAGTGGCTGTGAGAGACTGACTGACTGAGAGGTGCATCCCGTGGGTAATTTAAAGCATTTCTGGAAGACACTTAGATTTTATGCATCTCATCATACGTGCTGACTGCTCGTTGTGTAAAATATAACTGTATTGTGTACGAGGCCTCATATGTTCTGGCTTCTTCTGTTGTTAAAGCTGAGGAGCTGGCCAACCAGACTCTTAGTAGTCAGTGCCACAAAGGCCGCAGCATGGTGGGGGAGAAACTGCACTGTCACTCTAGAAAGAAGCAGGAACTTTACACATGTTGGTGGAACCTGACTGTGACATATCCACTGCAGCATCACTGTGCTTCCAGATGTGTGAACAAACCCTGCACCCTGAGTCAGGCTGCAGGGTAGGAGGTCTCGGTGACTTTGGGTACCTTTCCCTCCCCACACTGCCCTGGTCTTGGGGCTCCAGCCCTGTTGGTGCTCCTGACCCCATGATGCCTCCTCTGTCTTAATGAGTGGGTAAGGAGTAGACAAAGCAGCAGACAAAGCAGCAGGGGCCAAACTCAGTCAACTACAGGGTTTCCCACACACAAATGTAATCTGTAATTAGATGACAGCAGGCTCTGGAGCCAGGGGGTCCTGTTGACTCTATGCTGGTAGCCACCTCAGACACAGAGACAGATTCCAAGCAGTGACAGGTGAAGAGAAGCAGGAATCAGGTAGCCTGAGCCAGAAGCTCTCATGGGAATGACTTCCCTGGTGAGATTTCCTGGGCCTGGCAGCACCTATCTTGCTGTGCTGGGCCCTCTTGGTTTATGCCTACACACTGACTCTATCCCCTTTAATGGAGCTAGCCAGTATGATTCTGTGTTTTTCAACCAAACAAAGCTTTATTGGAGCAAATGGTGTGAGACCTGAGCTTTCCCCTATGCTTGAAGTCCTTGGAGGTCTGCTAAGCCTGGTACGAAGGAGATAGGACTCTGTTTTAAAATTTACTGCCAACCTTCAATCACTTGGGGCCTTACATGCAAACACCTAAAATTTAGATGGTATGGGCAGGATCATTGTCTAGGAAATTCCTTTCCTTGATGCTATGTAAAATGCTTTCTTTGGCCCCATTATTTCCTTTTCTGATGGTTTCTATGTGCTACAGGTCCAGTTGCTAATGACAGGAAAAAATTTCTTGTACTGTTGTTCATATTAGACAAGGCAATAATAATATTAGTATCCAATAGTTTTCAAATTTTTAGCACACAATTTAAAAAAATTAAATTGGTAATTCTTAAAATCTCACCATGGAAAAGACATAAGATACATTAATCTCTCAGTTTTTTCCCATCCCCACCCAAGCACCTGCAAGGCCCTCTCTAGAAGTCTAGAGTTCTAGGAACAAGGATTTAAGGCACTGCTCAGGGCGGCAAATCTGTCATCCTTATCGAGAGTAAATAGCACAGAGCACCTGTAGTATATTATAGTCTGTCCCAAGCTCTGGAAATATGGCAAAGGGTAAAATACACCCCCAATATAAGAGAGTGGCAGCCAGATAAGATGTGAACAACCATCAGCCTGAGCACAAGCCAAGTGAAAAGGGGCCTAAGTACAAAGAGGGCTCTGGGCTCTAGGATGGGAGGAGTGGCAGAGGTAGAGTAGTTGGGGAGGGTGGCACAGAGGAGATGGGACTTGAGCAGGCTTTCAATGGGTTTATGCAAGAGGAAGAAGTGAAATCTGCAAAGAGAGGAGGACTGCCCCACAACAGAGAAGAAAAAAGCAGGGTGCAGATGTCCACAGTGTACTCAGGGTCTGGTGAGCTGGGAGTCAGGTATAGTAGCAAGGCATTCCAAAGGGGAGATGGGAAGGAGCTGGGATCTGAATGACAGGCGAGGAAAGTCTAACGTGTTTCAGAGACAGTTGAGAACCCTGCATGAGTCAGCGTAGGGGGGAAATCTCATTATGAGGGAAAAGAAAAGCAAGATAAGAGCAAAATTGAGATGCCAAACTGCTCAGATGCAGTGTCTGACACGGACTTGCGGGAAACCTTGGTGACACATGGCGCTGAGGCTGACCCTCTCCCTGGTAGGGTCATATGCCTTCCTGACTGCTGAAGGCAGGCGCCATCATCTTCCATTTACCCGTCAGGCTTCAAGAAGAATGTGACTCATCTGAAGTCACCCAGCAGAGGACTGCCAGGACCCTGACTCATGGCCTTCCGAGAAGAGCCTGCTCCAAGCAGGAGCAGGGATGCAAGATCCCCAGACACTCTGGTGACAGCAGCTTCCCGGCCAGCTCAGGGCCCTGGCCCTTTCTCCTTCTGTCCACATCTGTGGGAGGGAAATCTGGGACATATCCCACTGCCTCCCCTGTGCAGCTGTGGCTACAGCCAACTGTGACAGACACACTTGCAACCCAGGGATGTTAAAGAATGGCTTTATGTTCAAACCTCTCCTGAAGCCATCAAAACTAACAAGTATGTGAACCTGTACAAATATAGTCACTCTGGAAGCCAGCGTGAGACTCAGTGCTTAACCTCACTGACAGGCAGGGGCTGTATTCAGCCTTCCCTGGAAGGAGCCATGCTGCCAACTTCTGGGGGAAGGGGTATAGGACATTTATTCCTGATGGTGATGGCTTTGGGCTAACTATCCGTCATTTCTGCTCTTTCTTTCTGTGTCCTTCTTACATAACCAACAGCCTGACTTTGTCCAGTCGTTACCAGAAATGAAGAAGATTCTCCATTTGCAAGCCTAAACAAGGTCTTCTCCTGGTCACATGGGACTCTCACCTGGTGATGTAAGCCATCTGGCTTCACAAGGAACACATTCATCTCTGTTACCATTACTTGGATGTACTCACCAACACAAAAGCAAATGACCCATCAGATTTGAGGTTATGCACATATATATGATGGAGCTGGAGTGGCAGCTGTTTCTTATGGGTGAAAGTTAAAAAAGATGCTGCCCCTGAGAAGGACTGCTATAAAGACAGTGTTCCACATATGTTTATCCTCCTGTCTCTGTCTCTCTGTCTCTGTCTCTGTCTCTCTGTCTCTGTCTCTGTCTCTCTCTCCTACCTCCCTTTCCCCCTCTTTTCTCTTCAGCACTTTGGAAGGCTGAAGCAGGGGGATTACAAGTTCAAACCCAGCCCAGGCAATTAAGGGAAATTCTGTCTCACAAGGGCAGGATGAGCTGGGGATGCAACTCATCTTGCCTTTTAACAGGAAGAAAACCTCCATCCAGCTCTATTTGCTATCCTCAGACCCTCTTAAGAACATGCAGACCTGTCGACCATGGCATCTTGACTCTAAAAAGAACTTGCATGAGATTTAACATTTCTAAGTGTACCTAAGTATACACATCTCAGGACACTACAACACAAGATTGGACAATGCTGTGTTGCATTTCCTTCAGGCAGGGAGGTCCCCTTTAAAACAAGCCTGAAAGGTGCCTTGTCTAGTGCCTGCCTGGCAAAGCCCTCCTGCCTTATCCATTTGCTGGCTGCTATGTGAAGGGTGCCCTAATCACCAAGCCAGGAAAAGAGACCCCCCCACCCCCACCTCTACCCAGGAGGGAGGAAATAGAAAAGAAGTATTCAGAAACAGTATTGATGCAAGGTTCTTTTCATTGTATAATGTGGATCAATAAAATCTGCAAATAGCATTTGTTCCTATAAACCAGGTCTCTCGTTATAAAAAGGCAACAGGAGAGCCGCATTGCTGTACAGAGGAGTTAGGCACAGAATTTCATACAGAGATTGTGGAAAAGAGGATTGTTCTTTCAAGACAGACAAATTCCAACAAGAATAACTGTCATGGGTTAGGCAACAGCGCTTTTACCTTAGAACAATATGTTTTTATGATTTAGTAAAAAATAATTCCACCCTAATAAGAATCTGCTCCTGCTTCAGGTCCCTCCAGAGGCTGCGCCACCACTCACAATCAGCCCTGCCTCTCTGCTGGGTGGGGAGGAGCAGGGGGAACACACATATCTTATTTTTCTCTCTCCTTTCCTCCTTATTGTCTGGACTTTGAAGTCCGATGTCATGTAAACATTAACTTGCTTCTTAAATAAAGCCCCCGAGAGCAAACTGTAACCTGAACATGTGATTTGCCCACCACTTTCGCATGTGCTCTAAGGCTTCTCATTTCTGTGTCACTGTGTGTCTGTCTCATAGAATTAGTCGGGAAATACTCATTTTTCTTATTTAAGTGTTTTCCAAAGAATGCCTTTTAAAGATGGTTTTAGGTGCTGCTACTCACCAGGTTCTTTTGAATGTTTAAATCTAGCGGTTTTTGATTTAAAGCAAAAAGCAGGTTACACAGCAGTACAAGTGGTAAAATACAGGGTAGAACTTATCACTGGCTGCAGTTGGGACCCAAGGAAGGCTGGCACACGTGTCCATCAGGTGACACTAATTACATATGTGAAACCCTAGTCATCTAACTTTAGGAACCACTTGCAGCAGCTGAGATTATGCGCTTACACATTTTGTTAGTCCCAGGCCACTGTCTACGCACATCACCAGCAGCTGTTGGTTGACTGGTTTTAAATAGTTGGACTGATCACAATAGGCTAGCTAAGTTGCCTGGCAAACACTTCAGCTTACCAGACCACACGCTACATTAACACAATCTTTGCATAGCTGAAGACAAAGGGAAGGTCTCCTGAATTTGCTTTGAAGATTTTTAAGATTTTTCCCCTTGGCTACATTTTATTTTCCCGCATACTATGGGTGCAAACATACAGCGAATTTTCCTAATATGTACAGCTTGAATGTATGTTGCTATTTGGGTTGTTGAAGAAAATGTCCCTTAGTCTTAGGATTTTTTTTTTTTTTTTTTTTTTTTGTCTTTTTGAGATAGGGTCTCACTATGCAGTTCAGGCTGACCTTGGGTTCACTTTGTAGCCCAAGTTGGTCTTGAACTTGCAACAATCTGCGGACCTCAGCCTCCTGAGTGCTGAAATTACAGGAGTGCACCACCATGCCTGGCCTAGTCTTAAGAATTTAACTACATAAAAATGATGTCTTAATCAAGCCCCAGCTGTATCTATTGTGCTGTGTGTTCTTCTGAGATGTACATGTTGTTCAGAAGTGGCTTGCTGGACCTGAGTTGTGCAGCTCTATGATCACAAATAAATGAAAACTGATCCTGAAAAAAATACTAGTTCTTTAATCATTTTCTCCTGCACTGAGATGTTTTTCTTCTACACGTGATTAAATATTTGTGAACGTTTGCTGAATTACTCCGTGGTTAATCTTTCTCAACAGCAGGAAGCTTAGATATTTGTAAATTTCCTCTAAGCACCATTTCTGATTAGTTGACCTTTTCTAAATATCAAACAGGCCAGTTGCAGTCAATTCTATAACCTCCACAATCAACTTGCATTTATCCATAAAACGTATTTGTTGACTGAAAGTAAAATTCTTGATTGTTTTAATTTGCTTTTGAGAATTGTCATAAATACAGAATAAATGGATATAAAGCTTAACAAAGTTCTGAATATATATATTTTGGTACTGGCAATCGAACTCAGAGCCTCATGCTTGCCAGGCAGGAGCTGTGCCACTGAGCTAAATCCCTGGCCCCTTGCATTTATCTTGAAATATGATCACCACTGTTTATATGTCAACTATTATTTTTTCCTTGTAAATACACTCCTCATTTTGCAAAGCGACTTAAATTGCTTCATTGATTTTAAACATCAGTGATAACACATTAACTTTGAAAACACGACCATTTCATCACATTTGTGAATAACACAGTAACATTCTTCCCATTCACACTCATTCTCCTATCATTTTGTCTGTCTGTCTCCCTTCTTCCCTCCTTTCTTTCCTTCCTTCATCAAACATTTACTGAGCATTAACATGTCAGGCACTGTGCTAAATGGTGGGAAATCAATGACAGGTAAACTCTTCCTCTCCATGAAACTTAGTCTGTTGATTTAAAATCTTTTTGTCTTGTCTGTTCCAAAGGATATTGGGAGAAAATGCATTGAAGGAATTCAAGGACAGGAAAGCTAACACAAACAGTTCTACTGAGTTGAAGGAAAAGTTTATCACCAACCTTTAGCAGTTGCAGAGTAATCTTCTTTTGGGGCTCTGGCTATATCTTCTTTTCTCCAAAAACTGGCTTTGGGACGGGAATTCTTCTTCTAGCATAAATAACCTTGGATGGAAGTGTCTGGACAGAAACAAGTTGGATAAGACTCAGGGCAGCAGGAGAAACTTCCTAGAAAACTCAAGTGCCCACACTCAACTGGTGTGGCTGCCTGAGGCCCCAGCTTGAGAGCTCCTGTAGAAAACCACAAATGCACAGGAAATTGGGGAAAATCAGATAAAGGCAAACCATTAAATGACATCTACAGAAGGGAAACAGTTAAGAATTAACCCATATTAATTTAAGGCTACAGGAGTGAGTGGTGCAACGGTTTAGTTAATGAGAAGCTAACTTCCAAAGCCAAGCAGGCCATTTGAGGCTATGACTAATGGCTTTCAGGGCCATCGAGGAGCAGGTGGCTGGACAAAGAGATCTATCACAAAAAGAAGGGCAAACCACTGTGGGAACTAGGAATGTGTGCTATAATACTGTTATGGATTTGTTTGTGTCTCCATCTATCCATGCATACATCTAGTCATATATATATATATATATATATTTATTTATTTATTTCCTGGTCTGTTCATCAAAAGCTTGTTGGGTACCACTGTTCTTCATGATAGCATTGAAAATGCAGCAGTGAGCTGCCTTCATGGAGCTTAGCATGTCAAACAATCAACTGGAATGATGATAAGGATTCTAAAAAAAAAAAAACAAAAAACAAGAGCAATGTTTAAATTTGGGTCCGATGGATTTGGATTTTTGTTTCTTTGGAATACTGGGGCCCAGTGAATCTTCCAAAGGAGCTTACTTTATTTACCCTCTATCTAGTCTATAAGACACTGTAAGCATCCACATTTTAGGCTCAGGTTCATCTAAGATCTTCAGTCCTGGCCCAAACAAACAGTATGAGGCCCTTGGCTATGTGCACTTGCCTAGCAAACAACTTTTTGAGTTCTTTATTTCCTTGTTGGTTTTTGACCTATAAAAACTGAGTTCACGCTGCTGGATTTCCTTGAGCCCATTGTTCAATCTCTGTGACCCCATTCAAAATCCCTAAGTGAGCACAGAGAAATGGATGGCATTTATAAGGCTGTGGTAGTCCATTTAGAGTGCCTGGAGCATACAGTTCATTGACAGAGGTGAACAAACCCAAACATGAGAGTGGTTAAACATCTGAGGCCCAGGTCAGGAGGGCCGGCTGACAGACATCATAATCTGTAGGAAACATGTTGCTTCAAGTAGACTCTGCAAAGATGATTCATATTGATTAATTATTTGGGGATAATTTAGTGGTGAGAGTAAGGGGTCTCTTTGTAAATGAATTCAGGAAAAGGGCCATTCGTTAAGACAAAAGAGCAGGGTTTAGGATGAATAACCATTCAATGAAGGGTGATTTTCTTTGAAGAATCTAAAAGAGCTGAGTAGAAAGACATTACACACAGACCGGCAGATGACTGTTCTGGTCCATTTGGAACAATTGTCTCATGGAAAATACACATGGTATCATAATTTCATTCATTTATTTTTCTGTTTTTTGTTTATTTTGAGTACATATGGTGGTCTAGATACTACTGAAGATACATTAACAGGTAAAATATAATCTCTTTCCTCTTGGAATCCATGGTCTAATGAGAAATGCAGGCTTATAAACAACTAATTGAAAAAGTCAAATTCAGTATCTCTGACATGAGGGCCATCAGAGCAAGATAAATCCAGTGCTTCTCAGGAAAGTAAGAAAAAGCACATCTCAGAAAGTGTCTCCTCGCTGAATTCTACAGAGTAAGAGTCCTTCCAAAGTGGAGTTTGTCTCTACTTATTTCTTAATAGAAAAATATGCTAGGGGTAGTCTACCATGAATATATTGGCCTTCTGGGAAAATACAACTCTCATTGTTAGCCAGTGAAATCCAGTTAAATTTGAATTAGTATGGGAATCATTTCCTGGGGCTTGACCTGGAAGAGTTTTGAATCCACAAAGCCAAGGACTAAATCCTCCAGCTGAATTAGAAGACACGGTGCTGGGCATGGTAGCACATACCTGTAATCCCAGTTCTCTGGGAGGGTGAAGCAGGAAGATTGCAAATTCGAGCCCAACCTGGGAAACTAAATATTTTTAGGAAAATTCTGTCTCAAAGAATAAAAAAGGCCTGGGGATATAGATCAACACAAAGGCCAATGGTTCAATCTTCAGTGCAAAACAAAAAACAAAAAACAAAAACAGAAAACTGGGAGACCCAATCTGAGTCATAGTCATATACTTCAATTTTTCCAAAATTACCGTTGGCAACTAGTTTAATACAGAACTTTCAGGGTAGTGTAAGACCATGGTCTTATTTGAACAAAGTAAAAACCGGCATGAGAGTACAGGGGAACACTTTTCTGTTTTGAAAGGAGGCCCTTCAAAGTAGTTCCCATTGACAGTTAACTGGAGGGTTTAAATTTGTATTTTCCTCGGGCACTAAGCCTTCAACCTGCAGCCCCTGCATGAGTTTGCTGGAACTGTCCTAAGAAAACCGTACGCTGGGTGACTTTCACAACAAAAATTTATTTTCTCACATTTCTGGAGCCTAGAAGTCCAAGATGAAGGTGTTGGTTTCTTCTGAGGCTTTTTTGGGGGGCTTAAGGATGGCTACCTTCTTGCTCCTTCATATGGTCTTTTTTCCCCGTGCATCCTCAGCCTTAGCGGATCTCTCATGTGCCAAATTTCCCCTTCTAATAAGGAGCCAGTGATATTTAGCATCTATAAGGATGCCCCCATTTTAAATTAATCATTGTTTTGAAGGCCCAACTTTCCAAATGCAGTAATGTTCTGAAATATTGAGTTGGACTTCAACATATGAATCTTGGAGAGATACAACTCAGCCCCCGCAGATTCTTGCAGTCTGGTTGCTCTGTGCTTCACTGTGTGGGAAACTATGAACCACAGAGAAAGCCAGTGACCATATGGTATCTGTTTCCTAAATGAAGAAGGTCCACTTGAAGTCAAGAGCAAAGTGGAAGAGGCTTCGAACATGGCCCCCATTGTGTATGCCTGCACTCTACTGCAGAGATGGCCTCCTTTCATGCTTTTCTAGAATTTGGGAAGACTCCCTAAGTTTCCAGAGGGAAAGAAGTTCCTACTAAAGACAGTGTAACTACTGATTTGGACCTTAGGATCACACAGGAAAAGTACCAATCACTAGGAAATGAGATTTCAGACTAACGAGTCCTTAAAGGTCTCAGGCTGCTTTTCAGAAGCAAATTACTATGTAATAACAGGCTAAGACATGAGGAAGTCCAAGAACCCTCTCTGCAAGGCCTGGTACTTTGAAAATGACTGTTTCCTGTTAGCTAACAAACCTCATTCTTTTCTACCGTCCTTGCTCAATTTTAATAGGTCTTGTTTGCCGGGGGCCTTAGGTCAATTCCCTTTTATATTTGTAATCTCTGCCAGTCCCATCCCTTGCCTTCCCCTCCCTCGCATCAACCTTTTTCAGTTGTTTGTAATCCATTTCATTTGTTTTTATTTCTCCCAATTCCTCCAAGTGATTCTTTGCTTCTCTCCTCACCCTCAACCAATCCCAGTCCTTCCAAGTCTCTGGGCTTCACGTATCCTCTCTTTACACACCACTTCTTCAGGATCTCCGGTTTCCCAGTACCTTATCCCTCTTCCCCAGCTCCCCGACCATCTCACAGGGGATACACACTTCTTAATGTTGATAAATACGGCCGTATTTCCAACCACAAACACTATGCTAATTTATCTCTATACCAACTCTGAATTCATGGACGGGATGATCTCAGATACACCTTAACCAGCCTTATTACTTTCATTATCTGATAATATGCTTTGTGAAAATAAATATCTTATTGGCTATTGCTAATATTGAAAATCTTTTCATATTCTTATGGTCAATTATATTCCTGATTTTGTGACTTCCGTTTATATCCTTTGTCTAGGTTTTGATTTAGATATTGATTAGCCTTTTTTCTTGTAAAAATCTTACGACTATTTTCTCCCAACAGACTATTCGTTAAAATGTTGTCATGTAGACATAGGGTATATTGAGCAACTAAAATTTTGCAGAAATCTTAAAAAACCATGAAGACAATTCCATTCAGTACGAAAGGTTGTAAATTTTGTATATGAGAAACAAAAATGGTAGATCGACTAATTAGTAAGAAATGGGCCTGCTTCTTTTACCACTGTATCTGTGTGAAATATCTCATGGTTTGACTACATTGTCTAGTTTTATTTCAGCTTTACCTCATATTTATATTTTCCTTTTTAATCATACAGATAATGGTTTTTGTTTTGTTTGCTGTGTGTAATTAGGAAATGATCGCAGGGCCTTCACACTGCAGTGTATCCCCCAGCCTTTTTTCTTTGTTTTTTGAGATAAGATCTGGCTAAGTAGCCAAATTGCCTAGGCTGAGTTTGAAATTACAATCTCCTGCCCTTCTGCCTGCCACGATTTTGGGATCACAGGTGTGATCTGCACACCCTGCTCTGCAATGTTTTATTGTGGAAAATTTGCAGACAGTTGTAGATTGCCTGCTCAATAGTCATTCCCCTTCTTCCTTGTTTGTCAAGCCCAGATTTTGTTCATATATATACTTAAGCTTGTTAATTGGATTCCTTAATTCCTTAACATTACTACTTTATTAATATTCAGAAAATTACACGATCAGAAAGTGAAAGAAAAACCAGCTAACACTGTTTTCATTGCCCCAGGCTCTTCACACTGCGGACAGTCTCCTCAGTCAACCATGGTGCAGTCGGGTTGCATCAGCACTGGTTGTGCAGTGTCATTTAGGAGGCACTAAGCCATGTTCCTACAAAAGGGTCTAAAGGGAATTCGGAGTGTAGCTGCTTGCAGGATGTCACTAGACATCAGTACTTATGAGGCTTTAGGTGAAAGAATCTGGCAGGTGAAGTGATGCATGGCAGATGCTGACATCCTGCCTGACCCTAGGGGAGAGGAAGAGAGGGACTAAATCAGATGCAGAGTTGCATGTGTGTATGTGCATGTGTGTGTGCATGCGTGCACATGTGGCTTTGTCTAATTTGAGCTAGGAACATTCTGATGCAGTGAAATTATGTGTGTGTGACTAGAGCTGGAGCCTCTGAGGTTACATGTTAAATGTCCCAAATATAGTATGCAGCAGAGACAGATTCAGAGAACCATAACATGCACACATGATTTGTTAAAGCCAAATAATGCATACTCAAGCCCAGTGTGCCGATGGACAAGGTTTTCGTTGTTGCTGTTTTTTGTTTTCTTGCAAATTTCTTTTAACTGTTTGGCATAATTCGATATAACTGGATTGTTATGTTCTTCATTCCAATCTGGTTTGATATATTTAAAGGTATATGGAGAACACTGGTCTCACAAACGTATTGTTTTCAACAGCAGTATTTTAACAAACTTTTCATGTAATTGTGGGTATTTTTCTTTGATATTACATTGAAATTCAACAAATGGTTGCTTCTTAAAGATCAGTAGCAATGTAGAATCAAGAACTACACCAGTGACATTTTTGTATTCTACTACATTAAGAAATCTACTGAACTATCTTGCAATTGAAATAGTTTTTATGTATGTATCTTTTTTTAAATTTGCAAATGAATGGGTAAGTGTCATGTTTTTAAAAGATGTCCAGATAGTCTTTGATATTTCTTCCTTTAGGAAGTGGAGCTTAGGGGCTGGAGATTTAGCTCAGAGGCATAAGCACCTGCCTTGCAAGTGTGCGGTCGTGAGTTCGATCCCTGGTACCGATAAAAAAGAAAAAAAGACAAAAAAAAAAAAAAAAAAAAAAAAAAGAAGAAGTAGAGTTTAGGGCTGGAGATTAAGTTTAGCAGCATAACTGCCTGCTTCGCCTAATTCCCCTCTCCTTGACTGTGGGCTGTACAGAGTAACTTGTTTCTAAAAAACAGAAATGTGAGGAATGACAGACACCTGGGGGTTGATCATAACAGACACTGAGGAGTCTATCTTGCTCCTTTCTTAGATCACATACTTTGAAGGAAACTAGCCTTCATACTATGAAGACACTTAAAGCCCTGTAGAAAGGTCCATATGGCAAGAAATGGAAGCCTTCTGTTAAAAGGCAACAAGCAAAGGAGGCTGTCTTAGTTACTATTCTCTCATTGTGGAGATGAAATATCTAACACCCAAAATATCCAACATCCAAAGTTAAAAGGGGAAAGGTTTATTTACCTTCAATTTGTAGAGGTTTCAGTAAATAATCACCTGGGTCCAAGGCAGAAGGGCCTCAGTTCATGGCAGTGGAAGACAACAAAAACCAAGTGAGAGCACGAAGGAGGAAACAAGTTTCTTTTTGCTCCTTTTATCTTATCCAGTCTACTCAGATTAGAGTGGTGCCAATCCAATCAGTGGACTGATCCAAAATCACTCACCCTTAATCCTGGCATTGCACCACAAATCAGTCACAAACTAGGTTCAGTTGGCTCCAAAAAAACTCCATCTAAAAAGTGTATGAGGCTTTGGAGGGACATCTGGGCACAAACCATAACAGAGGCCTCCTGCCAACAGCCCTGTAAGTCAGCCATCTTGGGGGCAGATTTTCTAGTGCCGGTGAAGCTGTCACAGAACCGCAATCTAGTAAACATCTTGACTGTATCTGCCTGAGAAACTTACTCAGCACCACTTACATAAATACTCTCAAATTCTTGAAGCACAGACACTGTCAGATCATAAATGTTTGTTGTTTTAAATCACTATGTCTGGGGCTAATTTCTTATGCAACAAAGGATATTTAATATACTGAACTATGCAGATCTTCTAAATCTTGGCACATTTTATTATTAATATTTTAAAAATCACAGCCTACAAAACTCATTAGAAAAAAGTTTAAGTATTGGAAATCTGCCGAGCACAGGGTGGAAGATACATCTTTTTAAATTTTAGCTTTTTCTCAAAAACACAAATGTTCTTATTGGCATTAAAGACGTTCAGTTGTTTCCCTTTAAGTGATGAACTTATTTTATTTTCCACCAATACCCGCATCCAAGGAAATACACTGTTTGCTGTTCAAGCAAAAGAAGTGTTTTCTAGAAAACCGTCTAGTTCAGCTAGCCACTCTGAACAACCACGTAATTGCTTTTCCTCAAGACACAGAATGCTATGTGGAGCATTTGCTTTGGGAATACTTCCCATTTTGTCACACACAATATTAAACACCGTGTACTCTGGGGCTGGGGATTTAGCTCAGCGGCATATGCTCCTGCCTTGCAAGCAGGGAGTCGTGAGTTCGATCCCCGGTACCGATAAAAAGGAAAAAGACAAAAAACAAACAAACAAACAAAAAACACCATGTACTCAAGGCTCAAAAATACAGAAAAATGAATACTCCTTAGAGCTTCATTAAGAATATTAAGTGAAATTGGCTTCTCTACCCCTACTCTACCCCTTCTCTACTGCCATACACCAGTGAAAAAATACAGTAACTGCAAGCATAGTTTACTGCCACTGCCCAGATTCATTTGTACCAACAGTTTCAGTTATGCCTACAATTTTAAATGCAAACGTCAATATAGTATAAAATGCAAAAAAAAAAAAAAATTAGTATTATAGTGAAAATAGTTTTGACCTTGTAGATACACAAAGAGGGTCTCAGGCACTGCAGAAGTCCACCTAGGGACCCAGGAATAGAGCAACACAGGGAAAGTGCCAGGTACCTTTGTGAAATCTCAAAGAATACATTACCAGTGGTTTTAACACCCTACGGAATGTTAGGGGAGTGTGCAATTTATTTAAAATGTTTACAACGAAACTAAATTGCTATGGATTGCATAAACAAATACAGTTCTGAAAAATGTGATCTTTATCTTCTTGCTTTGTGACACATACACAGCCCTTCCTTTGCAGATAGTGAGTGAAAACAGGTCTCTTTCCCTCTCACTCCTTACCCCTGTACCTCAACTCTTCCTTTGGGCCCAGTAACTTTCAGGCCCTCACGTGTCCTGAAGCTTCTCCTTTGTACTTTCCACTTTTCTTTTTCTCCAAAAGCTTCACGCTGCCACCAACTGTTTTTATTTTTATTTTGGCCAGGTTCTCTGGGTGCCTTTGGGGAAAGCTGGCAATAGATCCTGAGGCTTAGATAGGCTGGAGTCTAAGGGATGTGACTGGGAGTAGGTCTGAGGAAGGAGTCTTCGGCCCTCCCAAATTCCACGATATGAACTGGATCAGCAGGGACCACGAGGAAGTTATCTTCTTGGGAATAAAGGCAGCAGGCCAAGATCTACAGATGTTCACCCTCCCAGCCACTGTTCACACCTGTCCTCCAATACCTGCATTCTCGTCTGCTGCGGTCAGCGCCAGAAGTAGCAAAAGAGCTGTGGGATCCACGGGTGGGATCCAGTGGCTTACACTGTGGGGACAAGGTCGTCTCTTTTTCAAGAAAACAGCCAGAGCAAGGCTGGAAAAAAGGCAGCTACTGGCCTTTACCGCATAAAGATGCCCGAGGGTGAGTGGGGCGAATACACCCAACACCAACAACGCCGCAGCGGGAAGAAACGCTAGGCTGAGACAGGCCTCGACGCCCACGCGGCAGAGAACCGCGACTCAGGACAGCGAAGATCCTGAAGGGTTGCATCAGACACCTTGCAGACACTCCATTTCTCTAACTCACTAACGACCCCTGGAGGTCGTTCCTCACCGCCAGAAACGCTCCACGCCACCAGATACGCTCCACCTCTCGCTTTCCAAAACACCGCAGTTCCGGGTCGGAGTTTTCGCGAAGCTTTCTGGGAAATGGAGTCCTTTTCTAGAGTATTCTGGGAGTTGTAGTTCCAACTGTTTCCTGTGCGCACGCGCATTTCGATGTATGTGTCTGCTAAGGCTCTGCGGTTTGGCACTAAAGCGTGAGCCATTGTACCTGGCTTGCTTCATCTTACAACGGAGTGGGACGTGACAGGCTTTTGTCCGTTTGCAGCCTGACTATTACGGAAGCAACAGATAATCTCCGCGGAAGCAAGAGATAATCTCCGCGGCAGGGACGTGGGGATAGTTCATAAATCCCAGAGGACTTGGCCTTGGAGTCAAATCCTTGGGGTGTAGAATAGGCCAGACTGAAGGGTGCCGCGTCCACGACCCAAAGACCCACATGAGCAGGGCTCAGATCTCAATAAGCAAAACCACAACCTTGAAAGAGCTCCCAAAGAGTAACACTGAGATGGGTGGTACCCCAGACAGTGGAAAGCCGCGCGGTTCATTGCAGGAGAGGTTCTCTGTAACCCCAGTTTCATTTTGCCGCCACCACTGCGGCTGCTGCTCAGAGGGGCTGCAGGGTGGTGACACTGAGGACCCAGCAAGTACACTAGTCTGGGGAGAAGTGATGAGAGCCCACATGGATATTAGCACCGTGAACTGAGTGGATCATGGATTAGGAAGAGGAAGAAATTTAGAATTCTCAGATTTTTGGTGTGCACAGTAGAAGGCCTGCAAATATTCTTACCTAGTGACATTCTTACTTATAATCATCTCAATTCCATATGGATGAGCACACGTGCAAATCCAGTCATAGGCCATTCAGGTGTGGCTATTCATGCACATACCTACACAGCTCACAGATATACCTACACTTGTGCTATAGCTTGAATGTGTCCCCCAAAGTTCATGTACTGGAAGCTTTATTACTAATGCAAAAGTGTTGAGAATAGATACCTAATAAGAAATGATTAGGTCAAGAGGGCTCTAGACTCATGAATAGATTAATATGATTACTCAGGAATGGGTTAGTTATCTCCCTATTTGTAAGGTTTGGCCCCTCTTGCTGTCTTGATGCTATGGTGCAACAAGAAGGTCCTCACTAGATATAGCCTTTCAGTCTTGGACTTTTTGCCCATGGAACTCTGAACAAATAAATTTCTTCCCTTTATAAATCACTAGCCTCTGGTATTCTGATATAGTATCATGAAACAGACTAAGACACTTTGTGAACACACTGGCATGTAAATATAAACAGGCACGTAGCCATTTATGATCACACATAGGCCCTACCATAAACAAAGGCCCTGATAAATGTATCATCTCGGCTTAAAGGTTCTCTGCTATCTTGGCTAAGTGTGGCAACCCCATTGAATGAGCCAGGTTGATTTCTTAGGACAACTCTGTGGAAACTTCACATCTACTAGCCATCTTTTGCCTTTCATCTCTGACATATGGTAGTCCCTTTCTTGCTACACTGGACTGATGGGAAGGGGAAAGAAATGGGCTTGAAGAATTCAGACCAGGGCTTTATCTGGTATGTTTGTTGAGGTTCTTCCAGAGCAATAGTTCTGAACATAGTTTGTGTTCCTGTATTCCTCTGAGCCTGCAAAGACAATTGTGGCTCCTCTTCCTGCATTAACAAACATCTTTACATCCACACTGTTTTAACAGCAAAACTGAAACACATCTGTGGAGCCGTGATTAGGAACTTCACTCAAAGTGATCAGAATGTCCATTTCCTAGTTACCCTCTCTCTTGGCCTTTTCAGGCTGTGATACCAAAATGCCTTAGGCTGGGTAATTGAAAAACAATAGAAATTCATTGCTTGCAGTTCTGGAGTCCAAGATCAAAGGTGCCAGAAGATTGTGTGGAGGACTTGCTCCTTAGCTGGTAGCAGGGGCAACTTCTTTTATAAGGACACTAATCTCATAATCTATCCTCATGATTTAATTCCTGAAGGACCCGTTTCTTAATGTTCTTATCATGCAGATACTAGGCTCCAACCTTTGAATTTTGGGGGACACAACATTGAGAACATAGCACCCTTGTTGTAGCCTTCAAGAGGGAAGAAAATAAGGGCCCTAATCCTCCAAGGCATTAAGGGCCTCTTTCACCCATTTGTTACCCTTAACTGTGCAGCCAGGCATCCGTCGCTGCGGGTCCTCTGCTGAGCTGCCAGTCATTTAGCTGGTTAGTTGGAGAGCCCCTCCACAGCTCATACTTGCCAGTAGATCAGTTAGAAAACCAGAAGGACAATCAAATGGCTTGCAGTTTAGAAACTTAATCAGCCAACTAGCTAAGTTACTTAGGATTAAAGTTTCAGACAAATAATGGTCTATAAAAGGATCCAGTAGTCAAAAAGTCAATTTAATGTTCAGTCTGTCAATCAGAGCCAGTTGTTGAGAATGCTAAACAGCTGTTTAATTAGTGGGGCAAAAAGGCCCACAGGTAAGGTGTGAGACAATGTGGACACAGAGTGCGTCTCTTTCTGCTGAGCCTGAAGGCCATACACACCATTGCTCCTGTGTCACACAGGGTCTTCAGTGTGCTGCAAAGACGTCTGGCCTGGCGTGGTAAGCAAGAGCAGGTGGAGCTGCCACTGCACAGTGGAGTGATGGCCCTTTACATCCATACTCTGGGGACCTCCAGGCTTTAAGCCTTGGAAGGACTTCCTGGCTTCAGGAGAGCTAACCCAGACATGCTTGGCTCCGAGTGGGAGGAAGCCAGCCAGCTGCCACTAGGGAAGGATATGCCCTTCTGGGCACTGGTGCCAGGGACACAGGAGTCAAAGTCCTAGGCCCTGTGTGGCATGGAAGAGAATAGGGAGAATTGGAATGAGTGCTGTGTGTCCAGTAGCAGGAGGGGAGCAGCTGCCTGGAGTGGAGCCCCAGAGGGCGGGATCTCCCTTCGCATGTCAGGTCCAGGCTGCTTCCTCTTCAGCTTCTCTGTGGACCATGAAGGCACTGAAAGCCTCCATGCTCCCATTCCTTTGCCAAACTCTAAAGTGGGAAGGATGGAGGTCAGCCATAGGTAATACGGGAATGTGGGCAAAGGGTGAGCTCCCAGGGGGACTGACTACCTGAGGTGTTTTTGAGGTGGCAAACAAGGCTGAGCACAAAAATGGAGCGCAGGAGTGCCGAAAGAATTGTACCTCGTAATTATGCCCAGTGCGTGGGGCTGTGCATGCAGGTGACCTTTCTGGCAGAGCAGCAACACATTCTGGTTCTGGTGGCCCATAGCAACGAAAAGTCACTGGAGAGCAACTGTGGCTCCAGCCATGTCAAGCTGCCCGTGTGGCAGCAGCTTCATGATATTCTGTCCCAGGAGTTACCATCCTAGTTGGCAGGTGACGAACCCGAGATTTGGAGCTTAGGTGTCTAGTCTGAAGTCCCATAGTTTGGATGTGATAGAGAACTGGATTTGAACTTGGCCAGTGTGGTTCTTAAACTGTGTCCTGCTCTGAGGAAGAGTGCAGTGCAGATTTGCTGGCTTCTCTGGTTGTCACTCTTCTGTCAGAGGTCCTGCACAGCCGACATCCTATGGTGACACCAGGAGCCTTTTGCTCCCTTGCAGACATACAGGGAATGTGTCAGCCACTCACACCCATGTACTGCTCCTCCATCCTTGTACTACCTGCAAATAATAAAGCTGGAAAGGTAACCAGGAAGGGCCTTGTGCGTCATTTCAGGGAGCCTGAATTTTTATCTAGAAGGGTGAAGGGCCACCGAAGGGTTGTGAACGAGGCATGATATGATTTATCTTATGATGCCATGCATTTATGGGCATGTCCTGTACCATCTCTAGCTGCCAGAGACATACCTAGTATATATTACTAAGTTGCCACACATACCACAGAGGACCCAGGAGAAATGCTAACTACAGTAGCATAAGTGATTATGAGCTTGGGCCCAGGAGTGGGGCTGCTTTGACTCCCAGTTCTGCCACTTCCTAGCTGTAAAGCAAATAACCTCCACTCAGTTTCTTTCTTCATCTTAAAACTGTGGATAATAGCAATAATTTCTCAGTCTCAGAATCACTGTGAAAATGAAACGGTCATGCATACAGAGCCAGCATAGTGTGTAGCACATTACAGCTCAAACAATACAGGTTTATACCGCACGCCACACATATGTCCTGTCTGTTTCCCGTCCTTATTGTCTTTCCCCAGTCACTGCTGTGATGACAGCACATGACTTCCATGCAGGCTCTCATCTGCCAGCAGCTTGCTTCTCTTCCTGCCCTATGGTTTCACTGTGCATAGAGTCAATGGACAAATGTTCCCCTCCTCTTCCCTCAATTGAATAGTTCTGAGGCCTATTTCATAAGCCTCTCCGGAAGTTCTGTGCGGTGGAGCATGAGTCGGTTAATAAATGTGCATAATCACATCGGCTTTCCCTCTTGCTTTTTTTTATCCTGCCCTCCAATCTTGCTCCCTGGGATCGATCACACTAATGAACTACCAACACGTAAGCTTTTCTCCCTCAGACTGTGCTGTTAGGAGCACCCGGGTTAAGATAATCTATTGTAAGATGATCCTACTTTCTTGAAAATATTGCATTAGAAACAAAATAACAAAAGAAACAAAAGGAGCTAGAAATATGAATGCCCATAAGAGATGCAGGAACAGACTACCCCATAAGCAGATCCATGACGGTTCCAAGGTCAGTTTTTCCTGATTGGCTTGTGGGGGTGGGAGGGAGTAATGGGGCAGAAGTAGCGTATTAGAGGGGCCTGGGAGACTTTGTGCTCTAGGATAATCCAGGGTTCAGCCTGGTTCTGTGGCTTCCTACTGTCCATTAGATCAGTGTCCAGTCCATGGCATATGCTCAACACATGGTAAGTCCTGGTATAACAGCCCTCTGTAACTGGCTGTGAAACCTCCAGAATAAACTTATCCTACTCCTTCATATATGCACACAATTATCTCTTAGTTTCCACAGGGGATTGGTTCTAGGACTCCCTTATAATTCCAAATCGTCATTATAATACCACGATCTGTAGATTTTAAGTGTCTTATAAAAAATGGCATAGTATTTGTATATAACATATGGGCATCCTCCTTATACTTTAAATTATCTCTAGTTACTTACAATATCTAACAATGTAAATTACATGTACACAGTTGGTATACTGCATTGTTTAGGGAATAGTGACATGAAAAAATATCCGTATATGTTCAGGGAAGGCATAATTTTTCCCCAGCATTTCTGATCTGCAGCTGATGGAACCTGAAGTGGGTAAAATCTGTGGATGTAGAAAGCAGTCTGTATTTAGCTTCAAAAAAAATATAGTAGTAAGCCTCTCAAAGGCAGTGATAACCAAAGGAGGAATTTTTGGTCAGTAGATATATTAACCCTTTCCTATAAATGTCTCCAGAGTTCCTGCTCAGACAAGTGGAGAGCTTGGCCTCCAATATTTACCTGCCCTGCTCTGCAGTCTGTTGTGAGGAAGCTGCTTCTGAGACCAGGGTGCCTTCAGGAGCTTACCTGGGGTGCTCCGGAGCCCGCACTGTGACAGGAGCATGCTGAGGCCGAAGCTGGGCCGTGAAGCAGTCATAAGGCCTGGGTCCAGCCCAGGAGCTCTGACGTGAGCTTTTCAATCCCTGTTGGGACGAGACAGTGAACCTTGACGCCCTAGAAAGGAGGCTAGTCCTTGGGCCCATGACTCTTTGGAAAACGCTGGCAGCTGAGCACTGGCAGCAGCTGGGAAAAGAGGCTGTGAAGTGGGGGAATTTGAGTAACACAGCACCCACTGTCGGCTCCGCAAAGCATTTGCTAGAGGCTCTAGTCCCGAGCCGGCATCCACATTTCCCCTCTTCCTTGGTAAGTGAAGCCTGGTTTTGTTTTGTTTGTAATGATAATAGGCCTATTAAAATACTTCCCTAGAATCTTTTACAGCAGAGCTCGGCCAAGTGATCAATTCCCTACTGGTCCACCAGATGTCACTGGGAATCCAGATTCCTGATGGCAAGGTGGAGAAAACAAGTCTTAATTCGCTTTACTCACTGCACGCAGGTTTATGTTGCATAAAACCAAATGTAGACCTAAATGGTAGAGGGGCATTATTGTACATTCTGCTTAAGAACTTGGTTCTTCCAGTCAAGTGGACATAGCTTGAGCACCAGCTCTGCTGCATACCAGCCAGCTGTGCCACTCCTCAGACAAGTCCTGTCTCGCTTCCTCTTTCCATAAAGAAAAAACGACAGTAGTGTCTCAGCGGCCACCCAGCATGTTACACTAGTTTCACCACTTATTCCAGGTTGCCTTACGTTTCTTCACTTGCTAGCACTGAAAATCTTACACCCTGTGGAAACTTCTCAGTGCCAGGCAAATTGGGACAGTTGGTTGACCTATTAAAACATCCCAACTGCCCTAACTCTACAGCTGGAAGACTAGGCCCCAGGACTAAAATTTTATTTGATGCTTCCCTCTAGTGGTTGAGTCAAATATAGCACCACTGCAAAGATGACTTTTACATTGCTGTAGTTTTCTTAAAAATAGGAAGCTACAAATAGAGGCAGAATTGGGGGTATTTCTAGCCATTCAGACTTAATAATTTCTGTAACCCTACTATGTTTTATTGTTCATTGATACCAGCAAATATGGTACCTGGTAAAGAATAAATGGAATAATATAAGTCAAATAGTCCTTTCCCACAGTGTCTCACGGCAAGTGCTCTTTAAAATTCACATGTAAAGCTGGTTAGACCATGGGCTATGACTCTTGCTTTAGAGAAGTGCATTTCTTGTTTCTTTTGGAGGAAGAAGCCTTTCCTTGGAACTTTGAGGGTTTGGAAACCCTTGTAGGGGAGAACTCTCAGTTGGCACCTTTACCACTGACAGTTACCCAGGAGCCAGACCTCTGCCAAGGGTATTGCAGCTCTGAGAGGAATGGCCTGGGCCCCTCAGTGACTCAGTTTCCTCACTGGGGCCTGTCTCACCCAGCACTAGGGCATCAGAGGCCAGGAGCTCTAGCCAGTCATTCTGATGAACTTGTGGTTTCCCTTGAGCATGCTTTGTTATTCATCTGAGCTGACTTCTGGGCAGGTGCAAATGCAGGGTTACATTCAGTTGGTGGCCTTGGCAATGGGAGTGAACTGGTGCCCAGAGCCCACTGTCCTCTGTTTTCTGTTTGTGGTAGTGTTTTATGCAAAAGGGCACACTCACCTCAGCCAGGAATGGTGGGTCTATTCAGAAGGCTTTGGGAAGACAGGAACACGTATTCCTGTCCTTCCTGCATTTAGTCTTTGAGCTCTAGGAAAAGGAATCAACCAGAAAGTTTCATTTTGCTCTACCTGCAAAGACCTTCCAAATGGCTTAACAGACTATTTGTTAGGCTATTAATTGTTAATCACCTATAAATTCTTCAATTCTGTTGGGAGAATGAATACTTGTGTTAATAAATAGCTGTAGCTGCTATGAAAAAGGGTTACCTGCTCAGTGGGACTAGAAAGTCAGCATATTTGCTGGCCACTAGTTTGTTCTACGTGAAGCCTTGTAGTCTTATTTTAGTATGTTGGTTTTAAGTTTCATGCATTTTTAATGAGATTTAGAAATATGTTTAATCTATATTATGAAATATTATTCAGCTATAATATGAACTTTATCTAAAAATGGAACTATCTTCAAGAGATACTGTTAAGGGAAGCAAGTTAATGTGAAAAACTAAGACATACTGTTAAAAGAAACAAGTTAATAAAATATATTTTTAAACAGTGGTCACGGAACTTTATATCTTGGTTGCACACTTCAGTGATGGGACTTGCCAGCTGGTCAGCGCAGAGGCCGAGGCATGATAAGAGATGGGCCTTTTGGCCCTGCCCCAACCTCTACGCAAGGCCTGGAGAAGGCCTGGAGGTTAAATCGATAACCAGTTGTTTAATCAATCATGCCTGTGATATGAACGCTCCAGAGAACTCCAAAAGCAGAGTTCAGACAGCTGAGCACATAGAGGTTCTTGAAGGTGACAACCCAGATAGGACTGGGTGCACCTTACCCTTTGCCCGCACCACACACACCTTTTTCTCTGCACCCTTTGGAACGTCCTTTATAATAAACAAGCAGATGTGCTACCCTAAGTTCTGTGAGCCACTCGAGCGTATCAGTTAAATCCACAGAGAGGGTGCAGCAACCCCAGTTTATGGTGGATCAGGCAGAAGCACAGGTAAAACAATCTGTGCTTTGACTGGCATAGGAAGTCTGTGAGTGTGTGCGTGCACGGGTGCTCAGGGGGAGCGGTGCTGGGGACTGAGCCCTCAACCTGTAGGGTCTGATACTCTCTCCAGGCAGTTCATTTAGATGACACCCGGTGCAGGAATGCTTGATTGGTGTGCATGTGTGGAATAAATCCCTACACATGTTTTAGTAGCATGCTGTAAAAGAGTCTGAGTCTTGCTTTTTCTTCTTTAGAAGAACTTCATTTTTGATTTTTTTTAGTATTCTTTTCCAGTTGTGCATGTATTAATTTTAATCACAAAAACAAGAAAGCTGATACACCCTGACCTGTCGAGGACTGTCCATTAATCTCAGCTCAGTGCTGAGAATTTGCTATGAATAAAGTGGCTCAGAATTCAATTCTGAAGAAGGTGTTTTCATGTTGTGCCCACCTGACACCTGGGAGGGCAAAACCTTTATCTCTACCTTCTGGTGTTAGCCAAAATATTTACTTTTACCAACAGACACTCTGAATTGATTTATTTAAAAAGTCTTCAGACTTGATCTTATTTTTAAATCTTCAAGCTGTGCTAAGCAGTTCCAATTCAGATATATTGTGAGTAGGAGCAGACCAGGCTTGAAATCCTTGAGAGAGAATGTAATTTTCAGCACGAACCAAAGCAGTTAAAATAAAATTTTAAAATGCTGTTTCCTACTTGAAAAGAATGGGAATGACTTACAGGCACACACCATTCCTTGTACACATCAGTGTTCTTCGGAAATTTATTGATAGAAACAGACATGTTTCAATGCAACACTGGACAAGAAAACAAAGAGAAGGGGAGGGCTGCCAACGCCACTGGAGACTCACTCACGCTTTCCATGTTTCCTTGTAGAGAGCTAGCACCATTCGTTCAGGAATCACAGATTTAACTAAATTGCTTCTAATATACAAAATGCCTTAGAAATATTATTCAACCGTCTAGTAGCAAAGTTCGTCTAAAAACATATTAAAAATCAATTGGAATTTACCATTTGAAACAGATGAAAACAGTCTAAAAACTGATCCAATTTGATGGCTTGTCAAAAGGAATGAGCCATCGGTAGTCTTTCTGGAGGAAAAAGTACCTCAGTTCCGCTTCTGGCCTCCTTCCAACCACGAAGCAGGTACAGGAAATTGAGCATTACTATATAGGAATAAAAGCACATCTAAAACTTATCTTAGAAAATATCTTCCTAGACTATAAAAATACTAAATGCGATACAAAAATTTCAGCATATACAGCAAATAGACTACAGCAGACAAATACCTGAAACACACTGAAAACTCTCTTGTACCACAATCGTCATGAACATCAAGTATTATTCTAATCATATTTCTATGATTCATTCTGATTCAAATGTTTATTCTCCATCAAGTTTTGTTGTAGTGGCAGATTGCAGACCACATTCTGTGCTGCTAGCAGAAGTTACTGGAGGAGCCATTGAATAATTCTCAGTATTCAGCTGGTTCTCAAAGTGCTGCAAGTGCAAGTACAGTGGAGTCTGGTTTTTAAAACAAGGTCAACAAACTGCAGCCCGTGAGCTTTGTGCACCCCTGAACACAGCCACACTTACTCTCTTGTGTATGGTGTGTGGCACTTTCGTGTTACTAAAGCAGAGCTGGGTGGCTGTGACACAGACTATATGCAGCCTTGCAGTCTGCACTGTCTGAAATTCGTACTCTGTGGACCTTAATAGGAAAAAACTATCAACCTCTGGTTTAGATGAATCACTGCAGGAAATTTTTCACTGAATGAGGGCAAGATTCAAGATTAAGAAAATTTTGTTTGAGGTTTTGCTGGTTCCATGACAGGCCAAAAGAATATGAATTTGGCTTGACAACTTTGGGCACTGAATATTATCCTGGCATTGTAAGCCAAGCTTGGCTATGATAAAGTACCTTCATCTCTCTATAAACTGGCCATTTTGTACCGAGTAACTCACGCACTAGATTATAGCTATGTGCTTACTATTCAACCCAAGCCACCTACATGGCTCTCAAACAATTTCTAGCCTTTAAAAGTCAATACTCTTACACCCTTAGCAACACACAGAACTAGAAGTGGACTCTTCCCTGCCTTCTGCATTGGTATAGGCTCTATCGTGCTGTATCGTGTACCTTTTAGACTACTTCCATGTGACATGCGTCATAATAATTAGTACTGCTACCATCCAGGGCCACAAACATGTCCCTTTTGACAAAGTGGACTAAGTTCTCAAGAGGACACATGGGCTTGGGAGAATGCCTGTGGTGGTCCTGGCAGAAGGATGTGTGGAATGTGACATCAACTCCATTGTAAAGAATTCGCACTGAATGTTCACTGGGCTTTTCTCTGTCTTGCCAGAGCTCAAATATCAGCCTGGCTGCAAACCTTGGGAACCTGGCTTCTGAAAGGCCCAAAGCACTGAGGACTGGTGACAGAGTGACATCATGGGCAGAGTAGAGGGCGAAGATCTCATCTTTTCTCCCCTCGGCAGCACGCTGCATCCGATTGACAGTTTGATTCAGGATCGGGTGGGCACCCAGCAGCGAATACCCGAGGTACAGTTTCATCTCGCGCCTCTCCTTCTCATCCTCTATCTGATGCATTTTGATCACCTTGAAGTGCCCCATGTCGATACACCCGTTTTTGGTGCAGGGGAAGCTGATGTTATGGCAGAAGTGACAGAGCAAGGAGTCTATGGGGTTGGCAGCCCGCAGCTGCGTGGTGGGGATGTCCACGATCCTGGCCATGTCCCCATAGGTTTTCTCCAGCTGGCTGTTCTTTAGCCGCAGGAGGTACTGACGATGCTGCTCCTTCTTCAGATATTGGTTTCTCAGTGGGCAGTAACAGCTTCCAGAGCAGAAAAGGGCACTTGGCTGGTGCCTGAAATAAATCTTCTTCCAGTCAAAATCTGGGAGAAAGCCATAGAGCAAGGCCAGCCCACTCTGCAGGGTACGGCTCTTCCCAGTGGTCTCCAGGTACAGCTGGTCTGCAGACCAGTCCGTCGGCAGGAGCTTGTGTTTCTTTACATAGATGTCCCTCAGCAACTGGCCATTCTGCAAATGCTGCACGACTCCTGCAACACAGGGTGACACAAGGCTCTCCTGACCACCAGCTCAGTATGAGGCGCAGCAAGGGGAAGTAGAGTCAGTGCTAGGGTAAGACAGTATAGTGAAGCCCATTTCCCCACCATGTGAAAGTTGCAAGAATGGGTTCATCTCCACTTCTTGGGAGTGTCTGTAAAGGGGTGACCTGACTGGGGCACGGCTTTTGTGGGGTGCCTAAGACTGTCTGCCTCCTACCCTCCTGCTCCACTTGCCCTTTCTCTGGGAAACCACTGTGCCTGGCAGGGCACAGAGAGTAGAACTCACCCCACTGGGTATCTAGGCTGTGACAGGCATGGGCCGAAGTGAGCCTTCCCCTCTGTGCAGGGATGGCTCTGTGACATCTATCAGGCGGAGATGACTGTCAGTTGCTTGCCTGCAGCTTAGTCCTTCCTCACAATGTTGGGAAGTCCCCTATTTGACTTCATTTCCCCTAAACTGCCCACCGATGGTTCTCTGCTAACCTCCTGGGTGAGAGATTCTGCACAGTCCCACAAGGGGCTTCTCATCATCAAGCTTCCAGATCTCTAGACAGGATATTTTTAAAAAAGCAAACTGCAGAAGAGTATGCTTATTATGTTCCTTTCAAATAAAAAAGGGGACAAAACAAGAATGTGTATTTTCAGTTGCCCACATTTTGCATGATGAAATTTTGGAAGGAGCAGAAGAAACGATTGTCAGTGGTTTCCTGGAAATGCTGGAGGCATGGAAATGAGGGTGGATGGAATGTGGGTGGAAGCAAGAATTTTAAGTCTGCCTCTTACTATCACTACCATACTATAACGAAAAGAAAAGCCGAGGCAGGTGAAGGCAATGGAAGACAATAGAGAACTTATGCTTTAACCCTAATGACACGAAAGAGGCAGTCTCAGTAATTAGCATGAACTGGCTGAGGGTGTGAACTACACATGGGCCCTAAGTCCAGTAATGGCATTTATTCAGATGTCTAAATAATTTGGGCAATTCTACATCAAGATGAGGTGCGTTAGGCTGAAAGTCATGAGACAGAGGGAAAGAATTATCCCAGAGACTCCCTTAAGCCATAGCCTTATCTCAGCCACATAGGATGCCTGGGTTCCACTCTGACTGAGAAGCCCAAGGGCAGAATTCTTTCAGAGACCTGGCTGGGACCAACCTGGGCATCTGTAAAATAATTTGCAAAAGGGGAGCAAATCACAAGTGACAAAAATGAAGAACCTGGGTCTGACCCCAGTTCACTTCCGGGCCTATCTTATATTATGCAAAACATATTAAAGGTGGAATGCTTATTGTATGCCAGCCATTTTCCATTTAATTTCCACAAAAACCCAAAGAGGAAAGTGTATTACCATTAGTACTGTTTCTCCTTGTGACAGGAGAAGAAACTAAGGCCTTGAGCCACTCACAGTTAAAAAGTGGCAGAGCAAAACTTAAGGCCTGATCTGGCCATAGTTTTGTGTTTTTGGTCCTTGCTCACTATTTCTCCCTACATTTTCACTCAGAAAAATGAAATTCTGGCCAGTTAGGGCTTTATATCCTCTCTAAACACATCCCACGTTCTCATAACCCAGTTCACGCCGTCCTCTCTTCCCTGTCGAGAGCAGCCCACAGCAAGCAGCTCTGTCACAGGCTGCTATCCGTTTTCACCCATCACCAGTCCTGCCTCTCAGGTCTAATTCTCTGAGTCCTTGCAGCTTCCAGTGGTACAACTGTCTTTGCTGTAGCACAGTGGAGACTAGGTTGGGAGGGTCCTATTGATCTGGCCACCTCCTGTGCTCAGCCACTGCCGAGGCCTTCTGAGCCAAGGAGGCACTGTGGGGTGTTTCGTGGAGCCAATTATAAATGAACATTATAACAACTATGTATTTTTTTTTGTACCAGGGATCAAACTCATAACTGTGCCACTTACAAGGCAGGTGCTTATGCCACTGAGCTAAATCCCCAGCCAACAGCTATGCATTTTTTTCAGCTATGCATTTTTAATGACATTTAAAATAGAAGATAAAAGTGACCATTAAAAGGATAACAGAAATGGGAATAAATGGAACTGGAAGAAAAATGACTTTTTGAGTAATACTAACCTAGAAAATGAAGATGGTGATAGATCATTTGAAAAGAAAAGTCTAAGTGAATGATGTACCTCTAATTGTGAGACTCCTCCCAACTCCTTCTCAGATCCCCTCTACCCTGTCTACTATACCTCATCCTGACTCCTCGTGACAGCTGATGAACCTCAGGGGGCCTCAGTAGAGTCCTCAAGCATCCGGGCTTGCTAGTTCTTTGCTAGCTGTGGCTAAGGGCTGTCACTGTGTCTACAGATACAGCAAAAAGCTAGAGCGAGAGGGGGTGATGAAATAGCCCCAATTCCAGTCTCTCTAGACTCCTGGTCACATTCTTGCCCTTGGAATCTGAGTCATCCCAAATCCTCTTAGTAAAATGCCATTCTCTCCCGAGTTTGTGTTGTTTGTAATCAGGTGCTCTAACCAGCAATTCTCAAGTGTATTTCTGCACTCAGGAGGGGTAGGGAGTCAAAATTTCCACAATAACGTGGAGAGGGGTTCATGGCACCTAGCGGGTAGGGACTGGGGCTAGGCAGTCTCCATGTGAGACCAGTGCTCTGTCCATGTGACTTCTGAATGTTACACTCAACATTCCCTTGGCGATAAGCTGTCTAAACAGTTTAGCCCAGAACCTAATGCTATTTTGCTTGTTTCCATAACATAAATTATTTCTGCATGATTTTAACATCCACTGAATTTCTAGAAATGCAATATAAGGGGCATTTGTACTTTGTTTTGAGCAGAACTTCTCAGAAAAACCACAAACTGACACAGTGCTAGAGTCACTAATCCACATTCCTTGGTTATCTGTGTTTGTGGTTGCCACAGTCAGATGTAAACATCTGATTACGTCACTGTATTTTCTAGTGTAGCTATTCCCAAGCATTGATGCTGACACATTGAATTAAAACATAATTTTTTTTTTTGCTTGTTACAGGCTACTTGATATAACTTTTCTAGAAAAATAAAGCTATAAAATGGTTATATAGAAATTTCACTTCAGGGTAGCTGAGGGAGAATACAGTATCTGAGAACGCTTATGAATCAAAGAGGGTGCTGGATGTCATGGGATGAAAACCTTTGTTATAAACTAACCCAGAGCAAAAACTAATTCCCAAAGGTTTCTAACCAACTCTTCGGCCACTGCTGGTCCTCCAGAGCCTTCTGCTTGTTGCCCACCATCACCCCCCAATCATTACAGTTTTTGGAAGCCTGGCAAAACCCAGTAGGGCCAACTAGGGGACCGAGATACTTCTTTGATCTAAACTGAGATCCCATAATGCTGATGGGGGGGGAAATAACCCCAAAACAGTGGGCAACTGGTCCTCCTTGTTCTCTCACAAGGGTGCTGACCCAGTGAAGGTCCTCTGAGGGTCCAATCTGTAGCACCAGGAACCTGGAACCTCTTGGGCACCACCTGTCTCTTCTCTTCCTGTTAAAGGCAACCCCACAGTTAACTGGGTGCACAGTGGTGTGACCAGGCTGCAGAGGAAAAGCTGGGCTTCTGTGAGGACCTGACCTGGCCATTCAGACTCCAGGCACAGCAGGAAGTGGTCACACGACATCTCCCTGAATTCTTGTACATTAAGTCCTAGGATGTGAGATTATTTAAGTAAATTATAGTCTATCCTCAGTGGAATAATATGCAGCTGTCACGATGATGCTGTAGGCAAACATTAACAGGGAAAGGTGGGCTACCAAAGTGTGTTCAGAAAGACACTCATGTACATGTGTGCACCTAAGTACGGGAAGAAAATTACTGCTCAGGGTCTATTTTGGAGGGTGCTTTCTTTGCTTTGTTGTCTTTATAATTTCTCTTCAGAAACACGTATTGCTTTTGTAGCAAGAAGAAAGATCATTTTAATTTGAAGAAAGCAGTTGTTTAGTGAGATACCCTTGAGCCTCTGAGCTGTTCGCACTGCCACCTCCTTCTCCCCTCTGATCCCCACACCCTCTCCCTGACAGCACTGGTTCCAGTGTTTACAAACAGAAAGCCCAGGAGGGATGGTGGTCACACCTACCTGTCTGTGTGAGCTCTCCCATCTCACACAGAGGGTGGTTGGGGTAAAGAGGCAGGGAGTTTAAAGGGCTTTCGAAGGAGGTTCCAGATCCTTTTGACATGTGACTGATGAAAGCTTCCAGTTTGGGGTGATAGGGTTTCCTAGAAAGAAAACAGAGAATTAGTAGACTCCCAAACAGTGAAACTGCAGCCCACAGTCATAGATTCTCTCAATCACTTTTAAATTCCAATTTCCTTGTGATGTGACTACACATAGAATGCCCTCTGCAAGGATGCTCTGAGACGCTCACCTGTGTTGTGCATGGTGCTGCGGGCTCAGCTCTGCCCTCCAGCTAACTGTCCGCTGCCGGAACACACCAGCGCCCCCTGACAAGTGTGCCCTTGGCCTCAGGTATACCCTGCCACCGTCCTCCAGCCCTTTCTCCTTCATCCTCATAGCCATGGCCTGCACCCTGGCTGCGGGCAGCTTCATCTCAGTGATGGTAGCAAGTCCCTCACTGACCTTCCTGCTGTTAAATCATGGCCTGTTCCATAGTGAGAGGAGCTGACCACACAGACAGCCCTTCCATGATGCCGTGTACTGAAAAGAGCTGGCATGGCCTGTCCCTCTGTTCTGGACCTACCTTGCTGGGCATCCTCCCTCAGGGGCTCTCTCCACTCCAATGTGGTCCAGGCCACGTGGAGCCAGCACCTTCTTTTCAATGCACAACACTCCTTATCCTTCACCTGTGCCAAGCCCCTATTGCACCATTTGGTTTTCTTTTTTTTAAAGTGCTAGGCATTGAAACAAGGACCTTTAAACTGAGCTGCATCCTGAGCCCTTTTAAAAAAATTAAGTTTAATACAGGATCGTGCTAAACTGTCAGACTGGGCTTCAACTAAAACTTTGTAACTCTTTAGAGCTGTGCCTACAGATTTACAGTTGAAAGCCAGTTTATTTATGAGATTGGAGATTATATTTCTGCCATAGGCATACATGTTAGCCAAGCTATAACTTACGTTTCAAGCTACTAGCATATAATTTCCCCAGATAAGGAAATGACCTGTTGATATACACACCTTTTCTTTGAATAATGAAATGGCCCATGAATGTGTCTACATTTTCCAGCTACACTTGTGGGAAGACAGAGTAATTGACAATTTCGTTGAATATGAATCAGTGTATGAAAAGCAGCAAAAATAAATTGTTTTAATGGCAAACCCCTGCTGTCTGAAAGGCCAATTTAACTCTGGCAATGCTTTATTAACTGCTGCCAAAATGAGTTTATTATCTTTCAAAAACATAAAACTCAAAAAATCCATCTTTTTAAAAATACGTTTTAAAATTATACAATACTAATTGAAACATACAGTAGAGTCTGACAAATTGCCCTGGATAGCTGTAGGGAATTATGTCGCTCCATAAAAATAGAAGTCTTTCATTTTGCCTGAGGCTAATACATATAAACGTTTGCAAACTAGGAAGTAAAATGTCCGACTGACAATAAGGCTGCCAATATGAATCCACATCTGCGAAGATCAACAACTAACAAGGCTCAAATGTCCTGGCCCAGGCCATTGTTTCAGGCTAGTGAGTTTTGAGGATCTGAGAAAGCTTTGTTGCCACTTTTAGAAATGGAATATCACTACTGAAGGTGTTTGCTGAGGCCCATGTTTTCAAGGCATGTGACTATTTAACGATGCTTCAATGTCTAATTGTATTCATTACAATTTTTTTTTAATGGCATGGAAAGGTGAAGATTTGTGGAGGAAAAACTTCCATTGCAGAATAGGTAACAAAGGGATGAATCTTTTTAAGAGGAGGGGGTTAGGTAAACTGAGTACCTGGACCTGCTCTGGACCTGAGTGGCCAGGCCCTGCTTGCCAATTCCTGGCCCTATCACTGGAGCCCAGAGGGTACTCCGTGCAGGGTTGATGCCCTGGTGAAGTGCAGGAATGAACTCAGCTGTGCAGCATCCTATCCTCGAGTACTGCACACCAGCATCAACCTTCCACTGTCTGTAACGATGAAGGGTGTGAGTTCCCATAGGACTTGTTACAGCCCGCAGAGCTTGATGGAAGTATCAAAAACTAGTGCCGTGCAGGTGAGAGCACTAGTTGTACACTAAAATCTTTTCTCCTCTTTTTAGGAACTTGGTTATATCCCACTGCTGAGATCACAGAGTTAGGGGGAGCCACGTAACTAAGTATTTACCCGTTGAATGGAAGGCTGCCTGTCCTTTCTGAGCTGAGACCCTTTCCCATTCTCTTCCTTCTCTCAGGCCACTGTTTTGTCATGGCAGCAACTGAGGCCACCAGCAACATCCTGCAGGATGGTGGAAGCAACATTCTGGACCCCAGAAAGACCAAGTGGAGCCATTACCTGACAAGAACATCATCTTCTGACTTCATGCAAAGATATCAACAGCTTTTTTAATCTTCCCCATGGTACTAGTAATTGAACCCAGGGCCCTCACACCATATTCCCAGCCCTTTATTTACAATTTTTTTTTTTTTCGAGACAATCTCTTGTTAAGTCACTAAATTACATAGGCTGGGCTTCAACTCAGAATCCTGCTTCAGCCTCCCAGAGTGCTGGGATTACTATTGTGCCCAGCTAAAAAACATCTGTGTTATATAAGGTAATGTATTCTTGAGTCTCACTGTTAAAACAGCCTGGATTTACTAATACAGACAGGATTATATTTGATGATGGATTTTTGTTCACACTGAATTGTCTTAACTGTGACTCCATTTGAAATCTGTTTTCATAGTCAAAATTGAAAAATGAAGTGTTACTATTTTTTTACATTTTATTTAAAGAAAAACTAAAAAAAACAGAAAACGGGTAGAAATAATACATACTTTCAAAAAAAAATAAACAGTAAGAAATCACTAGTTGATGATTACATATTGTCCTCTTACAAATAGTTGTTCAAGATATCAAAAGTGAAACATCCAAAGCGGGGATTCAAACAGCAAGACTGCAAACAGTTCTGTTCAACTATCCAACAAAAACTTAGTAATATGATTATCAATCCTATATGAAGTGTGCTACTAAAAGCCTTCAACTCTTTCTCTTTAGAGTCCTTACACTTTTACATGCGTGGTTCATATCTATCTATGGCACAAAGCTACAGCCAGAGCCCCAAGACCAACCTGCATCTGACCCATGTCTGAGTCTGCACAGGCCACTGAGAAAGGGGGAGACCAGGACCGCTCATCACAGTGAGCATCAGTCAGCAGGTGCCGCCCACCTGGACACTGCATCAGTCGTCACAGCAGGTTTTAAAACCTGAAGCCAATGAAAGAACCTGTTCCTTCCAATTTCAATACAGTGAAATTCTAAGCACGTACACGTGGTACCCTTTTCTCACCTCTGCACCTCTTGCTCCACACGCCAGGCTCTCTGTCTGCTTGTCTGTCTGTCTTTCTCTCCCTCTCTCTCCTTCTGTCTTTCTTTCTGTCTCTCTCCCTCTCTTTCTCACCCTTACTGAGGTGACATGTGAGCTGAGATGCAGTGAGGGAGGGAACTGGCCAGACAGCTGTTTGTGAGGAGTTGCCCCTGGCAACAGGAACAGTAGAGTGTCTGCGTGCAGCACAGAGAGCTGGGCATGGAGAAAGGTGAGGCCAGTGGCGGAGGGGGCCCGATGGAGAAGGAGCCTGAGGAACGTGGGAAGCCATGTTTGCAGGCTGAGGGTTTCACCTCTGAGCACTCCTGAAGCAACATGAACATCAGCAGCAGCTGCCAGCCCGTACTTGCAATGTGGCTGGCAGAGATCTTTAACCTATTGTCTCCTCGCTGTCTAGCTTGCTGTCTTGGGACCTTTGTGCCTGAGCCCTGATGCATCAGATGGCTCAGCCTACACGCTATACTGGGACCTGGCGACACTGACTCTGGGGGCCTCAACATACCAGGCTGAGCCCCACCTGGCTCTGCCCTGGCTGACTTCACTAGCTGAAGGACCATTTCCCACCATGCTACCAATTCACACCTGCATTCCCCTCTTCATGCCCTGGCTTCCCCTCTTCCTGTCATCCCTTCAATGTGCCAGGCCATTTCTACGTCTACGTCTTGCTCTTCCATTTCTTTCTCCACTGCAGCTGTCATTTCCACCTGTGATTCTCATGCTACCATTAAGTATAGCTTACCAGGTACCAGGACCTGGCCCATCTATGGAGAGATATGTGGGTTCCCTGAAGTTAGCGAAGGTCTCTGCTCTGTGATCCGCAGAACCCTGCTCTGCCCCTTCTCTTGCAGGCCAGCCAGCACTGGTTCTGTTGGCATTCACACATTCGTTCGGCTATTCTAGCCCCAGGCCTTGCACTTGCTGCTCCTTCCATCTGGACATTCACACCCAGATCTTTACAGGGCTTCCTTTTACTTCATTTACAACCTGTTCATGTGCTGCCTCCTGGCTTATGAGCCAGACGGTACCTAGCATATGACAGGAACATAAAACTAAAATATGCTGAATTGTGATTAAGGTCAGTATTTTTCTTTTTTGGATATAGAGAAGCATATTTGATGCATATTTTATGAATATAAAAAAGGCATTTACTAAACACAGTTCTATACATGGCTAACGACCTTAATGCTGGCTAAGCATAGGACTATGAAAGCAAAAACGGCATCTGTTTCATAAAGCACATGGCACTTGTGGACAGGCAGCTTCCACTAGAAAACCCTTGAGAGGCATGGGATGGGCTGATGCAGGCACAGCTGGGCAGCAGTCGATCTGTTTGGATAATGAGCTTCTGGGGGACTGAGGTCAAGGCTCCCCCACCTGCTGGCCCAGACAGCCCCTTTCCTGGACTAGAGTAACGGGCACCCCTCTGTGCTACACTTCCCATTAGGAGGTCACAGAATTATCAATTGAGGAGCAGCTGGAGAGACAGCAGGCACTGCCATGACCCAGATCCCACAAGCTGGGACAGCTGTGGGTCCAAAGTGGGTCCACTGCCCTGGGACTCCTGCTCACGCTAAGTTTGTGTTTACAGGAATAAGTCAACTTTTATTGTTTAAAAATGCAAAGCAATTAAATGACACAGAGTACGGTGGTCTTCCTATCTGCAGAGGTTATATTCCAAGATACCCACAGTGCTGAAACTGCAGGTTGTATCAAGCCATGTGTGTGCTCTATTTTCCATATATGCATGCATATCATACAGCTTAATTTATAAGTTAGTCACCTATGATATGGTTCAATTCATAAAAAATCAACAACAAACCAATAATAGAAGAGAATGGTTGTAATAATATATGGTAATACAAGTTAGGTAAATGCATTCTTTCTGCATTCTCTGAATTTTCCATTTAGTATTTCTGGACTTCTGGTGACCACAGGTAACCTAAACTGTGGAAAGCAGGATCCTGGATCAGGGGGATACCATAACTAGACATGCACACTGCTGTATTGCACAGACCATTTAAAGTAGCTCCCACAAAGGCAGCAAGGTCAACACAATGATTACGAGGAAGAGGGAAATGACACAGGCAGCCAGAGTGACTGAGTCTCTTAAACAGGAGCTATGCACGTAGCTCCTCAAGAGGGTCCTGCCACTGAGATGGCCACAGAAAGGGCCTACGGCTCTGACTCCATGAGGCTTTTGGGGGGCCATCTAGATGCAAGACACAATAAATGTGCAGCAACTCTTCGATGTGGGGGCTCCAGGGTGAGCCTGGTGAAATGAAGCAGTCAGACCCTGGAGGAGCCCACAGTCTGGGGAGGGTGAAGACAAGTGTAAGCCTTGCTTTCTGCCAGGAGACTCTGGCCATTGAGTCCCTCTCTGGGAACACACAGAGTGGCCTGTAAGACCTTGTAACAACGGCTAGCTTGCCTTGGGGGCAGACACCTGGTCTATGTCAAGCCTTTCAAATTCTCCTTTCTGGGAATATGTAGCCCAGCTAAGAAAGGGGCAGATGCTGGTTGCTGCTGGGACAGGAGCTAATTGTTGTCCACATAATGCCTGAGGTGGCCTTGTGTCCTCCAAGCTCAGAGTTCTAGTGGTTTCTACCTCCTGTGGCTGTTCAAATGACCAGTTCCAGCCAGAGAGCAATGGTATGGCTGTGCCCGCTGTTTGTGTGTCACCCTTGTGCAGGAGCCATGCTAATCTTCTCTGTATTGTTCCAGTTTTAGTATACGTGCCGCTGACGTGAGCACTGCACCAGCTGTTCACACAGTGGAACTCTGCACTACTGAATGGACAAAAGCCACTTCCCTGAGTGGGGCCCCCAACCCCACCCCACATCTCCAGGGTCCAGAAACTGAAGGGTTAAGGCCCTGCACAAGTGACCTCCCCTACCACTTGAGAGGTGGCTCTCAGATCCTGGCTCTGGCCTTGCACACTGTGACACCCTTGCTGTACAGCTCCCTGCTCAGTGTGAGCGGGACATGGTTAGCAGTTGATAGAGCCACTCCAGTGTGAATACACCAGAGGAGGTTTCTCAGAGGAGAGGGAGTCTCCCAGGGCCTCAAAAGGGCTGTAGGAGCTGGTCAAACAGGGCTGGAGGACAGGGAAACACAGCAGACAAAAAGGCACGAAGGGAGGGGACCCAGCAAGAAGTGGGGACTGAAGAGCAGAGGATCTCAGGAGAAAGTCTGGAACTAAAGGCCAGAGGGTGGGGACTCAGCCTGGAGGAAAAGCTGTAGCCGCAGTCCTCTGGGCGTGCTGAGTGTGCCGGATGCCCCCGCTGAATGTAAGAGAGAAGAGGCAGTACTCAGATGGCCGGCACTGTGAGGCCAGGGTGAGGGAGGGGCTGGAAGAGCCTCAGGATGTTTTTACATAGAGGGCCTCGCTTACTCTTCTCTACACTGGAAGCCAGCAAAGAGTTAACCTGAAGCCCCCTGGATTGATGCCATTTTTAAAAAAGCCTGGGATGCAGTGAGACAATGCACAGTTGCAGCAGGCTGGGCCTACCCAGGGCAGGCTGGCACTCCATGAGCATTCCACGGGTGTTCCCCAGTGGGCACCGCCTTCTATCTCCCAGCCTCACTCTGTAAACTCTGCTAGGGATGCTATGTGCCTCTAGACACGTTCGATCAGGCCAGGCCCGTCAATTTATAGGTATCTGCACTTCTAATTTTAGGGTGTGCCGTTTTCATACATGCAATTTCCATTCTCTGTTCAATTGGTTTTCATCCTAAGGGCTTTCAACTGAGACCAAACTGTCTCGATAGCTGTGAAAAATTAAATGGCTGGACTACTCTCTCACATTCCTATGTCTTTGCAATTGCCAGCACACCTTCCCCAGTATCATGTCTCTTCCTCTCCCCTTTAATCCAGCAACACCTCCATTTCGGCAGTGGGAGGCTGAGCTCAGAGAAACCTAAAGGACTTGCCCATTACCCCAGGGAACAGCTGAGCTGCACTGGAGGACTCATAACCCTGTGTTCACTGCACTGCATCCCAGTTTTCCCAAGATGAAAAATAGCAAGATGAGAAAGTGGACCTCAGACTGGCTGGAACCAATCCTCAGTTTACCTGTGACATTGCCTCAAGCATCTGTTCCTGCCTCAGTCTTTTCAGCTTACAGGGGCATTCAATGCAGCAGTGGCTGCTCTGAAGGCCAGGCTCCTCAAAGGGGATGTACCGACCAAGTGCAGGTCCCTTCCTTGCCCTGTAAATCTCCAGGGGAAGAAGACAGCAGACACTGGAAAATGATTTGTAGAAGGAGAAGTGCAATTTACCTGTTGGCCACCAGAGTGCAGTCGATTTCTGGCCTCTTTGTTTTGGGAATGGTGTACAGGGGGTACCTGTCCCCATGGCGAATCAACACTTGCACGGAGATCAGCTTAAAATGATGTGGGGCGTGGCCTGGAGGAAAGAAGCACATTTTCTGGTCATCGTTTAATAAATATCAATCCTTTTAAGAAGTGCCAAGGGAGAGCTGGTCATACCCCTGTCAGAATCAGGAGGACGCAGCAGGGAATGCTAAGAGCCTGCAGAGTTGCTGCCTAAGGGCCCAGGACCACTGTGCTGGGAGAACTTTGTGAGGCGGGACATAGGAAAGTCCATTCCAGACCTCCTGGACGGGGCAGGGAGGTGCTGGGGTGTGGTGCAGCTGAAGGCAGAGAGATGGGCAGACTATTCACGCAGCCTCACTCACAAGCAGAGTGCGGAGGCTCGCGGGCATACTAGAAACAGTAGCCTGGGCTTTAAATCCTTCGTGAAACAAGGCATTGCACAAAGACATACTCCACATCATCCCTGACACATGCTCATGAAAACCAAAGATCCTGGAGAAACTGCGCTCTCCTGCACCTGCACGGCAGCACACCAGCGGGCAGCCTGTGCACACCCTCAGTCTACCCCAGCTGCACTGTGGAAAGCACAGTAGCTTGGGGTCAGGCCTGAGCGCCTAGCCAAGGTCATCTCTCCATGTTGGTGATGGCACCCTGGAGATCAGGATAATGGTAAGCATTCAGGGGCTACTCGTGACCTGGGTGCTGTTCAAAGTACACAGGCACTGCCAGTCACCCCATTTCACAGAGGAGCTTTCGAAGACTCAGGATGCCATCCCAGGGTACAGCCTAGGAGCAACTGCAGAATCATAGCCAAAACCGTGCTGCTTCTAACCACTGAGCTCTGCTGCTTGGAGAACTGATCTCAAAAGGAGCCCGCCTGGGTATCAAGGCTGTGTGGAGTGGCACAGCCTGGCTTACCTTCCATGCTGCGCTCAGCCACATTAGGGATGTTACAGTACAGAAGAGCTTCGTGAATGGGGCCTGGAACCCCGGGCTCCATCACTGGGTCAGGCATGATCCTCTTCCGACTCTTGCTGCTCGCTCCATTCTTAGGTGCCGACACAGGGATTAGGTGGACTGCAAGGACAGCAGAGCAGGTCACGACAGTGCAGTCATCAATGGGCAGGCCAGCTGTGGCAGCCTGAAGTGGGGCTGAATAACACTGCTAACTGTTCTGTCCACAGAAGCAGGGTGGGTCTGAGCTTCCCCCTCCATCGGGGCCCTCAGCCCTTGCACCCCTGCCTGTCTCAGCATGCCTCTCTCTTCTCCTAAGTAAGTAGAAATATGGCACTGGGGACAGCCCAGAAAAGTGGAGAACATGCACCTAACTCTTTTTCTTTTTTTCTCTCATTTTTAAAATATTAGGGATTGAACACAGGGCCTGACACATGCTAGGCAAGTGCTCTACCACTGAGACCCTCCAGTATTTTTTCTTTTGTTTTTTGAGATCAGGTCTTGCTAAATTATCCAAACTGGGCCTAAAGTTACTTACAGTCCTCCTGCCTCGGCTTTCTGAGTAGCTGGGGTACAGGTGTGCACCACCATATCTGGCTCTACTCTAATTCCTTAGGACCTGACGGCCTCATCCTGATACCCTTTCTGTTCTAGTAACAGTAACAAGGAGGACAATCTCATCCACAGAGCGCCTGTTAAGTGCTCAAGGTGAGTGTTCAACCTACCTCAGTGCCTGTGCTCTCACTGGTCCCAAACACAGCATCTGCCCACTGACCCTCATGAGACCACTATGCAGAAGGGTGGTAAGGACCTAGCACGTGGCCAAGGTACACAAGGCCTTGGCCACACTCATGCCTTTGTCTCCTGGCCAGCCCTTCCCACCCTATCTCCTGGAGTCAAGCGTGGGGCTTACAATCTGTTATGTTTGTGCATCTAGCACCCCTCCCTTTTTTTTGGTCAGGGTGCCCTCCTCCTGTGGGATCAGGCTGACTGCCAGTCACAGTGTCCCCATCCCCGGGTAGGATGGGCATGAGACTTGAGTCAAAGAGGATATGGTGGGCAGTTGTGCTTTTTTTCTTTGCAGGAGGTGATGGACACCACTAGACAGGCTTTTGCTGCTGATGGATGCTGGCCAACAAGAATGGTAGCTGGGGCTGCCCCAGTCTCCTGTTCCTCCCCAGACAACCCCTGTCTCAGGACTCCCAATCTTCCCATCTTGGGGAACATCTTTGTAGCATCTCAGATTTTCTAGAACTCTACACAATGACTTTGTATCCCGGCATCTATGCACATAAATAAGGGCACTCATGATCTACCTAACTTTTAAAAGGCATTAATCACCAGCCTATATGTAATGTATTAATATATATGTTCATTTTTTGAATAGCAGTTAAAACAGAGACCAATCACTAAAACAGTTTAAGTTCTCTAATTCTTCTACATAAATATTTACTACTTCCTTTTGGTCACTGATGCCATAGGCAAAACATGCCACAAACAAGGAAAAAAGACAAACAATATACTGAGAAGAAATATTTGCAACATACAGAATGATAAATGATTAATATCCAAAGTCCATAAAAGCCCTCAGCTGAAAAATTATTAAAGTGTATGAACAGACTAATTACAGATAAATAAATACTAATACTAATAAACATGAAAAGATGCTCAAGTTTATTCATAATTAAAGAAATACAAAGTGAAATGAATAATGACTGTTTTCCTTATCAGACTGCAAAATCATGTTTTAATGATAACATCCAATAGTAGCAAGAGTGTGAGAAACTGGACACTTCTGCACACTGGAGGCAGCGTGCAAACTGGAACAAGCTTCTGGAAAGGTTTGGCCTGCGTTTTGTATGTATATTAGCCCCAATTCCACTCCTCTATGCCTCAGAATCTATTAAAAAAAAAACCGTATCAACTTCCATTTTCAAAGATGTAGTAGGGTCAAAGAGACTGACTTCAGTGTTGTTTATAATAACAAAAAGAGGAAATAACCTAAATATCCATCCTTAGCAGAATAGAATGTTTCCTCCAAAACAGGTAAAAAGAATGGAAAAATAAATCAGAGATAAATTGGCTGAAGTGAATGAACCAAGTCACTGCATACTAATAGAATCCTTTTTGTACAAAGAAAAAACAGTATAAATATTTACGCATTTATTATGTAAATGCGCAGAAAAGTGTCTAGAAGGATATCCCTCATGACATGGATGGTTTCCTCTGAGGAATGGATGAAATGGGGTGTAAAAAATATTTTTATTTGCTTTTGTATGTCTACATTTTTATATACACACCACATGTGTCGTATAAATATACTAGATGCAGGTTTCTTGTATTGTACATATATTTCTACAATGTTTATAGATATACACATGTCTTACATGCATTATTTGTGTTATTAAAACAACAATCGAAAGACTACAGCTCAAAACTAGTTTTGGCTACAACTAGCACTACTTTCTTCCCATAACTGAAAGACGATGGAAAGGCTAACACACAACTCGGGTGTCTGGAGCTAATTTACTACTGGGGATTTAGTGTCAGAGGCTATGGAACAGCAGATGTCTCATAGCGGTGGCTGAATGACCAGCCCTGTGGCTGGGTGGCACCCTCAGTCCTGGGCTATATGGAATCTATATCCGGGCCCTTGGCCATGCCTGTGGTGCACCCTCTCTGTTCATGGGCCTGGGGAAAGGTGCAGTTAAGGCCTCACAAGACAAGTGGCAGAGGGACAATAGGGGGCAGCATGGATTCTTGGATGTCCTGGCTCATCTATTAGCACATGCAGTGAGGCCCTTTGGAGGTGGCATTTGGGAGCCATAGTAGCTGGCTGCAAATGACTATGCATGACTCCAGGAGGCAGTGGTTTAAAAGTCATAGATAAAGATCTGGCAATTGTCAGAAGGAGGCCTTCCATCTGGGGAGATTCCATCTACTGTTTCCTCTGATATCTCTGATCATTGGCCTTGTTCACTAGTTCAGCTTGTTGAGATCACCCTGTGCTATGTGTGCCTTCCAGTCACCAGGACACTATCAGTCCACAGAGGCCTCTGTGCCCGGCCCTCCAGCTACAGGCTAGTATTCATAGGTGGCTCTGAGGCCCAGACACAGAGGGTAGGGCTGAGAAGTACGCCCAGCTCCACCCAGACCCTGACCCACAACTTGGTTTTGAGGTACTTGGAGCCAGCCCTGCTCATGTTTCTCATCCCTGCCCACTGTTTGCTCACAACTCTCCCCGCATCCCACACCGCTTCCCAATCTGACCAGTGCCACAACTGTGCCTGGAGCCATTTCTTCCAGAAAGCCTACCTTGAATCTGCAAGGGGTTTCCACATCCCTCTTGTATGAGCCCACCCAGTTCTGGCTGTCATTAGCCTCACACAACAGTATGCATAAGTGGGAGTGTCCCAGTTTGTCACCCCACCATCCCAAACATCCAGAGAGCCAAGACCGGGTCTCTTGCACATTTATATCCATCACTGATTAGCAGGGGACAGGTTTTCCAAAAATGCTTGCTGCACTGAAAGTCTGCGCTGATCCAGGTACTGTGTTCCATGCTTTTTTTTGTACTGAGGATTGAACCCTGGGTTTTCCCATTGAACTACATCCTCAGCATTATTCTTATTTTTATTTTTTTATTTCAAGATAACATCTTGCCCAGGGATTACAGGTGTGAGCCATGTTCCTGGCTTGTCCTGTGCTATTCCTGAACTCTCTTATCAATTCCTTATGTAAGCATGAAGTACATCCTGGAGACAGGCTGTGCAACCCAGGCCAACATGGTGGACAGGAGACAGCAAGCTGGCAGCAGGCAAGCCTCTGTTCCCCTGGAGACCAGGCTTAGTTAGCCCACGCAGGGCTGACCCACAGGCAGGAGCCGGCAGGAGCAGGTCCCAGCAGGCTGCCGCTGCCTCTACCCTAGCACTGCACCCCTTACCACACAAGCCCCCTGGAGCTGCCCTTCTTTGCTGACTGAGAGACAGATGTGGAAGCCGGGTGGGAAGACAGGACAGCCGGGCCCAGGGACTCTGGTTCACTGCTTATCTCAGCAGGCTTTGTCCCCAGCTCCCCCAGTTGCCTCATGGAACAATGAGAACTTCTGCTGATCCTAAGCAGAAGAGAGCAGCTCAGATGTCCACGGGCAAGGGAAATGGACTGTGGGGCATTAGGTGGGAGGGTGGGCAAGTCAGTAGAAAGGCACAAGTTTCATTATATAAACAGAAAAAAACCTTGCATCTAAATAAGTGCCCTGGGCCCACAGTGCCACAAAAACCAATGTGAATAACACAGAGGCGTCTTTTACTGATAATTAATCTGTGTCAGAAGACACACCTTTCTCTTTGATGTGATTACAAGCTAAAGGGAGCTTTCCACCAGCTACCCCATCTTCATTTCTTTCATCCTGTCCACATATCTATAATGCTATTATGTAAAGATACCAACAAGGTCTCGATTTCAAAGATCATAACAGCAGCACAGGTAAATCAGGCACAGGTAAACCAGATACCAACAAGGTCTCAGTTTCAAAGAAATGGCAGAGAACGTTAACTCAAAGGCATCTTCTTGGGCAGAAGCAACTAGTAAATGTCTCCATCCCACTCACCAAATGCACAAGGGTATTTTTGCTAGCATTATTAGCAGACACCCCCAAAGCTGTGACTCAGATTCAAGCCAAACTGACCCATGCTGCTTTTTTCAGCACTGCCCCTCACCCCAAGAAGAGAATCCATAAGCCAGGCATGGAATTTTAGGAGCAGATCAAGGGGCCCCGCTGAGGTCCTGCAGCCTGCAAAGAAAGCCTGCTAACTAATTCCTTAGGCTTAGTGCCTATGTATCTGTTCATGCAGTCTCTGCCATTCATTATTCAGTAAGAAATGAGCAGAAAGCATTTCTACCATAAGGAGAAAATGGCCTTGTCAGTCATGGTGCCCCCTGCATTCCCAGGCCACTGGTTTTGGGAATGGCTCAGATATAAAGGCAATGTTGAGAATTCACTACGCGTGGTCAACAAGAGTCTCAGGCAAATATGATCTAATAAAGCCTTGGCCCAGCAGCCAGGACTATGAATTATGAGGAGATATTTCATTTAATAACAATTTCCATTCTTGAGTTTTTGTTTACAGTAGGGGAAAGGAATAAAAGGGCCCAGGGTTAGTACCAGACCATAACTTAGCAGCACAGGTAAACCAGGCACAGGTGCCTGCCTGGCACTCAGGCTTTAGGCCACCTTAGTTCTCCCTCCAGCCTTAGTGATCCTCAGGATCAGCAGGTGTATGACAACCAGGTGCTTGCTACCAGCTCATTATCTGGAAGTCACTTTGATTTGCACAAACAGCCCAGTGTCTCTCTCCCTGAGTGCCCAAGCCAATGCCTGTGGTCACAGTTCATCTCCCCACACCAAGGTCCTGGCCAGCAGAAGAGGACTAAAATCTACCTGCACCCCTGGCCTCTTTCCACCAGCATTTGCCTTAGCCTGCTACATGCAGTCCCTCACAGGTACCTTGACACTGACAAGCTTCACAGAAAAGCTCATCACTCCTCCTTTCCCTCTGTGGGACAGGCCATCCGCCATGGGGAGTGGCTCCTACCCCATGCCTATCCCATCGCCTGGCAGGGGCTGTTGTGCTGGTCTTCCAGGACCCTGCATTGCTCTGCTAACTAACTGGTCCAGGGTAGAGACCTGACTGTAAGCAGCTGTGCTAACAGAGGAGAGTTGGGCCACCCCATGTGAGACTGTTTTGTAACAGGAGTCAGGTGGCATCCAGACCTTATCTCCCCATTTCCATGTTTGTGTGACCTCTTCCAATTACGCAGATAGCTGGCAGATTAAACTTCGGTGACATGGACTCACCCGTCTCCCAGGAAATGTGAAAATGGGTCTAAAGCATTGGTTTAATTCCGTGGGCTCAGCTGTCCCATAAGTAATGCCACTGACTACACTGAGAAAGTGTTTTCCAGGGCCAAGATCTGGCCCCACCATAGGCTTTTTATCTTCTAAGCTCTGAGGTCTGCCTTTCTCTTGTTGGGACCTCAGCCCTGGGGCAGTCACTCTTTTCTTTGGGATGCCACTGGGGTCTGTTCTCCGTTGTCCTGCTGCCATGGCTGTCCATGGTTCTGATCACCTGCCTGTGATGAGATGGCCTGTGGCTGAGGGATCTGTGGGTTCCACTCTTGGCTCGGTAACCTCCTCGCTGTGTGACCTGGACAAATATCTCTGTGCCTCCAGCCTCATCTCCTTCACTAGCAACAGAAAGATGAAGATACCTACATAGGGTGGAGGTGAAGATGACTTGAAGGGCCACCTGGGAGGGGAATGTGGCCACTTCCATGCCAACCCCTGAATGTGTTATTCCCATTCCTTGCAGTTTCTTGGAAGGTGTTCACCTGGAGTCAGGAAAGGATGCTGAGCCCCTGGATCCATGCCCCTCACAGAAAAGCAAGAAGCCAGTCTAGCAGCTTTTCTACTCCCTTGAGCACATTCAGTTTGTGTGTGATGGCACTGCTCATAAGCTTGAAAATCCCCACTCTTGTCACCTCATCTCTCCAATTTCTTCCTCCTGATAATCTAAAAGGCTCTGGAACTCTCTCTCCTCATAGGTCTGCCAAAGAATAATGATTTGCTCTAACAGTCCATTCCCACAATTCCCTCAGGGCTCCTCGGCCCACTAAATTATCTTAAATGCCCACCCTGTCTCCACCCTGCATGGAATCTAGAAATGTATGCTGTAATTGCCAGAGAAAACCAGGACCACAACACAGCGCTCACAGTTATGTTATCTGCCTTCAGTCATTTAGAGTCGTATGAGTTTAGTGGAAGTTAAGTGCATGTTAGCAGACTATGAGATGCTTAGTTTTACATGGACAACATTGATCAAACAGCTGAATCTATGAGTCTCTTTGTGACCTATCCACTTTGGGCCAGGACACATCACCAACTTTTCTTGTGTTCTCCAATTCTTAATGTTGCCTCATGGTAAACCACACTGGAGATAAATTTACTAAATACCTCTGCTGAGCCTCATCACATTTAGGGGGTCAGGGAGCTATGGCAGGGTTGGGGACCCAGCACATCCTAGAGGGCAGGAGCTCCTCACCCAAGATTATCTGCAAGGTCTTATCACCTCCCTGCCTGACTCCTCTTCAGCATTTGTTACTGGGTCTTACGTTTATTCACTTATTACAAAAGTACGGGCTTCCCACTGTGGCCTAAGATAACACCCCAGTTGCAGCTAGATAGCTCAGGAAACCCTGCATTCCTCAGAGGGCTGCTGGTAACTGGCCACAACCTAATAGACCTATTGGTCTAGATGATGTGAGCCTCGAACATTCCTTGACAGAGACTGAAAGTAACAGAGATGATTGGAATGGGCCTCAAATAGAAACTACGCAAAGACCCTGTCTCCCTCACCTTCTTGGATCTAAGTGCCCCTGTTCTCACATTTGGAAATCTGGTAAAATCTATTATTATTGAAAGAAAATCAGACTCAAAATCTTGTAAATTTGATTTCTGGGAGTTCATAAGACTCCAGCAATTACGAAATCCATGGGTTCAGGTTACAAACTTAATGTGCTCAGAACTGGATTTCCAACTTCAGCACCCTTGAGACTGTTAACACATTTTTACTTTAAATAAAAAGGGATCTTTACACTTCATATAAACATGAGTTCATCCTAAAATAGTCATTCAACACTACAGTGTAAAAAAAAAAGGAAAATCATCCTTAATCCTAACACCCAGAAAATTCTGCACTGACTGTTTCAATGTCTATATGTAGCTGACTGTCCTACAAGGGCCAACTTGTGTTTTTGCCCTTGTTTGGTTGTAATGCTGGTAGAGGAGTCATTTAAGGCCCAAGTCTGTTCCCCATTCCTCCAAGAGCAGTAAGTTTCCTGTGAGTCAGAGGTTTGTGCCTCACTGAGGTGACCTGGGGGCTGGCTGCCTTCTGGGTTGAAAGTGAAAAGGGTGAGCTAGTCAGGTGGGCAGGGCACTTCGGGGAGGCCACCTCAGGAAAGAGACCCTATGGCTGAGGGTGGGGTCTGTGCCACAGGGTCTGTGGGGACAACCTACAAAAGCTGACCATCCGCCGGGGCTGGGCAAAGCAGAGCCTGGCTGTGATCCGGCCCCTCAGGTGACACAGGGAAAAGGGAGGGCAGGGAGCATAGGGGGCCCCGCTGGAGGCCAAACCAGTCAATCACAGAGAGGGGTTGTTCTTCATGGCTGACTCCCTGCTTTCTTGCATATGGCAGCCCTAAGCCTGGGCCCTGAGAAGGCAGAGGGGTGGTCTGCCACGTATACTAGTGGTGAGGACAGAGGACAGAAGATGCCTCAGAGCTGTCTCCCAGTGCATGCCTGACTGCACCCTCCAGAGGGGATTCAGGCTTCCCCTCACCTCCTCTAGCCCCACCTGGAAGACCTAGGAAGACATCAGCTCCCTCTCATTACCACTGGCCTCCCTTCAAGGTCACCAGGGCAGAAGCCTGGGAGTGGGGCTGCCAGGTGGCTCAGCTGGTGCACACCTCTCCTATTCAAATGCCAGTGGTGTGTGGCCTTGGCTCATTCCTTTCCACCAGCATGCCAGTGATACAGTCAGTAGGTGTCTCCTACTATGTCTCTCTCCCTTGAGTCTTGCTGTCTCTGGGCACTGCACTGAATCCGCGGACTCTATTTACCAACACTTTCAGTTTTTACTAACGAGCCCTGAGGGTTTCCTCTCCTCAAAAACAAGGAACCACTAGGGCTGGGGATTTAGCTCAGCAGCATAAGCGCCTGCCTTGCAAGCAGGCAGTCACGAGTTTGATCCCCGGTACTGATAAAAAGGAAAAAGACAAAAAAAAAAAAAAAAAAAAAAAAAAGGATAAAAGTTAATAAAAAATTGCTAAATTTAAAACTGAAAAGCTATTGATGGGATAAAGTTTGTCAGAACTCCTGGATTAGAAATATGAGCTATTATTTTCAATTCCTGCAGTATGGGAAACCAAAAGGGCCCAGGAGGAAGCTTACTGTGCTTTCAGTCCAGTTGTGCAGGTTAAGCAGCTCTAATCTGAAAACCCAGAATCCAGAATGAGCACTACTGACCTGACGCCACAAGTAGAAAATTCCACATTGTGAAAGTGTTTTGCAAACAAATTAAGAACATTATATAAAATTATCTTCAGGTTGTATATATAAAGTACATATAAAACAAAAATTAATTTCACATTTAAATGTGAGTCTTATCCCCACGATATCTCATTGTGTTTATGAAAATACTCCAAAACCCAAACTCCCAAACATTTTTGCTCCCAAGCAGTTTGCATAAGGGGCATTCAATCTGTGTAGAGAATACAAGGGCCCTGACATTATAAAGGTTTACATTTTCAAACCTTTGCAATGAAAACAAAGTAAGATCTCCAAGAATCCGCAAATACACACACAGCACCGTGGTACACATGCTCTTCTCCATAAAATACACACAAGACAGAGAACAGAGCACGACAGAGGCCAGTGGCTGGCAGCAAGACCTGGCTTGCTCTGCAGCCAACGAGTTTACCCCTTGCTATCTTTATCCAAATGTGTGCCTCAGCGAAATCATACCACCACCCATCCTGGACTTTCGGGGTCCTGCAGGGTTGGAAGTGCAAATGCTAACACCCACCTATGAAGACCCTGCTGAGGCTGAAGAAGTGAGGGGTTGGACCACCAAGGCAGAGGAGGGTCCTGGCGCCCTGCTCCTTCCAGGGCTCCTCACTTTCCCAGGCAGAAGCAGTTTGCATTTCTACACTGTTCTCCCTTTTCTAGCAGACATCAGATATAATGCACTACAAATGGTATGGGGTGAATAACAGAACAAGAATAATGATGGCTTTGCAGGTAAGAGAGGTACCAGGAAACTACACACACACACACACACACACACACACACACACACACACACACACACACATATACACATGCAGAAAGAGAGAGAGATGGAGAGAGACTGAGAGGGTGCTGGTTACGGTGGGGCTCCTCAGCTGCCCACCTGAGAAGGTTCCGTGCCTCCTGCGGCTTCCAGACCTCTTCTGTCCCTGGGCCCCTGCTGGCTGTTCTCTCTGTCCCTGCCACAGGGCACATAGTTTGATGCTGACAGGGACTGGGTAGGACTTGGGGGACACAGGGCACGCACTCCTCAAAGTGGACAGCCTCTGCTCAGCTGCCTGACTTCCCAGATGTCTCTGCTAGGGACTGCGGAGGGTGCTCAGCATGCTGGAGAGACTGACTTTTTAAAGAAGTTTATGTGAATTGGTAAGTAAATTTGAAAATCTACAAATACTCACTGAGCCAAACAAAACAAGTTCACAGGCTGCTGGTCTGAAGCAGCTTTCACATGCTTCCAGGAGATGTGGTCCCAGTCATGAATATCAGACCATGGGTCGCCTCTTAGGCAGACACTGTACCCACAGCCCTCAGGTACCTCCAGGGTCATGGTGCCCCTCACTAGCATCCCTCTCTCTTCTTCCTGTGCTGTCCAGCTTGTCCTGCTGTTGGGCCCTGTCTAGCTTTCTTCCTGTTCTGAGCACTCTTTCAGAGCCCAGGCAGCCACCAGCCCTGGGTGGTGACCTCTCTGCCTACATTCTGGACATTTCCTTCAGCCTTCTCTATACTTCTTGCAGGTGGAGACAGACATTACCTAATGGGTGCATGGGTGAATGAAGCATCTATTGCCTCCCCTTGCCAGATGTCCAGGAGCCATAGACAAATTATCCTGCCCGCTACTACCAACCAACCAGCTAGAAAGCCCCACTGCATCACCATGATGCTTCATGGCTTTGCTTCTTCCTTTCAGAGCTAACACTTCCACCCAGGCCATCCACACACAGCCTTTTACTGCAGAAACACAACGGCCTCTGAGTTGCATTAGCCAGCAGCACCCTCTCATCACCCCCAGATGGATGGTAGTTCACATACTCTGGGCACCAGCCACACCCAGGAGCTTGTTTACAATGTAGATCTCTGGAGTCCACTCCCACCTAGATTCTGATTCTGCAGGGAGAGGCACAAACTGTTCTTTTTCAGTGCAGAAGCAGGCATTTTAAACAAGCTCCTCAGGTTCTCATCCAGGTCTTTGGACTCACCTTTAGGATAGCAAGGGATGGGGAGCAGGCAGACCTCAGTGTTTCGTTCAACTTTAAAGCTACATAAAGGTGGCTAATCTGGTTCTGCCCTCTCACCTGTGTCCCTGCATGCCTACCTCATCCTCTTTAGCTTCCTCCTCAGCTAATTCCCATTCTTCAAAGATGAGCCTGGATGCCACCTGACACTCCGGACCGGTCTGGGTTCTTGTCTTCCTCCTCCCCAAACTCCCTGCCGCAAATGATCTCCAGCTCATTTGATTTAGCAAATAGGAGTCATGATTACTATGTGCCAGGCACCATGCCTGGTGTCTGGTGGACACTAGCTCACTGAATCCTTACAACTCCATGAGGGAGAGACAATTACCAGCCCCATTTTACAGAGCAAGAAACAGAGGAATGGGGTGGGAAGATAACAGCTGGTGAGTGGCAGCTCAGGGATGGGGCCATGGCAGGCTGGCTCTTTCCCACCACATGGCCCATCTGCCTGGTGTCCTGCACTCTGTATTCCAAGAGTCCACTCCTGAATTCCTTCACCGCATGGAGCACTCCTTGTGGCCCCTGAGAGAACTCTCAGCCCAGTTTGGAAACTCAAACATCATTTGCTAAAGAACTGAACTTTACATGCTCACAGTACTGCATCAAGGAAAGATAAAATTCATAAAATGGCAGCGCTGAAGAGATTTTAAATGGGATTGGGACCAGACAGTTGCCTAATTCCACACTCTGGAGGTTGTAGACTCCAGTGATGGAGAACACAGCACCCCTCTACTTCTGCATGGTGCTGGCTTTGGGAAGTTCCATCACTGTTCATCTGGATCATGCAGAACAGGTCTGATTCCTTTTGCAAATGGAGCACTTTAATTACTAAAAACAACCCTGGCTTCCACATCTGCAGGTTACATATCTCTCCTACCCTACCAAGGAATCTGAATGTTCCATCCACCTTTCAATTTGCTCAGGTCAGTTGGGGCCCTGGCCAAGAAGTGATCCCCAATATAGGTCCTATGTGTTCCTTATAACCAATGCACCCAGATTAAAACAAATAAATGGGTATTATGATTCAAAAGCTACCCCTCCCCCCCCAAACAGCTGAAGTGCTGAGGTCTTATAGAGAGTCTTATAGAACTCCAAGAGCCCTGGTTTCTGAGGATGATATGATGGGAATCTGTCTGGTTTGTTTATTTATTTATTTATTTTTTGTCTGGTTTGTTTAAAAGACTGATTGTTGGCTATGCCAAGGATTTTCCCAGAAGTTCAAAAGTACCCAAAAGTCCTCAGTTCTCACACTAACCTTGCAAAAATAAGAATGACTAACTCTATTTTACAAAAGAAACCAAGGCTTCCATGAGCCATAAGTTTCCCTCCCAATTTTTGTTCTTAACCAAGCATGAAAACCCATAATAATGAGCTGATTTACAGAAGAGCAAACAGGAAAGCCCGCTGCTTGGGGGAGAAGCTGACAGTCAAACCCAAGGCCGTGATTCACGAGTCTGTGCCATGCCACCATTTTGGGAATGCCAGTTGGAACACGGAGAAATGAACGTACAATAAGCATTAAGGAAATCCACCAGTACAGCAAGAAAGTGGATGATTACGGATGAGCAGAAAAATCAGAAATATAACTAATGACTCATAAGCCTTCACATACCAGCAGTCTTTCCCTGTTGCAAAAAAAAAAAAAAAGGCATCTTTCAATTTGACAAATATTCCTCTACTCATATGTATTTTAACGACAACATACAAAACAAAGGACTTTTTAAAGTTAAGGACTATTAGCATACAGTAAGCCATTAGTTACATTTAAGGTGGACATATTTTGCAAAACTCTAAACTGAATAAATCTTTTTGTAACCCTTCCCTACCATCTCCACCGTCACAATGTCAAGCACACGCTAAGTACTCAATAAATACGCGTGGGTTCACTACGTACTTTCTGTACCCAGAGGAAGAAATGCTTATTTAAACAATCTGATTTCTGAATCCAAACCTAAGTCATAACTTTTCCACATTCAAAACACCAGAAGAAAACTACTAAGACAAAATAAAATTTACAATATTTCAGAAAACAAAACCATTCTGTTTATTAAACTTAAAGCACAAGAAAATTAAGTCATATTTGACGACCTCAGATCTATTAAAGTAATTATATGTGTTAACTTAGTTTTTAAAAAGTAGTTAAAAGAAGTGATGAAGAAAAGTCCATCTATTTTATGGTAAGAATGAAAACATAAATGTTATTTAAACATAAATCTTTGTACTACAAATTAGTGCAGTTTCTTGTACCACAATAACAAGCAGCCAATAAAGCATTAAGTAGTGAAACAAATGAATTCTATTTCTGTAGAAACAAGGAAATTCCAAAGCCACAGTTTACCTAGAAGCAGAAGAGTAGTAAGAAAGTCCATTTCTTACTATCCGAACTCCAACGCATCCCAGAGCAAAGTGCTCAGATCCAGTCAGGCTAATTTATCCTGAAAAATTTTCCTTAAAAAAAAATGTGGCTGAAAATTGGCTCTCTTAAAACAGAGGTACTTTCAGAAGAGTTATATAAGCAAGACACACAGGCCCATTCAGTGACGCACAGACCAGCTCACGCCAGAGAAATGCAGCAAACACAAGAACCCACATTCACCTCTTGGAACCTGTCAGTGATTCAGGATATGCTCTGTTTGCTGTAACATCAGACCTTTTTGGCCAAAGGATGGAAAATTTTTAATGCAAAGTTATAAACAAACTACTGAAAGAAAAGCATACTTCTTGGAAAAGATTCATATTTTCTGGTTCATTAACCATCTGGAGTACTTTTAAACTGTGTGAGTGAGTGAGTGAATGTGTGTGTGTGTGTGTGTGTGTGTGGTACTAGGGATTGAACCCAAAGCCTATTTACAGCCCTCCCCCTTTTTTTCTTAATTTTGAGAGAGGGTCTCTAAGTTCTCCACACTGAGCTCTTGTGACACTGCTGCCTCAACTTCCCAGAGTGCTGGGGTGACAGGCGTGTGTCACCATGCTTGGTTTAAATTTCTTACACCAACTTTCTCTTCTTTTCCAATTCTAGAAGGATAAATGAGTATTTTTAGGTCTCGTCATTACTGGAAATAGCCTGTCATATGCACTGGAGGTGTGCCTGGGAGTATGTCACACTGAAGGTAAATCAGGCAAAATGCTAGAAGCCTCCACTTTCCAAACCACTACTCCTGATGCCAAGTCTCCCCACGTCCCTCTGCACTCACCACATTCCACTCACTGAGCCACCTGCTCCCCTTTATGTCACTCAAACTGTCACCGAAATGCTACCTCCACACCCAGCCATCGCCGGCAGTGTGCTAAAGCTTTGTCTCCCAACTATCAAGGTGAGGTGGTAAAATAAAAGTACTCGGGTGACAGCAAAACTCTCCCCACTGTTCAGATATTTTCTCAGCTTCAAGTACAGAGGGAGAAGGAGTAAGGGCCAGCCTGCCTTAGAAATGTTCACAAGATATTTACTGTGTGCTGGTCAGAAGTGCTGGTTCCTAGGAGACAAAGGGAAACAGGAGAAGGTCCCTGCTCTCAAACCAGACCGTCTTGTGGAAGGAAATGACACAAGCATGGAAAATGTTGACGCTGCATGGTTAGTGAAGGATGGGATCAGGTTCAGGGGATCCTAATGTGTATCACAGAAGCACCACACCCTTGGGCATCCATAGAAGGTTCTTAGAAGAGAAAAATTAAGGATGGGGGACTGGAGAGAGGGCCAGGGGACTGCCAGCAGAGAGTGGCAGGAGCTGGGCTTGACAGAGGCTGCCCCTGCAGAGAGTAAGTTACAGATGACCACAGGCCACTACATATAGGCCACAACCAAGGAGACTGGGCTGACCTGTGCTTGAGGATGGTCACTTGTTGGGCATGACCAACATGAGGACAGGAATCTCAGTAAAGGATACTAGATGGAGAGGTCTGTGAACTGGCTTTACCGGAGAGCTCTGGTCTCTCTGCCTTTCCCATGCCCAGCCACCTGAGTTTGATACCAGCATCTAATCTCTCCACCCTGACCCACCTAACTTCAGCCTTGCATATTACTGAACACTCAATGGATACTCAATTCTCAAGGAGCCAACTACAGGACAACCACCTTTGCTCTGTGTGGCTTGACAAGAGAAGTGACATGGGGCTGCTCAGTGTCTGCCTGAGTGTCAGATGCCTTGGGCATCTGAGCTAACATCCTGGGAGCAATGAGGTAGTATAGGAATTTGTGGAGAAGTAAAAAACTTGTCACAGAGCTTATGAGAGTTCTTGTGGGTCCTTCATAGTCAAAAGAGCATTACCCAGTGGTTTAAGGTTCCTGTTTGCAATTACCTGCCATGATAAGATAAATATAAAATAATGCAAAGATTGACAGTAAAGAGGTCCCTTTGTTTTAAACCTCACTATTTATTTAAAAAACAAAGGCTTTGGGGCCTCTGTGTTTCCCACAAACTTGGGCCCTGTATTTCCCAAGGAGGCCCCTCCCTTCCCAGAGCCAATGACACCCGCGGGACTCACAGAACTGAAGGCTGAGGCTAAGGAAGGCCAGCAGTGCAGCCAGGGCCAGCAGCAGCAAGAAGCGATTACGGAAAAGCATTATTACTTGTTCTATTTCCTCTTCATGATTTCACCTCAAATTGGGAACCAGTCCTGTGAATAAAGCAGAGATGACAAGTTCAGGGTGGAAAACCAAGTTTGTCAACTGCAAATAATCCAGTTAGCCCAGTTCTCTGGCAGGGAGACAAGAATCCTTAGCTGTAGAATAATCACGTACTCTGTGAGTCTTTGCCCCCAAATAAGCCAAAATGAGAACACTCCCATCCAGCCAATATGAGGAAACCAGTTTGCAAATACTGACATCAACAGGGAGTAAGTATTTTACATGAATGACATTTCCAAAGAAAAACATAAAGGATATTTATTGAGCATTTACAATGTGCTAGACAACAGCACTTCATGTGAACCCCACTACAAACCACCTCCAACCTTTAATCTTCATTCTTTATGGGTGAGCTTTTGCTAAGACGACTGGTCTTCTCTGATTGGGATCATGAATCTGAACATCAATCAGTGTAACATGGCAGGGAAGGTTGGAAGGTGCTAGAGGCTTTGCTCCTACTCTGACTAACTGTTTCAGCTAGTAGAGGCCTCTCTCACTCTGGACCACTGAGCTTATTTCAGTTGCATCATTAAATCTTCCTGCAGCCCCATCCTGCCCACTCTAATTCTCTCTAACCACATTGGAACAACACAAAAGGATTTAAAAAATGCTGAATACAACCCTAAATGTCCCACCTGTGAAAAAAGTGTCGAATGCTATATCCTATCAGTCTTACCTATCAGCTTTATTTCCTAGTTCTCCTTGGGGTTTTGAGAACCAGTCTTTTTACAAAAGGTTCTGAAACTGCAGTAAGATAGTAATAGCTAAAAAAAAAAAAAAAAAAAAAGATAGTAATAGCTATTTTCAACTTGGATCTTCCCCTCCGATAGACAGAACCAGATAAAAGCTCAATCTGCTAGTGTTGTGAGGATTGTCCAACTCTGAATACACTGGAGGCCACTGAATTGCATATGTGGGGTGAACTGTATCATGGAAACCAGAAGCAGGAGCCAGAGCTCTATAAGCCCTTCTTTCCCAGTCTTTCCTTATGGGCCCTGCAAGGGTATTTGAAAACCATTTCTTTAAAAGGGACCTTCCAGACTTTCTATCAAAAGACTTTTCTGTTTGGCCAACATCCCAGAGGATAAACACGGATGTGCCTATGGTCATCTGGCCACACTCCACTTGAGTGGAATGCTGATGGAGTCTCTTGGCTATTTTCCCATCTTGTGGCAGGAGAAGTCCCTCAAATAGAGTCGAGGGCTCCTAACTTCTCATGTCACCCATTTCCTTGGACTCCCATTCACTGAACAGAGAGCAAGCCAGCTGCCACATGGGCCCCTGGCACTGCTGGCTTATACTCTGCCAGGTGGGCACTGCAGTTCTGGTGCACAAACAGAACCCTGAAAGTCAGGGGCACAAACTTAAGTGATGGTACCAGGATGTTTGCATAAGATCTCTAGGCCACTAGAGTTCTGCATACCCACCCAACAATTCCACTCCCAACTTGGCAATCAACACAGAACAAATTCACTTCTCAGACACTCTACCTCAACAGCCTCTATGCCTACAAATACTACAGGCCTCAGTGGCTCAGCCATCATTCCCAACAGGACCTATACCATCAATGGCCTGGTTAGAAAGTGTTCCTTTTAATTTTGGAGTTGAGAAGGTAGACAGAGGAGTATAGATAATGGAGAGAGTTCAAAGAAAATTTAATTGTTTGGGGGTTTACACTGGGCATTTCTTCATGGTTTCCCCCATCACCTTCTCTGCAGGCCATCTGTGAACACTTTCATTGTCCTTTCCATGAACACCTCCTAGGGTTGCTGCCTGGAAAATGGCCTTTGGGTTCTTTCCAAGTTCTCCTGTGAAAAGGGTCACGTTAGAAGCAGAACTGCTGCTTCATGATGCCATGTGTTATGGAACCATGTGGGCAGCCAGGTGCAGAGAAATCCACAGTGCTGTCGTCAAACATTTCACAGATTCAGTGATTTAGGCTAGTTACTTGGCCTCCCTGAATCCATTTCCTCATCTGGAATTTTGTGCTAGTTACCTCAGGATATTGTTAGAACCGAACTCAAACCAAGTATAATCCCAGCACCTGGAGATAACAGTTATTGTTAGTTTTCTTTTCTGTTCATTTTGTTATTGCTTTCTTTCTCCTGGGAAACAGGGTTTAGGATGGAGTTTCTTGACAAGGTTTTTGGTTCCTCTGTGTATATAAGCACTCAACATTCATGTATCCTCACCCTCAACTCTCTCTCTGCAGCTCTGGTTCACATTCTATCTGTGGGCCCTAGGCTTGGTGTTATGGTTTACACCTAGATGTCCCTCCAAAAACTCAGGTGTTCATACGGTTTATACGGTGATTAATTCATAGTGCAATGCTGGGGTTAAGGGCAGGTGATTGCTGGATCAGTCCACTGATTGCACTGGCACCATTCTAATCCTAGTAGATTGGATACAGGGTCAGAAAGAGCCTTGTCTTGCTTTTTATTGCCACTTTTGCTATCTTCTGATGTCATGAACTGTTGTTCCTCTGCCATGCCACCCTGCCTTGGAGCCGGCCCAATTACTGACTGAAACCTTTCCAAACTGTGAGCTAAATAAACTTTTTCTCCTTTAACTTTGGGTGCTGGTATTTTGTCTCAGCAGTGAATGAAAAGTAATTAGGACACTTGAGAGATCACATGGGGTCCCAAGCTTTAACACCTTGCCTCAGACACAGACCTGCCTCTAGGTGGTTCTACATTTGCATGTAGGAGGGGCAGGGCTTCCTTGTGCAGCTGGTCCACACCTGGCCCTTCAGTAACTTTGCTTCTCAGGGAATTTCCCACATCAGAGGTTGGCAAGTGTAGCCACCAAACAGCTATGCTGATTTCCTATGCCTTTGGCTGTCACTGCCTTTTCATATAGAAGCTAACCATAATGTACTTCAGCACTGCCCCTGGATCAGCATCAGGTAGAAACAACTGCTACATGTTGGGTTAACTATAGCATGGTGAGTTTACTGCAGTAATTGCCCCCAATTTGCTCCCATTTTTCTGTATTCATGCCCAGGTACAGCCTCCTCCCACACCAACTTTCAGCATGGAGAAGGGATTTGTTTTGGCCAATGGGACAACAGCAGCTGTGCTGCAAGCAGAGGCTTGAAATGTACTTATGGATTTGGGCTTGTCTTTCTTTGTTACTTCTGGAACACAGACAACATATAAGGATGTCCAGGTTCCTTTCCTGGAGGATGAAAAACCCATGTAGCACAAAGACAAGCAGTTTCTGTCTTCAAGCAACCAGTCTACCTACCACTCATCGAACATGTGAGAGAAGCCACCCTAGACCATCAGGTTCCAGCTAAGTCATAAGCTGACTGCTATCAGTAGAGGATGCCCTGCTTAGAAGAACCAAGTGGCGGACCTACAGAAGTGAAAGCAAAGATCATGGTTGTTGTTTTAAACTAATACATTTTGGGAGCTTGATGCAAAGCAGAAACCAACGGATACAATAAAGAGAAAATGCTTTATATCTTTTCCAGCATATTCAAAACTAAGACCTAGATTTCCATAATCACATTTGCAGGCTCCACATGCAAATCTCTTATCTTCTTGTGATTCTTTAATATACTGAGTGCTTTTGGGGAAAGGGGCTATATTTAGTTCACATGTAAAATACTGAGCATTTGTTGGGTTAACCAGATGGCTAGGATCATTCAACTGCTTTACTAGTCTAGTCTTTGGACTCCTGTCATTTATGCCCATCTATGGCTTTTTATTGATAAACAGTGGGGACGTCCCTCTGAGATTCAGTACCCTCCTTCTTCTGATTCTCCTGAATTTTCCAGCACAGTCAGAGCACAGTCACTTGTGCTGGTAACTGGCCTGGTGTAATCACAACCCTAGGTATGTTACACAACGCAGAAGGATGCCAAACCCTGGGAAGAACACATGCCATCTTCTGGAGTGTATTTCATTAGAAGGTATAGAAATGAAGGACAGGCTTTGTTCCTAGTTTTAAAAATTGGCTAAATAATGATGACATAATCCAAAATTTGCATGTATTTGAAGAAGCTTGTGTTGGTAGCTGGAAGTAGTTTCCCAAGGGGTGTGTGTGTGTGTGTGTGTGTGTGCATGTGCGTGTGTGTGTGTGATTATCCCATGCAGGAACCAGAGTGTACAGTTCTGCCGCTGTGGGTATTTCTCCACTGTGGACACTTCTTCAGTAGAAGGGTCTGAAAGAACCCCTAATGTAGTGGGAAAGATGGGGCTCCAGAGACTCACAGATCTGTGCTTAATTCCTGGCTCTGCTGCTTGTTTTCCAAATGTTCTGGCAAGTGACTGGCTTCGTACAGAAGACTGGTGATAAGAGAATTGTCTTAGTTACTTTTCTCACTACTGAGACAAAGTGAAAGGAGGAAAGGTTTATTTAGCTCACAGACTGTAGAGGTTGCAGTTCACAGTTGGCTGGCACTAAGGCAGAGTGGCATGGCAGAGGGGCATCACAGAGGGGTAACAGTACATGACAGGCATAAGACAGAAAGCAGCAAAAGCAAGCAACAAGTGACAACCTATAACCACTGCTTTTTTGTCTTTTATCTCTTACCAGGGTACCTGCCCTTAAGGCACATAGTTTCACATCCTTAATCCTAGCACTATAAAGTGAGTCAATCCCAGTATCATGTCTTTGATCCAGCCACCTCTGAAAAGCCCCATCTATGACCTCATAAGGCTTTGGGGTTTCATGTAAGACATAACAAGCATGAAAGAACAGAAGGTAGTGAGGAGCAGATATTGCAATGGGCAGACACCTGGCCCAGGTGACTGGAGAGGTCACATAGACTTCTATGCCTACCTCTACACAAAGATTTGTCCTTTCTCCTGAACTGTGGCTCTGGCTCTGTGCTACGGCTTTTTTGGCCAATAGCCACTCTTCTGTCCACCAACCCAACCCCATCCATCTGGGAAGATGGTCAAATCTGCAGCCACATTTTGGCTCCTCCACTACAACGAACTTTCCTTGGTGCTGACTCAACTGTGTCCTGCCTTGCCCTAGGTTTTCCAGCCTGGAACATCGGCCTCAGCTTGTCTGTCCCACTTCCAAAAGTCAGGAATTACTAGTCAAGTGCTCCTTTCCAGCTCTTTCCAGTCAACAGCTTCTTTACAGTGGTCCAACTCCTGCCAGTCTCAGCTCTCCACAGCTCCCTTTCTGGTCTGCAATGCCAGCTTGGGGGCTTACACAGCCTTGCAGGAAGTCATGCAAACCTTGGGTTCCTGTCCTGTCATCATCCCATGTGTCCCCACCCAGGAGCTTTGTGCCTACTGCTGGAGTCTCCTGCAGCTCCTTCAGACACCACATCACAATATGCTAGTCATGTCAGCCACAGCCAGGGTTCTGGGCCCAAAGCAAAGCCCCACAGACTGCTCACTCCCAGTCCCGAAAATAAAATCCATAGGATGATTCACTGCTGCATTGGCAGGGGAGGTGCTAGGCATAATGGCTCCCTCATCTCCTAACCTCACTTATCTCTCAAATCCCATCACCTTCCAAGGAAAAAGTGCTCTTGGCTCAACATGCATCATGATGAAACCCAACTACCAAAAATTCTTCCATGGGAATAGCTGCCCTATGCAAGCTGAACATACAACAGGTACTGTCATCAGCTGTCTTCTTGGCACAGCTTTAGTCCCTGTGCTAAAGCCACAGAGTAGAAAAATCTTAAACCTAGAAGTAGAAGTATTACTTTGAATTCCTGATTAAGCAGCAAACAAATAGAAACTCTACTAACTCAAATTGACCTTGATAAAATGACCATGATTCTGAAGACAGTACAAGTTAATAAGAAGTTCCCATTACAGTATGGTAAATCCCATTTCTGAACTAAAAAGAAAAATGAACATGTTAAAGACACTTTGACAAGCTACAAGTCCACCAAAAGAGATTGTCAGAGCCCCAGTGCTGACCTGTGTGTGTGTGTGTGTGTGTGTGTATGTGTTTTTTTTTTTTTTTTTTTAAGAACTAGAAATGCCACATCAGGCACACTCTGGGTCTCAAGTTCCCTTCAAAGGATATGTAATTTAGGGTTTTAAACATGACCATGGCTGCTGGAACGAAAACAAACATTCAATTACTTTTCATTTGTGCAGTTAGAATACCATTACCAGGAATAGAAAGATGGTATTAAAAAAATGCTTGGATATGTTCTATCCTTTATTCTTTTTGGTCAAAATCATTTTGGCTGAAGTAAATACTGCATTATAAAAAACCGCATCAATTATAAACCAAATATGAACCTAGCAAAGGTAAAATCCATATCTTAATAGCCTTCCTTCTCCAAGGTCACCTCAAAATACGGTTTAATTGAAAAATCAAAGATGTTTGGCTAAAAATAAATCTACCTTATAGGATGAAGAAGATGGATTAATTCCAGAGCCTCCTAGAAATCTCAGGCAGCAGGACAGGCACCTGAGGTGCAAACACTGTGAGTTCATACTAGCTGCTTATCTTCCGAGGTCCCCCTGATAATTAGTAGCCTCGGTTCTAAAACCTAAGTCAACTGATTGAGTAATTGAGCAATTTCTTCATTCGATTCAAAATAATACCATCTGAGAGCCAAGATGTGTCGAGCACCATCTTAAGTGGTAAGGACACAGGACACAGAATAGAAGACATACTGTTTGGCTATCTTGAAGCTCACAGCTGAAGTGTGGGAAAGTATTTGTAGGGGAAATGATGTAAGACCTAGAATTTGCTCTAAAATATTTGGGGTGGTGCTAAGGAGAATGAGTAGAACAAAGTGGGCAAAATGCTGGCAATTCTTGAAGCTATGTTTTTTTAAAAAAATACGCTTCTTTCTGTTTCTGTGGATGTTAGAAGTGCAAGGTTTCTGTTTGTTGGTTTTGTTTTGTTTTTTATATTTTAAAAAGTTAAGACAAAAATAAGAACACTCAGTCTGGCCAGTGAAGCCAGGAGTAAATGGATCATGAGGCTACACGAAACGGGTCAGAAGACGCTAGGTTTGGGTTTCCTGGAAGCAGCGATGCCAGAATTCAGCCTTGAGGAACAAAGTAAATGAAGTTGGTGGATTTGGATTGTATTTTGAAAGCAAAATGAACCAAAGAGGTGGTGTTAAAGTTGGGCTGTACTGACTGCTAGTGGCAGTGGTGGAGAGTTGCGACATCAGAATCAGGCAGAAAAGGGAAATAAGTCAGCCCAGGAACCACCACTAGTGCCCTGTCTGGAGATTCACACGTTGGAGAAAGCCAGCTGCTCAGGGGCCCCATAGAGCCTGGCCCAGGAGCCCCTTGCCTGTGCTGAGCACCCAAAGACAGATAGGCTCCTTCCTTTTACCTAGGCCATTGGACCCAGTGATCCCCAATGGGACCTGTCATCACTGGGCCGCTGCAACATTGCCCTGATTCACATTGCTTTCCAGGAGCCCCCTCTAGGCACAAAGTCAACTAATCTAAAGGCCAGAGCAGGAGGAGGGGTCTGATCCTAGGATTGGGGACAGCAAGCAGTGCCAACTTGATAGACAGTCCCACTTGTGGGCTGAGCCCTGTTTGCTAGAGTAACGTTCTCTTTCCAGTGTCCAACCATCTTTGGGAATACTCAGTGGAACAGGCCCACCGCGGTCTTCTCAGCAACAGTTATCTTTATGGGATACTTGGGAGCCATGAAGGGAACCTCCCCTTGAATGCTCTGTACTCTGACCCCCAGCTGACTTTCCCAGGAAGCTCTCTCCTAGGAGCTCTTCTCCTGAAGAGGAGCTCATCTTGTATTCCAGGGCAATGAGGGTGATGTAACCCATGACGCTGTCATGCCCAGACACTGGCTCGGGAAGAACCCATGGACTGGTAGTTGTGTGGGTGAATGCTGTCTATTAAGAGGTCCCCAAACAGGCCCCAAATAAAGGGTAGCTTGGAACAAGGTTCTGTCCTCTGCTTTCAGGGCCTGCTACAATCTGGCCACACCCTAAAAGTCCCACCTCATTCCCTCATCCTGTCCTTCCCACACAGGTAATTACATGAGTGAACCCAGGGGTCAGCTGGCTAGGTCTGGAAGTCTGCTATACCCATTAGTGAGTCAGTTTCCCCACCAGGAAATGGGAATGATCACAGGACTCAACTCAAAGATTGTGTAAGGATAATATGCAAGGCACACAGCACAGCACCTCACTCCTAATAAGCTCTTTATAAGTATCAGGAGCAATTTCTCCTAATAGTTTAATGCCTATTAGTCACATGTGAGATGTGATCCTCCTTCTTCCCTACCTCTGCTCCCCAGTCCCCCTACTCTAACAATAGAATATCCACTGGCAACACCAGAGCAAGTCAGAATTTGAAGAGTTTCAAACATCACCTGGCTCAGGTCCCTTGGTGATCTGAAGAAGACATGTTAGAATTGGCACAAGGGCCTGAGCTCCGCATCTGCACAGTGATGCCAGGCATCCTGCCGTTGCTATGTTCTTCCTTCATACTGTAGCAGATACCCCACATGACAGGTGTCTCCAAAGGGTCCTGAGTCTATTCTTGCTTCCTCTTACAAACAGAACCTTTTGGGTTTTGGTGAGATATAGTACATGATTACCCAGCTGGAGATAGTATTTCCCAGACTGCTTTGTGACTAGTTATGGTCATACAATCAAATTCTGACCAGTGAGTTATGGTTGGTTCCAGATCAGACCACCCTGGTGTTTATCCCTCCCTCCCTCCACGCTCTTAAACCCCGGTATGAGGAAGAGCCAGATTTACATCACTGTATAAAGATGAGGGACAACATCCCAGCGGATGACAGAGAAGAATCCTGGATGAGCCCCCAGGGACAACACAACTCATTTCCTCTACTACCTATCAGCTCAAAGTGTTTTGGAAGAGAAAAACAATGTTTACCCTTTTAAAGTTAATGTTTTAATTTCTGTTAAAGCACCCAAACCTATATCCTAGCTAGAACTTGCCATGAACATTACAGGACAGCAGTTCCCTCTGTTGGGGAGGGGGTCTTCCTCCACGGGTGTGATAAATAAACACCCTCCTTCTGAACAGCTTACGATGAACAGAAACCTCACCATTGACTAGCTTGAATGTTACTCCTACATATGCTGAAAATGAGACACGATCATGATGACCCTCATCCTTTTGGAATTTTATTCCATGTCTTTATCTTAGATAATTCATGTACTCAAGAAAGTGGCTTATCTGCAGGTAACAGAAAAGGCTGGTTAACACAAAGAGCCTTATCAACATTCTTGGTAACAAGTCAGTGTTTGGACATCCAGTAACTCAAAGGCATCACTGGGAAACCAAGATCTCTCTGTCTCCTTGTTCTCAGGAACCCTCTGTCTTTGTCCTGGCCCTATCCCACTTCTCTCAGGGTCATAATATGGCGACCATATTCCCAAGCATCACAACCATATCTGCCAGTTTGCAGAGGCAGAAGGGCAAATCTTGTGGATCTCTACTCAACTAGAAGCAAGGAAGCCTTTCCCAGAAGCACCTCCAACAGACTTGCCCTCATGTCACTGGCAGAAGTGTGTCACATGCCCAGGGCCACACCAACCACTGGTATGAGGAACAGACCACAGTGACAAGGAGAAAGCAATCAGGATTCACCTCTCAGTACAGCCCATACACGAAGGACAGGGTGGAGGCCAGAACAGAATCAGGATTCTATGAGGAACCAAGGAACAAAGGGATTTCTGTGACCACCCACAACTGCAGAAGGCTGACCACATACACAATTATTCTAAAAACTTATTCACAAACTCAGTCATCTGATGATGGTACTGGTACTTTTCAGATCTAGTAATCAAAGTGCATACAATCACAATTATATGGTTAAAAACCATCAGTGCTGGTTTGCTCAGGTATAATTCAGTCATGACAAATAGCAGAGCAGGAGCCTGTAGCTTGCCTATGTTCTACTAACAAGACCTTTTATTACACATTTTATATGTTTTAAAAATACGTGGCATGAATTATTTATCTATAATTTCTTTCCAAAAGAAGATTTGTAGCTCTTGATGATCTGCAGATTTAGTATTTTTAAATCTATGAAATATTAAAGACTTTTTTTTTCTTCATTTGTGAACTGTACGTTCCAACCACTTTCTCCTTTGAAGTGTTTTTCCAGGACAAAGGTGTCAAAGTGGTAGATGATTTTTCAAGGCTAGAACACACTGAAACAACTAATTTGTCAAGCCAGAATTTTCACTTTTATGTACTCTTCAGTTATTTTTTCTGACATTTTGAACAAGTCTGTGTTCCATCCAACTCTTCTACATTGCTCTTTCTTAAATTTTAGAAGTAGCTGCATCTGAAACTGACATTCTTATTTTAGAATCTCAAGACCAACTCTAAGTACTTCAACAAAAAGGATAACATGCACTTGGCATGATTTACTTACCACAAAGCCATTTTAAAAATATAACTGTTTTTTTTCAATTTTATTTTGCAAGCAAACTATGTCAATTAAAAGTTTCTTAAAATGTCAAGGAAAGCACAAGAGGATTAAATAGGCAGGCTGAAAAAACTGGGAAAAGCGAGTGGTGTATGATGAAGACTTGCATGATAAAAGTCACATATTTTAAGGCAAAAGAACTTTCAAAGCCCTGGGATGCACAGATGTGCAATGTGAGTCAGGCACACAGAACAGCACAGGTTGCCAAGGCCTTCTGATACCTACTTTTTCCTTTTCTGGGGCTGGTGGTAGTGGTGGTATTTGGGAGTGAACTCAGGGCCTTCACACTGAATGAACTGTGCTCCCAGCTCTTTTTTTTTTTTAATTTTGAGATAGGTTCTTGCTAAATTACAAAAGTGCCTTGACTGGAATCAAACTTATGATCCTCCTGCCTCAGCCTTCCAAGGTGCTGAAAATACAGGCTGGCACCACCACACCTGGCTCTTATTCTTGCATTTCAGTATTATGCAGAGATAGGATTTTGCTCTGGACAAATATGGTGTGGGAAACTCATGCCTGCTGATGCAAGGCCTTTTGCCTGATAAGTCCTATTAAGTTGGACTTACAGAGCTTCACATTCACTTACAGAGCTGTGGCAAAGCCCTGTGCTCACTGATGGCCCATTCTGTGAGCTGATCAAGATAAGGTGTGGGACACTAAGTATTTTATAGATTACTACCCTGGCCCGTGTCGGTGGCAGGAACTCCATGGCCTTTAAATACTTAGTGGAAGGTGGGTGCTGTGGGCGTCAGTACACCATGAACCTTCTGCCCATCGAGGGGTCAGGTGTAGGTGCCACCTGTTGGGTAGGCCAGGCTGATGTGGGAGACCTGTAGGCGCCTCTATGTGTTGAGACCCAAGAGCTTCCTAATTCAAATCTCAAAACAAGTTTTAAAATTATTTTTGGGGACTCCTTTGCACTTATAATAAAGTGACAAGTAAAGCAAAAATAGAGCTAAGAGTACTGTGACACAGATTCTCAGATGTTTAACTTGGGAAGGAATATGAATTGTTATCTAGTTCTAGTTCCCTGCCAATAAAGTGGGGGATAATCCTGTTATAAGCTCCAATGCTTGGATTCATCCTACATTAAAGGAATGAAGTACAAGACTCAAATTCAATGGTGCTTAATGAAGAAGCTGTGGACGGAAGTAATTTGGGAATGCAGAGCAATGGGTAGCTGTGACCTTGGTTTATTCACCTGTTTCCACAAATGTAAACTAAGTAAGCAAGTACTTATTCAGTATTATCAGCATAAATTGAGTTTCTTAGTATGCATAATAATCAGGGCCAAGAGTTCTCCTGCACAGTGCAGGGGCTTGTTGTGGCAGCCATCTTTCAAGGTCTGCTGCGTTAATGGCTGGACATCATTCTGTGTGGTATAAAACACCACAGCGGGTGGAAAATTTGTTGTAGATTCTGTTTTGATACTTAGTGTTGTGAACTCTGTTAATCACAGGAAACTGATTTTGTCTGTGATAATCAACCACAGAGTGTCATAATACTAATCTGGGTATAAATGATTCAATTAGGATAGAGACTCATGCTTCTCTCTTTGAGACAGGAATACACCTGAAAGCCTTCTTTTGTAAGGTAAAGATTCTAACAGATTAATTTAAAAAGGTAACACAATCTCCCTAAAAAGAACTATCTTCTATAATTTTCCCTGGCCCTCTAGCAGTTTCCTACAATGTTCCAGGGATGTCAATGCCTCCAAACCCATACCTTCTGATCCAGCTTTACCTGAAGCCCTCACACTGTGTCCCCCTGACTCCTGACATCTCTCAGGTCCACAGAAGAGCCTCACTCCTTATGGGGGTGGAGTCTGTGTCCATGCACATTTGTCAAGGAAGTGGGACAGCAGGAGAGTTGCCTGAGGTACCAGTCTACAAGGGACATCAATGTCTCCCACAAGACAGAACCTGGAGTGAAGAAATTTATGTCTCTTGAGGGCTGCTTGGGGAAGGGGAGAGAGGTGCAAGGCCCAAGGGACACTGGTGAGTGGGTACCCAAGCCATTAGATTATCTCCTTGGAGGGGCTGGGGATTTAGCTCAGCGGCATAAGCCTGCCTTGCAAGCAGGCAGTTGTGAGTTCGATCCCTGGTACCGACAAAAATGAAAAAGACAAAAAAAAAAAAAAAAAAAAGATTATCTCCTTGGGAGGACTCTGGAGGGCTGAAGAAGGCAGGTAGGTTTGAAGTCAAGGCTGAAATGCTCAGAGACCAGAGAATGAGAATGTGGTGGTTTTAAAGCAGGTCTACAAACTGTGATACCTCTCATATCAAGAATATTCTAAATTTCCCAGAGCAGACCTTTGAGACTGCCTTGGTGAAAAGAATATGTACAAGTGATGCTACATGACCTTTGAGGAGAGATGCAGATTTACTCTGTTTGTGGTCTTCTGACTCTGTCTCTGTCTCTCTCTCTGACTCGTACTGGAGCCCTGAAGCCACCATGCTGGAGAACCACGTAAGAGGTCACCCACAGACAGGGCTGCCCAGTTGGCCCAGCTGTCCTATCCCCTAGCTGTTTAAGTTCTCCTAGCCCAGGCATCACACATGTGAGTGATGATTCCAGACCAGTTATGACTTGAATAATTGCCATGTGCGACACCTGAGCAGGAAATAGTTGGTTGGGCCCAATCTACCTGCAGAGCATGAGGACAAGAGTAAAATGATGGCTATTTTAAGTTGCTGAATTTGGGATGACTTATTATGCTGTAATAGTGAACTCCATGGGGCTATGAATTTCGCCAATCTCGCACTCTACATTTGTATCCCCACTGCCAAGAATATGGTGGGGCCATCGCAGCTGCTCAGCCAGTACATTTTGAATGAATGAAGAGATGAATGAGCAGAGCAGAGGTTATCGCCACCACGATTACCCTCTATGTCTTCCTCAGCTACCATGCTGCCTCTCCTAGGTCCTCCCACCTTTCTTGCCTTACAGACTCCTGATGATTCATCCATCCCTACTCAAGGTTGCCTTCTCAGGGAAGCTGCCCTTGAACTCTCCTTAAACAGTGACATTCCATCTAACCCTCTCAAGTCACCCTTTCTTGCTCCTTTGTGACACTTCTCGGGACTATCATTTAATCAAATGCCCATACTGAAATTCCTGACTGGCCAGCAGTTTCTTGTGATGGACCTTAAGGCACGTGACACCTGTCCACAAGTCCACAAGCATGTCTAAAGATGAACAAAGCCTGCCACAGAACAGACTGACTGAATGTCAGAACACTTTTGAAAACTGGCAGCATACACCCAATCTCATGACTAGAAGGTGCTAGTTCTTAGTTATTCTTACTGCAGAGCTGGAATTGACCTCCAGCTGCTAGCCCATCCTCTGCCATGCTTTCCAAACTCATATCTTGGTCATCTGCACCACACAGATTCCAGGAAACCCAAGTGTCTTCTCTAGGTTTACACAGCTAGGCAGAGAAAAGCTAGAATCTGAAGCCCTCTCTTCTGATTTGCTACTTTCATGTTATTTCTACCATCCCACACTACCTAGTTCATGTTTCTGCCAGTGTCAAATGCTCTGAAACCTTCATAAACCAAAATAAAGCCAGGCACTTCTCATAGCCAAACATATAAAACAGGCCATGATTTGTAACATTTAACATAAACTATCCGTATGTAACCAGAGCTTGCAGTGGTATTTCAGGGAACTCCTTGGCAATTACCTAAAGGATGAGCCCCAGGCCAAACATTTAAATCAGATTTTAATTTACTTCTGTTTCCTAGACAGTTCCCATGCCAGCTCTCTGTAGGGAGAGTATGTTCCCTCTGCCTTTCTTTCTTTCACATTACCTGTCATTCCTAGGATCTTTGGAGATCAAGGACAAAAATAAAAAAAGAGCACTCTAGGTGATCTGCAATAGTTCAGTAGGACAGAGACCTTGAACACGGCTCCGGAAACAACATAGTGACTAGAGAAAATGTCCCTGATCTATTGTGAAAGGAAAACAAGGGTACAAAACCATGCATTCAACAACTCCATATATTTTCTTTTTCTTAAATATGTATATGTATGGTATTTTGGGAAACTAGGATGGAGAGAAATACATATTTAAAAATGAGATGAGCTGAGGATTTAGCTCGGCGGCATAAGCGCCTGCCTTGCAAGCTGGCAGTATTGAGTTCAATCCCTGGTACCGATAAAAACAAAAAAGACAAAAAAAAAAAAAAAGTTTAAAAATGAGATGAAATTTCTTACCTTTCAGGCTGGCAAAAAATAGTAAGATTATGCTTTGCGAGCCTCTAAGAGAATGAACTCCTTCCATGCATTGTTGTTGACAGGGTTAACTAAAATGGTATTCATGAAAGGGAACAACAAACACACACATTTGTTTTAAAGCAAATACACACCTTTTGCCCAATGAATTAGTATTTTGCACATCTATCCTACAAAAATGTTTCCCTGTGGATACAAAGCACTAGGAATCAGTATAAAAGTTCAAAAACAACCGAAATGTTCATCCATCAGGGAATGGTTGGAATATTAGTTTGTCTACATGATGGGATATGATTTCAGCCTTAAAAAGAAAGAAGAGAGAGACAGAGAGAAAGAGAGAGAGAGAAAGAGAGAGAAGTGGGCTTAGGTATAGATGTGACCAAACCCCTAAGAAATCCTACCAAGTTAAAAACAAAAGAAAGAGAAAAAAAAATAAATATTAAAAACAAAAGAAAAAGAGCGAAAGAAGCAGTACCATCTTGCTAAAACTTATATTTGCTTAGCTTGGCACATATATGTAAATTTTCAGGAAATATGTAAGTTGATAGCTCCCAAAATAACAGTGTTCATTTCTGTCATGGAGTGAGAATACTTTTCAGTACTTACACAAGCTTTTAATGTTTGTATAATGTTGTGCACAATGTAAAAAATCAGATTAGTACTAGGAAAACATGATACTGTTAAGACAGAGACAAGCTACAGTACAACACATGCAGTGTGATTGCGACTTATAAAAATAAGGAGTATGTTACAAAAACCTTGCTTGAGGCAAAGGTGGGAGTAGGATTTTTTACTTGTATACTGTATAGAATTTAGGTTATGAGTGATTATGGTTGCAACAGTTACAGGTAATCTTAATCTTCTTTTAAACAACTGCAAGATGGGAGACTGGCTTACTATTCATCAAGAAGGCGGTAGGCTCTTGAAAGACTAATTTCTCAGGTTTTTTTTTTCTGCATGTCTCGTATTTTCTTAAACATACATCTATATTTTTTTAATTGGAGAAAAGGCTATCAACTCTATTTAAATTATTTTTAAGCAATACAATTAGGCAAGATCTTACTAGGCAAGCACATGATAAATTATAAAGAGACCAGTGTTTTCAAAACAGTATCTCTTTCAAAACTCAAGGCAACACGGAACCTGATGTGTAATTCAGATAGCAGTTGAACTGCTCAGGTTTAAAGAGAGGGATCTTGTGCCTCACTAAGTGGTAGCCCCATCCACCTGCAGTGCGCAGGGCTCCAGGAATGCGTGAGAAAATGTAGGTGCACACTGAGGATACAGGGCCTGGGGCTGGAAAATGAGGAGCACTGTGTGCTAGGGTGGCCAGAGAAGGCTGCCTGAGAGGCAGGCAGTGTCTGAAACTCAAAGGGCGAGGGACCTCGGTGGGTCTTCCTGAAGTGCACAGGGCACAAGGTCCACCCCTCTGCGCTGGGGCAGGCAGACAGGCCTTATGTAGTGATTCATTAGGAAACAGAGTAGAGGTCAGCTGGGGCCATTCTAGGTTCCTGTAGGAGTAGGAACTACAGCCAGTTTTGGGTCACATGGCTGACAGGATGAAGGTGTTATAGAAATGTCACTCTCAAGCTGCTGATGGATACACTACCGCATTCCCCACCCCCCACTCCCCGCATGACAAGACATTGGCACCAAGAACACAGCCTCCAACCTTCTGGATTCTGACATTGGTTATACAACTGTGCTGTGTGCAGTCAGACGATGAGGCTGGGTAGGCTGTGGTCCTCCTATCCTCAACCACACTCCAGGGGTGAGGGGCTGGGGTTCCCGAGATTCAGACCTTATACCCTGCCATTTATTTACCAGCTCAGGCAAGGATTGTTGTGACAATTATGTTTATTTATTAAACAAATATTTACTGAGCATCTACTCCCAGCCAAATACAGTGACTGAAGCTAGGGGCCAGGAGACCAAATCAGCCCTAAACTCCTGCTCTCGTGGAGTTTACAGGCTAGAGGAATGTGTCATTACTTGCCTCACGGAGTTGCAGAGGGGACTCAATCAGCTATGTCCTGGGAAGCACTCTGGACGGTAATAATCTTTCTTCTCATTATTATTCACATTTCCTACAGAATTTATTACCAAAAAGGCATTCAAGAGCTATTTAATCAGCCCTTGGCTTAGACTAGAATAAAGGTTCTTTACTCTGTACTGCCAAGTCCACAGTAATAAACACAGCAGCTGGGAGGCAAAATGAAGGAAATCACCCTTGGGGCCATTTGTCACAATGAAGGGAGCTGAGAGATTTGCTGAACTTTGGTTCAGCCCTCATTTCCCTGAGGCAAGGAAGTACAAAGCTGGCTACCTCAGACAGCAGCTCACCGTAGTCAGCTGAGGTCTCCCACCATGGGACAGAGCGCGGAGGGACTGCAGGCCAGCTCTGATGGATCCTGCTGAAGACCCATCCTCTGCACTCAGCATAGCCTGTGGCAAAGTGAGCAGTACAGTGGGTGTCAGGGTTAAATGTCTACTTCAATGTGGCCATGGGGAAGTGTGTCATGAGCCTGAGGCCAAGGTAGACAACAGGCACAACCGGGGGCCACCTTCCTAGCGAGTGGCCAGAGGTACTGGTATAAATCCAAGGAAACACTGTAAGCCAACTTTAGAACCACATCCCCAGTGCTCCAAGAAAGCACTCCGTCAAAAATCTCACTGACAACCATCCTGATATACGATGACAGTTCCAGCTTTCCTCACCAACCTCATGCTGATGCTCTGGTGCCAGACTATTTTTACAGCCTGAGTAATGCCTGGGCAAAGGACCAGGCAAAACTTGGAGACACAGGGGACACAGGGACACAGCACGAGAGGCGATGGCACAATCGACTAGGCCCATATTCTCTCCAGCTTCCAACAGCAAACCGTTTAGAGCAGGGTCCCAAACAGCAACCAAGCCCTTCTCAGACTCTGGCCTGAGTTACTATGCAACCTCACGGCTCAGGGCCAGGTCTTGAATTGAATTGGGGCTGTAGCCTTATCTGCCTTGGCCACCTCAGGTCCTCAGCACAGCAGTGCTAGATGCTGCTCGTGGCCACCACACCCCACCCGCCCAGCTCTGGCACACTGTGCAGCAAGAACCTCGCATGCCCTGTAATCACATGGCGGTGTGCTCAGCTCACTCTCTTGGCCCAGATGCCCTCCTGACCTGCTTAATTTCTGCTCCTCAAATAGCACCTTTCATAGGAAGCCTCTAATGCCAAGGCTGAGGGATACCCTCTTCTACTAAATAACCTGAGCCCCCAGAGCCTGCTCCTCCCACAGTACTCATCCTTGCCCACATCCCCAAAGGCTGATCAGACAGACTGGAATATTCAGCAGAGCTCAGCAAATGTGGAGAGGGAGGGAGAGAGGAGGGAATGCAAATGGACGCCATGGGTAGAGAAGCCCCTCGACAGTAACTTACAACAAACTGGAGAATAACAAACTACAGCACAACAGATTAATGGATCACATACCAATGTTTACTAGAAACATTAGCAGGAAATAGTAGGAAAACACTTCTCAAAGAATTAGAGTGAGACTCAGACAACAGTCACTCTTTGACGTGTCCCTTCTTTCCCTTTAGATGTTAGAGGGGTGGGGGGTGAAAAGAAAGAGAAACTGGAATGCTGGGTGGGCACCTGATGGGTTTTAGGTGAGGAGCTCTTGCAGGATCCTCTGGCCTTGGGGAGCTGAAGCCATTTCCCCAGGGTAACCTGCAACTCTGAGGCGATTCAGCCAGGACCCATCCCCATGTTAAGAACATGCCCTGGGTCAAGAAAGAAGTACATACAACGAGGACCTTCCAGTTTCCTGCCAGTTCCGAAAGGTGGAAATAGAGCAAAGATTGAAGACAGACGATATCCTGAGGATGCCCAATACTTATGGCTGGAGCTTTATTAGCCAGCCCAACCTTTCCTTATAATGGAAGACAGTTCCAGTTATCCTCAATATCCTTCTTCCTTGCTGAGAGGATCTTGATTTTGGAGGGGACCATGTATGTAGCAGAGACCCTGTCCTAGGCACAGGGTTACAGCTTCCTTGTGGGAGGTGTGGCCAATGAGATGTCTGGGGTGGTGATTCTTACCTCTGAGACAGCCCCCAAAATCCTGCCACATGCCAGCCCCCATGTTCCCTCCTCTTCCAGTGACTGGTACAAATGAACGTGGCAATGTTAGCAGCCAGAGTACCTGTATCACCCCTAGAGGAAAGCACCCCGCCACACACACACACACACACACACACACACACACACACACCACATACACACACCCTTCAGGAATAGCCAGCTGAGACTTGTGGAAACAAAAATTAAGTCCCTACCACATTTGAGTAGTGAAATATATTTGATTTGTTTGTCTCAGCAGCAAGCCTTCCTTAACGTGTTCTGCTAAATATTCACATAGACCTTTAGCTGAGAGCAAGCATGTCATAGTTTTGGCCTTGAACAGCTCGGGCCTTGAATTTCAGTAGTTTAAAAATGAGTAAAGATACGCTAGGTGCCTATTAAGGAAACTGAGTATGGGTTTCCCTAGGTAGAGTGGTAGAGTGCCTCAAAGGAGGCAGAGAAGCACCCTAGTTTCCAAAGCAGTGATCACAGTGATCTGCTTGGTGTCTTGGGGAAATGTCTGTTTCCTGACAAAAGATAGCAGTGTGACTCACTGGCAGCTCCTCTTTTCTAAAGCAGACATTTTGCCATCATGAAAAGGGGCAAAGAGAACAAAGGTGTCAGTCCAGACCTCAGCTGCTAACACTGTAACTTCCTATCTTCAGGCATCTTGTTACATAAGGAAAACAAAGCCCTAATTGCATACGTCTCCAATGGGGAGCTTTCTGTTACTTGCAGCTGAATGTACTCATAACTGGCATGCTTTGCATTGTTCATCACTCATTCACTCACCCTTCATTCAGGTATATTTCAGATAAGATGGGTGTGCCTAGCAGGGGACAGGCCCAGGAGTAGACTAGAATGCAGGAGAACAGATGCTTCAGTGACAAGATGTCTCAGGGGAGTGTAAGCCTAGGGCCACAGGCCTGCACAGAGTTCTTGACTCCCTTTCTGGCTCCCAATCCCCAGGGTAAACACATCCCAAGCTAAAAGCAACTAGAAAGAATGCGCTGTCTTCAGCCAAGCCAACTGCAATTACTTACTGTAAGCAGACGCTAAACACCATCAATTAATGCAGCTGCCTCAAGATAATCAGCAGTCATTAAAGCAAGACACACAGAAAGAGAAAATCAAAAATCATACGCTGCTAACTTAGAAATGCCGAAGATTACGTGAGCATGGATGAGATCGGCTTGCTCAGATCTTCCTGCCTGCTGATGTTAGTTGTCTCCTAAAATATATTTTTCAAAAAAACAGTCATTTTTCACCTTGAAGATGGAACTACAAAAAAAAAAAACAAAAAAACAAAAAAAAAACCAACCATCTATACTATGACCTTTGACCATAAATGCTCAAGCTTTGATTTTTCAGGCCTGTGTTTCCATTAGGGGCTGGGATAGAGACAGACAGATTGGCGACAAGAGAGGACCTTGGGTAGGAAATCAAGAGACAACTGGAACCAGATAAGTTAGAGTACTTGGCGGGGGGAGACTCTGTAAACTAGAGAAAAGATGTCTCCCTTTTAATTCAATTCTTCCTACATACAAAAGAATGGCATAATTTGCCATTTCTTTACTTTCTGAATATAGGGCATCACTTAAAAAAAGCGATAAAACTTCATTTATTTTGAATTTCAGTAGTTTAAAAATGAGTAAAAATAAGCAGGGTGTTCACTTAGGGAACTGAGCATAAGTTTCCCAAGGTAGAGTCCAGGGTATGCTAAGCACGCTCAAAGGAGACAGGGAAATGCTCCAGCTTCTGCAGGCCTGTGCCAGCTCCGTGACAGAAGGTGCTAATCGGGCAGGCTGTCACGACAGAGCTTCTCTGTAGGCTACATGGAGGAAGTGAGGATGAGGTCACAGGGCAGGAATGGCTTTTCCAGGACAGTTAGTAAACCCAAGCCTATCAACATAGGCTTGTGGGTCAAGCAGATTCTGGCTATGGTAGACTCAGGAAACCTGCGAGACTGGCTTCTTGTCACTGGTTGGTCCCCTACGTGCCCACACTGCAGCTATACCAGTTCTTGCCCTGAGAACCGGGTCTCTGGTGGTATCAGAGGTTTGTAGAGCTGCTGAAGAGGTTGTTTAAACGGTGCCCAGGGCAGCATTCTGTCAGGTGGGACTAAGAATAGCAGTGCCACATCAGGTGAGTAAAGTCTGAATCCATGATCTCTCGTTACACTTCCCACTCACAACCCACAGTCAAGAAAGCCAGTTAATGGGCAGGGATTTAGCTCAGTAACATATGTGCCTGGCTGGCAGATACAAAATCATGAGTTCAATCCCCGGTACCAAATAAATAAATAAGTAAACAAAAGAAAAGCCAGTTAAGACATTAAGCACCGGCTTGTGTCAGACACAGACCAGTCAAAATGAGTGCCTGTGCAAAAAGGCAGACAAAGCCACATCACAGTATGTGTGATCACCAGCTCCCCATTTTCCCCCCTATCCTGGTCAGCCCCTTCTGGGCCACAATCCAGCCTCTCAAGGCCATAGCAGGTGGTCAGAACCAGCGAGTACCTGGAAATATGTCAGCACCGAGTACCTGGAAATATGTCAGCACGGCCACATGTACCTTTCACTGTGACTATCAGATCAATATCCTTTGCTGAAGAGACAGAGACCATATGTGTTTTGTTTATTATCCTCTATCTATCACTTCAGTGCAGCTGGCTTTACTTAAAACATATTTGGAAGAGCTAATGAACAGCAATAGTAGCTTACACTTTAAAAGGCATGAACAATACACTAGACATTGTTCTAAACTGTGGTCATATACCTATCTTGTCATATACTATCTCATGTCAGCTTTGCAAATAGTGTTACCATCAGGTATTATCACCATCCCAATTTTACAAACTGGAAACTAAAGCACAGAGGAATTAAGTAAGTTCCCTAAGGGTACAAGGCTAGTGATCGTAGATCCAGGATTCAAAGCCAGTGTGGCTTCAGAATCTACACCAGGCACACTCAACTTGTGGGCCACAGGTTGTTCATGCCTGATCCACACTTCCAACCACTGTACGGGGCTGAATATACAAACAAACAGGCACTGTGGTATTAGGGAGTCACCAACAGAACCTCTGACACCCACAGACCCTGAGGAAGCCTTCTGACAGGGCTTGCAGGCCACAAGACATACACTGTTTTCATTTATTCGGTTTCAGAAAACCAGTATCTACTTTTACCCTAAACTGAAGACCACATGTATTATGTAACTACCTTTGTTTATCATGTAACTGTAGCAGGAAATTTCAAATTTATTCTCAATTCAAGAGATCTGAATTCTAAAGGAAGCCTTTTAAACTCCCAAAGTCCACTTCTCCATTTGTAGGTAGATTCTAGACCAGTCAAAAGGATCAAACAAGATCATGGTCATAGTTGCCTATTTATGGTAAGGTACTATAGAAAGACAATGTAAGATCATAATAATATATTAATTATATTTCAGAGGTTCCACACTTAGTAATTTGTACTCGTCAAAGTTTGTATGTTTTTTTGGTCTATTCTTTTAAGAATGTTTAGGTTTTACATCTCTCAATGTTTTAGTAATGGTATTTAAAGCATAATGGGATTATTTCTGAGTTTCTAAGTATTTGTGCTATAGCTCAAGGCCAGCCTGAGCCATATGGCAAGACCTTGCCACAAAAAGGCAAAAAATAAACAAACAAATAAATAAAATAAAAATAAATATTTCTCTTATAACTTTAATTACTTTTTTCTACTGTAATGTAATTGCCTGTTTCATTTTGGAAGCCTAAAGAGCTACCAACACAGTTTTATTCTACCTTCAGGTTCTCCAATATTTGCAGACGACAAATTAGCAAGCAAGAGCTTTATTTTCTTTTGTAGTTAAAATGTTCAAAATGATATTGTATCTTCGGAGATGCACTATCATTCATGACACTGGATCCAAGAATGAAGCAGGCTTAGTAGCACAAGATGTGGTTTTGTTGGTTGGAAAGATTTGTGTCTCTAAATAACTGAGGGGTAGGACAAATAGCATTCAAATTATTTGTAAATGTGACATAAATGATGGCCCTCCCCACAATCAGAAATGCAGAGGAAGAAGGGGGAGTGAATGGGGAGGCCAAAACCGGATGCAAGAACTTTTACTTTAGTCTGTTTTCTAAAGCTCTGGTTTCTATGCTAATTGTCACTCTCCCTAAGGAAGCTGCTCATACAAAGAGTTACAGAGGGCAGTGAACAAGTGACCAAAAGATGCCTTGCATGCAGCAACATGAATGTGTACACTGGGGAAAAACTACAAACAGAGCATTTTAAAATTCCTAGAGTCTCCATTACCAGAAGTTTAAGGGTCCCAAGTTCTCTAGCACAGAATTTCCAGTACCGTTGCAGGCCCCCAACATGCAGATGGGGGGTGGGGGTGGGGGGATGGGGAGATGGGTGCATGCATGCGTGGTGCCCCAGCCTACAAACGGTAAAGGCTGCCTCCTCCTGTGTGCAGGAATTACTCCACAGGGCTTGGCCAATTATTTTTCAATGTTTTTTAATCATTAACTTCTTCCATGCTCTTGGGATTGGTCCAACCTTTAGTAGAGATTGATCTTTTTACCAAATCCAGGGGATTCTTCAACCAAAGTCCGAGAAGGGTCACAGGAGCCTACAGGTTAAAGGATGGAAGCAGGGAGGCTGGGGTCTGTGGTTCAGTTAGACGACCATGGCCTTCCTGCTTTCAGATGCGGAGCAGACCCTACGATTCATTCTGGGTTCACAGGCTCCTCTTCATGGCTGCCTGAAATAGTTCCAGGTTGAGGGGTTCACTGGGCTCTATTCTAACTCCAAGGCTGCCTAGCAGGTCCAGGAAGTGGTCCTCCATCCCACTAGGAGGCTGCTCCCCCTTCTTCATTTACTAATTGCAGGTGCACAGACCCTCTCTGCTTGTCCCTCTGCCAGGTGTGAGGTGGCTTTCCCAGGTCAGACTCCAGACCAATCTGGCTCAAGTCACTGCTTCCGAAGGGGCACAACCCTCACACAGAAACTTAAAACTTAAAATAGCTCAGTGCCCTTCAACTCTGCCAACTCAGCCTTGACTGGATTTTCTGGACTTCTAAAAACCAGAACGGTGGACTCTGCAAACCTTATTTCAGGTCACTGTGGGGCTGTTTTGCTTACATCAGTGACTTTGTTCTATCGATAATGGCTTACTCCAGAATGTGGGCGTACTTCCTTACCCCCCAGCCAAAAGTCCTGTCCCTGAGCAGGTTCTGGATCTGAAATCTCCTTTTCTAAGACCTCAAATATTTCCCCATGCTTTCCCCTCCCCTCTCCAGAGAGTAACATCTCTCTCCTTTTCTCCCTCACTCACAAACTGCAGGCATTAATTAAACCTCTTCTAGAAAACAGATTTTCACCAGCTGCAGGAATTCTGGGTTACAGCCAGACCTGAAGACAGAGAGAGTCTGGGTAATAAAGATAAGCCTGTGACAGCCAGGGGCAGTGCAGGTTCCCACATCCACTCTGGATTCTAGGCTCACCCAAATTCCTACAAAAGGGGGTGTGGGCACCCCTAGCCCCAGCTTTCAGTTGTACTTCCTCAGGATGGCTTTTCACATAGGCAGAAGGGTTGGACTTTGTTCCACCTGCCACCGGGGCATGGCCACCTCTGACAGACCAAAGCATGTCCCCAAATACCAGCCTTCTCCACCCCCAACTAGAGCTACAAGTCACATCACTGGATATGTGTAAGGGGTACCCTTCAATCTCCATAGGAAGCTTGGGGATACGTAGGACCCACTGGAGGAACACACTGCAACCTGAAGGGGCTCTGTGAGTAACCTTGACCCCCCTATAAGCTTCTTCCATCAGTGGGCAGGGATGAGATGCACAACAGGGATGAGGCCACAGCTTGTGGCCCTGGTGGACTCAGCTCTCTCAGTGGGCAGCGTTAGTACCTCTTTAGGGTGCCCTTCGCCCTCCCACTCCTGCTTCTGGGATGAAGATAACTGATTTCCTTCCAGGAAGTTCTGGAGTCCCTGTTGAGTTACAAATTCAGCTATTAGAGCCTGACTTGCATACTGACACCCTCGCCCATGAGTCTGCCTCTAATGAGGTTTTTATGCTTTTAATCTGTTGAGTTTAAGGGTAATATTTTGAAAAATGTACGAAACAGGAAAAATGGGTTATAGACTCAGACTGACTCAAGAGGGGAAACCTACTTTCTTATTCAACAAACACTGAATAAAATATTAGGCAGGGAGTGCTAGGCTGGGCCCTGGGGAGATGGTTCCACCCCATCTCTGAAGATGCTCCTTGCCAGTGGGGATCTGACAGTAAACAGCTCATCACAGTGCGGAGCACGGCAATGCCCATGGGAACTTACAGACACTCAGTGCGACCCTGTTGAGAGTCTGTCCAAGACTAAATACTTATCAAGTCAGTGGTAAAGCAATACTGAGCTAATCATGAGTCAAGCAGATCAACAGATAAGCATCAGGATAGTTCCACAAATGCTCAGAGTGCTGTGCCCTGAAGGCCAGGCGGCCCACTCTGTCCCTAGTACCCAGTCATAGCCTTCCAGGGTGTCAGCGATGATGGGCAGGCCAGGAGCCAACCCTGAAAACGAAACACTCCCTACAGCCTTTCCTCAAGCAGACAAGGAATTCAATCCAAGATTTAACGAAAGCCTGGAGAAGGGATGAGGTGCATGCACACATTGGCTTCCAGGCTGTCACCAAGCATTCCCACCGCTCTCCAGGGACCAGGAGGCTCTCCAAGCCATCTGCCTTAAACCCTCTTCCCACAGATGTCGGGCTGGGCACCAATACCTTTGAGGAGGAGGAGCTGCTGCCAAACCCCCACCACCGAAGTCACTTCCCTTCCAAAGGGTGGGCAGTGCTCAGCACTGTCTGCTCCAACTGGGGGGGGGGGGTACATCTCAGCCCTGCTGCAAAGAGCAACAGTGTCCCACGTCGTGGAACTCTCCCAAAGTGTCCCTGCGCCATCCATCCCACACTTTTCATTCACACCCCATCTGACTCCGCGTCCCTCTTCATTTTACTTGTTGAATGCATAGAAAGCATTCTTGTCTTTTCACACACACTGGGCACCCGGTCCAGTTCACCACGATGTCCCTTCGCAACCCAAAGACTGCGGGAAAATAAAGCTCCCCATCCTCCCGCACCGCTCATCTTTACCATGCATAGGTACAACCTGAAAGCCAGATGCAACCGCCAAGAAAAGCAACCTGCTCTAAGTCGGTCCATTTTTCCCCCAGCATAGATGGCTTCTTTTAAAAATCGCGACATGTACAAGTTCACCAGCAAAAGCAACACGGTGGGGTCTTAGCCTGGGCGCTGAGGAAGGCTGGCGTGCGCGCGGAGCAGTCCCTCCAGGACCGCACAGGTAGCTGCCACGGGCGCCGGCCCACTCCACGGAAAGGCCGCAGGGAAGTTGCGGCCGCTTTCTTACCTGCAAGCCAGCAGGTTCAGGGACTCCCCAGGAAGGGAATCCCGGGAGCTTGGATTCCAGATGGAATCCGGTGACACAGCGCGGGGGCTGAATGGGACCGGGCTAGGGCTGCTGGATGGTGGCACGGAGAGTGGGCAGCTGGGCTGCGCGGCGCGGGGGCTGGAGAAGGCAAGGTCCCCGGGGGGAGCTAGGCGGGGGCGACGCGTGGGGACGGCGCGGGGGATTTGCTGGCCAGTCTGACGGCGCCGGGCCCGGAGAGGGGGGCGCGGGGGAGTGGCCTGGGTAAACGGCTCGAGTGCGGGCTGGGGTCTGCCCAGGAGCGGGGAGGGAGCTCAGTGGCCCGGTTCCGACCCGATGCTTGGAAGCCCACCCCAGCCTCCCCACCCCTCTCTCACCCGCGCATGCTGGGGGACACCCCGCCTCCTAACACCGGAACCTGGACGTCCGCGCGGCTCAACGACCACGGCACCCACGCCGGTCAAGCAAAGTACTCACCGCTCCTGGTCCCGGCCCAGCTCCGCCGCCGCGGCCCGGCTCGCCGCCCGCTGGCAGCTCGTCCGGGCGGGAGGAGAGGCGAGGGCGGCGCGCACCGGGCGCCGGGCCGCGCCGGGAGCCGCAGCGCCCCCTGCCGACCTCGGCCCGCTCGGGGATCGGCCCGCCGAGCACAGGTCGCCCTCGAGACCGCGGGGCGGCGCTGGGCGGAGGGACTGCGCGGCCCGAAGGGTTTGGGAGCGGAGGTTCCCGGGGAGGCCAGACGCGGCCCCGGACGCGGGCGAGTGGTCGGAGCGCCTGGTGGGCGAAAGCGCGCGCTCGGAGGCTCCGGGGCCGCGCCGCCGACCCGCAGGGCCTTGTGCGTCTCACAAAGCCGGGTTTGGGCTCAGGGAGTGCGTGGACGCGCGCCCGGGCCTGGGGACAAGGATACGGCCCGACCCCGATCTGGTGTGGATGCTTTCGGGCTGCGTGTCTGGTGAGGCACCGCCGGCTCCATTGTCAGGGTGGGCGCGTGCGTTTAGAGTCAACTGTGGACCCAAACTGCCCTGATCCTCGCCACCACGCCACCCCTCCCCAGGCCATCGCACGCTTCTCTTCCGGCGTGCACCACATCCGGCCCGTGTGACCTAGACCTCGCGGCTCGGGTCTCCAGCCGAGCACCTCCGAAAAGTCGCGGCCGCGCCGTCCCCTCACTGTCCTTCTTTGTGGCGCAGCACTGAAGATCTAGAAGCACTTGCTGATTTCTGTACTGCCCTGTTAGCCTATAGGCACGTGGTTGTATTTTATTTGATCCCATATTTGTGGATCATTTCTTGAAAAATGTTGGGTTAGGGGCTGGAGGTTTAGCTCAGCGGCATAAGCACCTGCCTTGCAAGCAGGCAGTCGTGAGTTCGATCCCCGGTACCGAGAAAAAGGAAAAAGACAAATAATAATAATAATAATAATAATAATAATAATAATGTTGGGTTCCCACTAGTGGGGATTCCAACGAGATTTATGTGAGATGATCTGATCAACAATGATTGTCCAGAAATCCCTGTGTTATCAGTGACTCTTACGTACCTAGCAAGACTCGCCCTGGGAAATATAGATACTGTTTCCCATGATTTATCTTTTTATTCGTGCATATTGCTTATACAGAAAGTGGATTTCTTGCGACATTTTCATGCATTCATATAACATACTTTGATCATAACTATGTCTTCTGTTACCAATTCCTGGCCTCCCCTTTCCCTGATTCCCTTCTTCTTGTCTAATAACAGTTTCACCTCTATTTTTGTGTTCTTATTATCTTCCCTAGATTCCACATGTGAGAGAAAATGTGTAATACTTGTTTGTTGGGAGACAGACTTTTGGAAGGAGCCATCATTTGCCCTCTTTCCTCCTTTATTAATGGAGTGGCACCCAAGTCCACACACCTGCCTTTGACTGTTTACTCGTATTTCCATTAAGTTCCAGTTTTCTTCATGCACCTCCTCTACCCTCTAAATCAGCACATCCCCACCAAATTCTGTCTCTTCTCAGCTCCCATCTTGATTTATCCCTGAGACTTTGCCATTATTCCAGCCACCTAGCCAGACTTCCGCATCTGAACCCTTGATGGTCAGTCAGCCCTGTTCACCTGCCTCTATCACCTTGTATTTCTGAGACGCAATGTTTCCCATTGCCCTGGCCACTGACAGATCTTCTCCATGAGCACGGAACTTGCCAACTGTTCCCTTAAGCATCACCCAAAACCCTAAAGGGTCACTTGTCCACCCCACCTTTTCCCCTTCTTTCTTTTACATTCTCCTGCTTCCAATTTTTCCTAAATTAAACATTCCTCATTGAACAACCAGACTTCCGTTTGTGCGAGTAGGTCATCAACTGAACTGATTGCTAAATAAGGAACTATATATAGTTATGTACATTACAATATTCAGAACAAAGAAATGGTCAAAGGAAACTCCAACTTGATGACTTTGCTTTTATTGCATAACTCTTACCTGCAGTATGGAATGTATAACAACATAAAACTACAGTATTGCATTGTATAGTATAGTCAGCAAAAATTATAATACGGTATAAACAAGGTACACTACAAAAAAAGATGTTTAGGCCCTATAAACAAGATGTACAAGACTATACAAAAACAAACAGCCAAGCTAGTATTTTAGTCATCAAGTCCTTCAATGTCCTTGTTAGTATCATCATCTGACCTATGATCAGGAGATACAGAAGGCTCAGGTAGAGGAGATGGCAAAGTAGAAATAGAAGAACTAAAGGTAAGACTTCTGGAAGCAGCTTTCAAGAAGAATCTTGGGTTTTAAATCTGAGCATTTAGTGGTAAGTTTGATTAGTCATTAATCAGGTAGGTCATTCAATGAGAAATAGCTGTGATTCTAGGCTCTACCTTTTAGCTCACCATCTCCCTCCTCCCCACATAGGTCAGCCAGGGTTCTTTCTGCTGTAGGTGTCTGACAACCCCATGCACCCTAGCTTAAACAAAGAAAATTAATTGGCTTATCAACATGAAAAGCCTGGGGCATATCTGCTTCAATCCTGAACTTAGACTCAGGGGCTCTTTTTTTCCAGCTAAGCTTTTCCCCATGTTTATATAAAAGCCCAGCAGATTCATAGTCCTTTCACTGCACCGACAGCTGGCAGAGGGGCATTGCAGAGCAGAAACTGTTCACTTGATGGCATCCAGGAAGGGGAGAAGAAGAGAGAGAGAGATCATGCCTTCGCTGACTTGCCTCTTTCAAATGGATCCCACTTTATAATAGCAAGTCAGCTATAAGACCTGTACTTCCAAATGCCACCTTTGAGCACTTGAGGTTTTGTGGGACTATGTGGATATAAATCATAACAATCCATCTCTGGTCCCTCAAAGACTCATGTGCATCTCTTTATGCAAAATACGTTTAATCCAACTCTAAAGAGTTGCCAGAGTCCTTACAGTTCTGGTATTGCTGAAGAGTTCAAGTCCAAAGTCGTCTTTGAGATCTAAAGTGCTCTTAGCTGTGAGTCTCGTAAAAATACACTTTTTTTTTTTTTCAAATAGAGAAGAAAGTTAAACACTGCTGACATACAATGGCACAGGGTAAATATTGCTATTCCTCAAAGGGAGGAATGGGACAAAAGAAACCAGTGAAACCAAAGCAAGATCCAGATCCAGCTGAGCAAACATGAAATCCTGCTTCTCAGTGTTTTGAATCCAAGACAAGTCATGGTGAGACATAACTCCAAAGGACTTGGGCAGCCCTGCCCCTACAGCACTGCTGATGCTAGTAGCCATGAGTTCCTTCTTGGGTGTTTTGCCTACTCCTTGTGGCTTTCCTATTCCCATTCCTGGCTTCTTGGATCTCCTGGGGTCTCCACTGCACTTTTAGCATTCCTCACACTGCTCTGTGCACTTTCATCTCAGGGGCACACTGCCTGGTCTCCCAGGCCTCCTGTGAAATCTGAGTAGAAGCCTCCCTCACCCTACAACTCTGATTTTCTTCATGCCTGTAAAACCAGTACTATATGAATGTCCCCAAGTTCTGCCAATAGCACGAGCAGTAACTAGACACCCTTGAATCATGGCTGCACAAGCTTCTGAGTGCCTGGATGGCTGAGCTCTGTGAACCCAGTCCCAGGAAATCAACTCTATGAGTTTCAGTTCTTGCGCAGTGTCCTGGGACCTTCTTCACAAAGCAGTCTTTCATTTTTACGATTTTGAGCCTGTGAAGGGTGACATCTTCCTGGTTTTTGTGATGCTCACAGCCACCTTTTTTATTGTCTAGTTGTAAAATATGTGGCTTCTTTGTAAGGCTATTTTGTTTTTTTTTTTTTTTTTTTCAGCAACCAAGCTCTCTTCTGCTTCATCTTTGCAAGCACTTCTTTTTTGGTGAATATGAAAATTTCACAAATGGGCTTTGTGCCCCTGATTTTCAGTATAACTTTAGCTAAAGGCAGAATGCAGTATCCGTGTTATAACCTGAATGTTAGTCTGCCTTGGAATTTCCTCTGTCAGATTAATTAGTCTACTACCTTCAATTTCAGTCTCCCACAAAATCTTAGGACATAAGCAAAATGCTGTACTTCATACCTAGCTTTTAACAGCTTACCTGTTTTTTGACTTCTGACCAGAATGTCCGATCAAGCTTGATTTACAGCCTTGTTGAGCTCTCCAGCTGGCATCTCCAAATCTTTCCAAATTCCTCCTCTAAACCAGTTCCGAAGATTTCTGAACCATGTGGCTAAGTAGCATCATAGTGATGACCCCACTTCTCTGATACTAAAATCTCTCCTAATCACTTTCGTGTCACTGAGACATAATACATGACATACACAAGTTAAAGAAAAGTTTATTTTGGCTCATGATTTATAAATGTTTCAGTCCGTAGTCCTCTGGTTTTAAGGCAGGACAGCACGCCAGAGGAGCATGGCAGAGGAAAAACTGTTCACCTTATGGTGTCCAGGAAGCAGAGAGATCAAAGGGAGATGGTGTGAGGGGAGATAAACCCTTCTAGGGTACAACCTCAGTGACTCGCCTCTTCTGACCAGACTCCATCTCCTAACAGCAAGTCGGCTGTAAGGTCGCCTTCCAGGATCAATCACCTTCCCAAATCCCTCTCGGGGGACAACTAGATATAAACAGTAACACACCATCTGGCTGGCACTTGGAGAGGCTGTACTGAAGTGTAGCTGACAGTGGAAAGCAGAGTTGAAAGAGGCATCCTTTTGTCATGCTGGAAACTAACAGAACATCGGCTTTGCAAGTTGCATTCCAATGAATCCCCTTCTTTTTCAAGCAAATGAAAATTAGATTTTTCTATCCCTTGCAACCTAGCTAGTAGTACAGTGCCAGGCACACCAATGCCTGCAAAGCAGGATGGTCACCATCGTTATGCACCTGACCTGGTGACTGTAAACAGTAAAAACGAAGCCGTACAGCAACACTGGCTCATGGCCTTCATCTCCTTTCTGTTTTCAGCCTGCTCCTTTGTTCATGCTCACAACTTGATCTCCAAGGAAACCTTCAAAATTCATTGGAAATGGAGCCCATTGGCCTTCTTTTGTTTGCTGTTCTCATTTTTTATTAGTGTGTGTTGGTACAATAAACTAAGTATGTAGATCTTGGGGAGCTGGTCCGTGCCATACCCCACCTTGACACCTCTTACTGCTTCCCACCTTCCTTCCCCATGCCCATCTCTCCTTCCCATCTTTACATAGTCTATATTCCTGTTTTCTATCACTGATCTTTTATTTTGTTCTTTCAATTATTTATGTTTTGGTTTCTCATATAAAAGAAACCATCCTTCTGTGTCTAATTTATTTCACTTAGCACTGAGGCCTTGAGGTGTATCCATTTTCCTACAATTGCCTCAGATGGAACCTTCTATATGGCTGAGCAGTCCTCCATTGTGTATAGGTACCACATTTTTCTAATTTGTTTATCTGTTGATGAGCATATAGGCTGCTTCCAAGATTTAACTACTGTTTATAGTTGTTGTGCTTCTATAAACATGGGTGTGCATGTATAAGTGTAATATCATGTCTTTAATGCTTGGGATTTTCAGAAGAGTTATAGCTGGGTCAAGTGGAATCTCCACTTTTAGTTTTTTTGAAGAATCTCCATACTTATTTCCATAGTGGTTGTGCTAGTTTACATTGCCACCAACAATGTAGAACTGTTCTTTTTGCCCAAACCTCTCCAGCATTTGTTGTTTCCTTGAGTTCTTGGATTATAGCCAACCTTTCTGGAGTAAGATTTGAAATCTCAGTATTGTTTTGATTTACATTCCTCTAATAGCCAAAGAGGCCAAACACATTTTCATGCACCCACTGGCCATTTGTATTTCTTCTTCTGAGAAATATTGATTCCTTTGTTTCTCTTTTTTTGTGGTTGTTTGTTGTTTGTTTTTTTGAGACAGAGTCTTGCAGTATCATTCACACTGGCCTTAAACCCACTATGTAGCCCAGGCTGGCCTTGATTTCAACTGTGATCTGCTTGTCTCAGGTTCCTGAGTGCTGAGATTACAGGCGTGTACCACCATGCCGGGCTGTGTTGATTCATTTTGGTTACCCTTTTAAAAAGTTTGCTCTTGTATTTGGGGGAGTCTAATTGTTTTTATTGTAGTTCTTTATTCTAGCTAGGTATTTGGCTTCTGTCTGAGGAATAGCTGATGATATTTTTTTCTTACTCTGTAGATTGTTTGCTCACTCTGTGGTTATTTCCTTTGCTTTGCAGATGGTTTTTAACTTGACAGATTCCCATTTCTTGATTTTTGGTTTTATTTCTTGTGCCACTGAGGTTCTGTTCAGCAAGTCCTTGCTTATGTTTATATCTTCAAGAGTTTTTCCTATTTTATTTACCAGAAGACTCAGTATTTCTGTTTTTACATCTAGGTCTTTGACCTATTTTGATTTGATTTGGGTGCGGTGAGAGAGATGCATCTCGATTCATTGTTCTGCATGTGGATAGCCAGTTTTCCAAGCACCATTTGTTTAAGAGGCTATCTTTTCTCCAGTGTATATTTTTGGTTTCTTTTTGAAGATCAATGGCTGAAGGTCTTATAAAACTGAGGCTTATCCAAGTCATGAATATTCTGCAACTGTAGATTGTGAGGAGCTAGGAGCAGGTGCCAGCTTTAATCAGTTTTAACCCACTGAGCAAAAACTGCAAATATTTGCATAGCTTCCTATGTCCTGCCCTGTAGACATAATGAAAAAAATGGGCTCTGCCCCCACACTTGGAGGGAGTTTGTCAGGAAGAAGGACAAATAGTCTAAGACAAAGACTAAGACAAAGATGAGAATACCAGGGAGTCCTCTCAGGGAAGAGGGAGCAGAGTGATTTATTTGGACTGGTTCTAATTTCCAATGGCCTGTGCTGCCTGCAATCCCGCCTTATAATAGAACTCACACACCAGCACAAAATATTTCAATTGTGCGTATCACAATACTCCGATTATAAATACTATGTTAAAATTCAATTTTACTATTGATTTTGTTTTTCTGATTATAAAAACTGTGCTCGGGGCTGGGGCTATAGCTCAGCAACACAAATGTTCCATCCCTAGTACCAAAAAAGAAAAACAAACAAATAAACAACAACAACAAACTGTGCCTGTTTATTGCAGAAACTTGAACAAGTACAAAGTGCACAAAATAAACATAAAAATAAAAATGCATGGTAGATATGTGTCAACTCATATAGTAGAAAACACCAAAGTAAGATACAAAGAGGCAAGATAGTCCTATCAAACTTCTAACTCACTCCTGGCAAGGCTTTGGCTTTAGGAAGAAAACTATCCTGCAAAAAGCTAAAGGTTTTTCATAGGCTTTTGCAGAAGTGCTCTGCTCTTTCTAACGCTTGCATATTTTTTTTGAAATCGCCATCCAGGCCTCCCAGCTCCAGGGTGGTCTGTTTTCTATTATTTATGTGTGTATGATTCATTTTGCTTACCACCCTTCCTCCCTGCCCCCAGCAGGGTTATTCTATAAGCCCCTACCCCCTCCTGAGAGCAACTAGGGATGGCACACTCATTTTCCCCATCTATCTGGAGGCAATTTAATTAGAAGGCAAATGTGGAAGAAGAGTACCTAAAATAACCACATTCAATAAGAATAAGAGACGGCCCTGAACCTGACCTTGAGCCAAAATATCATGCACACACACACACAAAACCTGCAGTAATTTGATGACTCATAGGGCTAGGTATTCATTTTTGTTCTGTAAACTCTCAGCCCAGCTGAAAGATGTTTCTAAGAAAAAAGAAAGAAGCAAGCACCAGATGAATTCATACAAAATACATTTAATGATCAGAAAAGGACAACAAGGGCTGTGGCTGTTTCATCTAAACGGTGCCTAGCACACACTAAGTGCTTTATAGAAATTGGATAGGTGGGTGGGTGGACCAAAAGTCCACTTCTCTCATTTTACTATGAGAAGCCCGTGAGGGAGGGATGAGCGGAGACAGGAGCTTGCGGAGCTTTCTGCACTTTCATGGCCACTTGAAAGACAACTGGAGTTTAGTGTCCACCGGAAAGGGGAGGCCCAGGTGGTGTCCATACTTCTAGTTAGGACCCAAGACAGTAAAAATGGAAACCAGAAAACAACCTGAAAATGCTGGAAGCCATTGTCAATTTATGTAAAAGTCTATGCCTCGGGAAGACAAGGAGTAATCATCTTGTCCCAGACCAATTATGGCGTGATAGTGTGAGAGCCAGGGGGGTAGGGCGGGCACTCTGCAAAATATATAAATGAAAAATATATATTAGATACCTCAGTATCTCCAAAAAGAAACCAAACAAATTAATCTTATTATCAATTGGAATTTTCAGGTATTGCATTCCAAAGTCACTTGCCTTGGCTTTCTCTCTTCATTCATGCTGATGCCTGTATCAATAATTTGCTCATTTTAATGGCTGAATATTATTCCACTGGCCTCAGTTTTTCATTCACTTAGTGATGGATATTTGATTGCTTCTAGTTTGGGTTATCATGAATAAAAGCTGTGATAAACATTTGTGTACCGATAGTGGACACATGGACACATGGTCTTACTGCTTTCTTGTATCCAGGAACCGTAGGCATATGTTTAGCTTTTTAAGAAGCTAACAAGCTGTTTTCCAGACTGTTTATCCTATTTTACAATCTCATCAATGTATGGAAAATCTTATTGCATTGCTCCGTATCCTTGCTAACATTTGGTATGGTTAGTATTTTTAATTCTAGCCCTTCTGGTAGGTATTCAGCAACATCTCATTGTTGCCTTAATTTGCAATTCACCAGGGTTTAAAGACCTTGTCTTTTCATGTGCTTATTTGCCATCTGTTAACTTCTGTGGTGAAGTGTCTGTTCACATTTTTTTGACTGTTTACTTAGGGATTTGTTGTGTAAATGGGTGGTGAGTATTCTTTATATATTTCAGGCACAAGTCTTTGTCACATACACATCACTTGTCATTTTTATATTCATAGCAGTACAGTATGTTTTGCAAAGTGAAAGTTTAAAAATGCTTGTGAAGTCCCATTTATTGATTTTCCACTTACAATTTTTGATTTTTGTGTTCTTTTTAAGACAGCTTTATCAAACCCAATGCCACTAAGATTTTCTTCTAACTTTTCCAGGAGTTTTATAGTTTTAGCTCCTACACTTAGGTCTACGATCTATTTCAGGCTGATTTGTGTACAGGCTATGAGGTTCAGGTCTTTATATCTGATTTCCAATTATTTTGGCATTCATTTGTCTGGAAACTTCTGCAGAAAATTAATCAGCTTATGTTTGCAAGATAATTTCTGAATTTTGTCCTGTCCTGTAGACATTTATGTTTATTTTTTGGCAGCGTTGTTATACTGTCCAGATTACTGTGACTTTAAAAAAATATATAGATACCAGGTAGCACAGCTCCTCTAATCTTTTTCCTTTGGTAGAGGGGCGCATGACCTTGTGCTTGCTAGGCAAGTGCTTGTGCCACTAAGCTAAATCCCCAGCCCCAAATCCTCCAATTTTTTTCTTTTTTCAGAATTAACTGTTTGAGATCTTGGCATTTTCCACATAAATTTTAGAATCAGCTTGAGAATTTCTACCAAAAAATCCTTTTTAGGAATTTCCTTGCCATTGCATAGAACCCTCTAGACATTTTAGAAAGATTAGACCTCTTAACAATATTGAACCTCTGACACATACATTTCTATTTGTTCAGGTCTTTTTTATTTTAGCAATAGGTTAAATTTGTCATTGCACAGGTCTTACAAATATTATTTGCTCAGGTTATTCCCAGTGACTCTGAATTTTGGATGCTGTTATAAATGGTGTTATCTTTCAATTTCCAGTTCCTTTTTTTGTAAGCCCATACACATACAATTGATTTTTACGTATTTACCTTGTAAGCTGCAGCTTTGCTAAGCTCAGTCCTAGTGGCTTTTTGCAGGCAGATCCCTTAAGATTTTTCTACAGTGAGTATTTCATGAGTGAATAAAGGCAGTTTTATGTTCTCCTTTTCAACCTGAATATCTTTTATTTCTTGTTCTTATTGCACTGGCTAAAATCTAGTGAGATGCCAAACAAGAGTTATGAGAAGAGACTCAGTGATGATATGAGTCTTCTAATTTTGGCTCTTGGATACAAAGATTTGTGAGGAGATTCACAGACAGGACTCAGAGTCAGAAAGTAGAAGTTGTAACAAGCTCTTTGTTGTTTGACAAGCAAGGTGTTCTCCTAAGCAAGCTTAACTTTTACTCCAGAGAACAATAGGACACGGGCGGGGTCCAGATGGATAAAGCCCAGAGGTGACAGCAGCAATGAAAGTTTGTGGTCAGGAAGGGAGAACATGCAGAGCCCAGGAAGCCACAGCAGTGAGGTATGGGGTTGGTTTCTGTTTTGTTTTCTTAGAATTTGGGGAGTGGTTGTGGGTAGAAAGTAATGATGCTTTCTTTCAGGTACCTGTGAGCCTCTTTACTGGATGGAGGAGTTTTTGAGTTTACCTCAAAATAAGCACAGCAGCCAAAGTCCACTGGGGGAATCAAAACTACAATGCAAATATATGTAGATCGGGCTTAAGAAAGTCAACGTCCATCAGCCTGTGTCCTTGGGCTAAGCATGTGCAGATGCTGAATCAGAATGGGGCAGAATCTGAAGGCCCACGAGGTTCTTGGTACAGGAAATGGGCCCGCAAGCTCAGCACACGTAGACCACTGTCTGTTAGAAAGTGCAAGGCGGTCTCCTTTAACCTGCCTATTATCCCTCTTCTCCGGCTCATGTCTAGCTCGCCGCCTACAGTAACAATTCGTGTCTTTTAAGCAATTGATTAATCTCATATAAGTTATCTATTAGTGCAGAGTTGTTCATTATATTCCCTGCATGACTTTTTAGTGTCTGCAGGATCCATAAAGATTTCTCCTCTCCCATTCCTGATACTGATCATAACTGTGCCTTTTCTCTGTCTTCTAAAGGGTTACAAAGTTGATTAATTGTTTCAAGAAGATTTGGTGTCATTGGATTTCTTTGTTGTTTTTCTGTTTTATATTTCTTTCACTTCTGCTCTCACACTGTCATTTACTTTCTTCAGCCTACTCACTTTGTGCTTATCCCCCTCCGCCCAGGTCCTTAAGGAAGAAGTTTAGGTCCTTAATTTCAGAGCTTTCTTAATTTCACATATATTCAGTTAGTGAGTCACTGCTTAACTGCATCCCACAAATCCAAATGTTTTCATTCATGTTATTTCAAAAACTCTAATTTTCTTTTGAGCCACTAATTGTTTAATTATGTGTTTATTATATGTTTGCTTAGTTTCCAAAGATGAGGCATTTTCCAGCTACCTGTTATCCATTTCTGCTTTAATTTCATTTTAGTCAGCAGACACACTTTGTGTGATTTGATTGCTATCAAGACTTGTTCTTTGGCCCATTTTGTAGTATAGCTTGATAAATGTTCCATGTAACCTGGAAAAGAATGTATATTCTGTTTTGGGGTGAAGTGTTACATAAGTACGAAAAATCAATAGATTGGCATTCAGCTCTTCCAGATTTACACTAATTTTTTTCCTTTGGTACTGGGGATTGAACTCATGACCTTTCACTTACCAGGCAAGCACTTGAGCCACGGAGCTAAATCCCCAGCCCACATACTGATTTTCTTCCAGTTTATTCTATGACTTTCTGAGTGAAGTGTTGGTATCTTCTATTATAATTGCAGACTTGTCTACTCTAAGTTTCTGCTTCATGTATTGGTAAGTTCTAGTAGATGCATAAATATTTAGAATGATGGAATGCTCTCTAACAGCACGAATCTTTATCTCCTAATATTCTCTGACCTGAAAATGACTTCATCTGATGTGAACATAGCCGCTTCAGATTTATTTTGATTAGTGTTGGCATGTACATCCTTTTCCATTCTTTTCTCTTTAATCTAGTTGCATCTTTATATTTAAAGTATTTTTGGTAAGTATGATATAGTTGTATAAAATGCTTTTTAAATTCTGCCCAATAAACTCTTTTATGTGTATTGAAATGCTTTTGATTTAATGAGGTTAATAATTCATCACTTTTTTATTTTTCTGTCTGTTCATTTGAGCTTCTGCCCTCTATTTTATAAATTGAGTACGTTGCCCTTTGTCTCCTTTGCTCCTTTATTGTATCTCTTTGTCTTTGCATCACCAGTGGTTGCGTTGAGGTTAAAGTGTATTTTAACAAATCACAGTGTGCTACTTTTACTTCCCACTGATGTACTGTGTAACGAACCTACAGAAATGTGTTTTCCTTTCCCTCTCTTGCCCTTTGTACTGTTGCTTCCATGCATTTTATGTCTGCATGTATTCTAATCCCTACAACACATTGTTACTACTTCCGCTTTAAACATCTTTTAAAGCTGATTTAAAAAATAAGACAACATCATTTATACTTCTTCCTGTAGCCTGAATGCTTATATCACCTGTCTCCGGATTCTCATGTTGGAACTGAATCCCCAAATGTGATGATTTTTGCAGGTAAGATCTTTGGGAAGGGTTAGGTCGCGAGGGCACTGCCTTCCTAAATGGGGTCACCGGCCTGATAAAAGAGATTCCACACAGTTCTGTGCCCCTCTGCCATGAGGACACAGTGAGAAGGTGGTGGGTGTGTCTTCGCTGACTCAGAATCTGTGGTACCTTCATATTGGAGTTCCCAGCACCCAGAATTGTGAGAAGTAAGTTTCTGTTTGTAAGTCAAGCAGTTTGCATTATGTTTGTTATAGTAACTCAAAAAGACTAAGACACTTGCAAAGGTTAATCAAAAAATATGGTATGTGTTTAAATTAAAAAAAAATTACAGCAAAAGACATGCTGTTAATCTCCCTTACAATACTCCTCCTGGCTTTAAACACACTTTTCCATCATCTTGCCGTATTCTGAAGTGGTTCTGGAAACCCTCCTTCTTGAGTGTCTTTATAAGGTCTGACCAAAAATGTGGCAAATGCCAATGCTGAATTCCATCTGACAGAAAGGCAAACATGTAAAATACTACATGATGTCCTCAGCCACCTTATTCACTGAATCTGACACTATGATTTCTGGCTCTTTCTCAAAGTCAAAATGACCATGAAAGGTAAACATTTGGAATTGATTCAGGACATTTAGACAGACGCAACTAAATAAATTCAATACTAGCTGCTGAGACTGTCCCATGCCACCCAATGGGACAGTCATGCATGTTCCACTGGCAGGTCAAACTGTTGGGAATGTCACGCATTCAGATCTGGGCATCTTGGCCACAAGACGTATGAATTATGGCCCTGTTGTGAATGTGTTAAAGACAATTTTTTTTGTTGTAATAAAACTTAAAAATTTACACATTCGCTGTGTTTTGTGATCACACCTTATGCATATTTACTGTTTCTGGAATTCTTCAGTTCTTTATGTAGAGCTCTGTTTCCATCTGGCATCATTCTCTTTCTGCCTGAGAGACTCCCTTTAGTATTTCTCATCTTGACTGATTACAAGAATGATAGCTTGAGTACGGTCTCTCAGTGCCAAGCCTGTGTAGCAGCTGACCTGCCTCTCCTCTGCCCTGCTTCCGAGGTCCTAGGAGAGCCTGGAGAGGTCCCGCCAGTGCACACATAGAGCAGAGGGTGACCAGTGTGGCCTGGGCTGAAACACAAGTGAGGCAAGAGAAGAGTCCAAGTTACAAAAGATCGGGAGTCCCCATTCTCTGAAGCAGAGCCTGAGAGTGGGCATCTCCTTGTCTGGTGCCCAGGTGCCAGGGTGGATTCACTCTAGCAAAGTCCTGGGCCTGTTCATTGGGTCTAGGGATGATTGTGATGCCAGCCAGGTTGGGGAGTCATCATCCTCCACAAATGAACGCTCCGCTCCAAGAACAGGGTGAGAGGTGGTGCCCGCAGGGTGGCCTTCATGCTTAGCAATGGCAAAGGAGGTGCTGAGTCATTTGAGTGAGCTGGGAGTTGGGATGGAAGTGAAAGTGGCAAAAGGGCCGGGAAGGTGTCAGATGGGAATGAGGGTGAGGGGAGGGTCGACAGACAGGCCCTTCTTGGTGACTCGCAATTCCCCATCCTGTCAAGCTTCCATCAGCTGGTCCCTTGTGCTCTAGACCTGGCTGGCCTGGCTGGGGGATTCACGGCCACAGAAGAACAGATCTGAGAAGCCCTACCTAAAGCAGGGCCGCTTTCCAACGTGGACTCCCTCTCTAGTGGTGCTTCCTCCCCTGCTGACCATGCTCCTCCAGACCGGGGGTGCCTGTGGCCTCCTATCTTGCCCATCTCATTGGGGCCCACCCTGAGATTCACTCTTGATCCTCTTTGTTTGACACCAAGGTGCTCAGCCCACTCCTCTGTTTCCTGCTTTGATGTTCACCATGTTCCTGAGGACTCAGCAAGGAAAGCCTTAGTCCCATTTCAAGTAGGGTATAAAAGTAAAGGCCAAAGAGCTTAAGTGACATGGCCAAGTTGACTCAGCAATTTGTTGGATGGCTTTGTGTAAAATTAAGCCCAGGGCAGTTTCTTCCGACCGTATCTTGGGCCTGACTCAACCCAGCCCCTGTGGCCTGCTCAGCATGACATCATGATTCTTTAGCAGGGTCCTTTGTGCAGGTCTCCTGTGCAGGTTGGTTCAGGCTCCTGCTGCCTTGAGTGGCTGTGACCTGTCACCACAGTGGGTCTGTCAGCTTCTCGCTTGTCCCTGAATGCCTCAGCATGGCTTGTAGATGCCTGGTGATCAATAAATGTCTGCTGATTGAGTTTCTGTTAATGAGTGGCAACGGCTTCATAGTGAGTATTGATGGGTTGGGACTCCTGGCTATTCTGGACAAGAAGCTAAGGCTTTTACCAAAGGGCGGGGGAGAATTTCCCATGAGCTGGAAGCATTCTAATCCTGTATGTAGAAGACTCTGTAATTGTTTCAAATTGGGGGAGGGTATCAGTTGTCATGGTGACTCTAAAAAAAAAGAATTATTCTTTAACAGTGTCCCAAACATCAGGGCTCTGAAGTAATAGCCCTTTTAAAATTGAATCATATTAATGAGATCTACCCGACTGCACAATGCTTTTTTTCTTTAGATGTATGATTAACTTGGCTGGCAATGAGACCTCATAAAAGCAAAGTACCCGTTCAATAAGAACAGCACTTCTACTATGCAATAAGTCAGGATGCAACTCACCAACTCCAGAGAGCCTAATGATTAAGAAACAAGCTGCGATGGTGACATCTGGGTTGTAGATGCCTGATAGGACTGGATTCACATGGGACAGCTTCTCTGGGGGATTGTCCTGAAGGTTGGGACAGTCCCTGAAGGCATGCAGACCAAGCTGGCCTCAGACAAGCAGAGGAAAGCTGACAAGAGAACAAATCAGGTTTCTTACGTTGTGCAAGAGATGAATTGCAAGAGTCTTGACAGCTCCCCAAGTGCAGTGTCACTTTTTGACACTGACTTTAATATTGACTAAGTGTTCTCTGAGCAAGGTGGTAGGTAGAGGGTCGATAATTCGGCTCCAATAACCCCACCTTCGCTAGTCACACCCTTGTGTAATCCCCTCCCCTGGAGCATGGGCAGGACCTGTGATTTTCTTCTGATCAAGAGAATCTGACATAAGCAATGGCACTTCAGTGACTACATTATGTAAGATGTGACATCTTTCTTGTTAGCAAACTTCTTCCTTTCTTGGCCTTGGTGAAGCAAGATTCTCTACTGTGAGCTGATAGAGGGAACCCCTGACAATCTGCCAAGGGTGAGATGTAGCCAACAGCTAGCAACAACTGAGGCACTACTCAAAAGTCCACAAAGAACTGAATCCTGCCAACAGCCACATGAGCTTGGAGGTAGATTCTTTTCCAATCAGATCTTCAGATGAGACTGTGCTCTGGCCAACACCCTGAATGCAGCCTTAGGAGAAATTCTGAAACAAAGGACCCAGTTGAGCTGTGCCCAGCTTCTTGATCCACAGAAACTGTGAGATAATGAACATGAGTTATTTTAAGTCATTACCTCTGTGATAATTTGTTACACAGCACTGGATAACCGATACACAAGTACGTACTGATACTGTACATGCTATGGGCATGCCAGTGAATTGACAATATCCTTGCCTTCATGGATACCCCTTTTTAGTTGAGGAGATGGCTGATAGATAAATTAACAAAATATTGTCATGAAGAAAAAAGAAATTAAGGCAGGGGACAGGGGAGAGCTGTATAGTATTTAGTAGGATTGGTAAGGAAGCTCTGTGAGCTGCAAATGCTTGAGAAGAGAACTAAAGATATGGACATATCTGAGGAAAGAGCACACCAGACCCCAAGGTCTGAGAGAGGATGAGATTTTGAGAACAAAGCGTAACTCCTATTTGATAGACTGTTGTAAGAGATGAACTCAGAGAGTTGGTGCCTCCAAAACATAAGACACCCTGTAGACCATGGAGAAGGCTTTGACAAGATTTACCCTGTTAGAAGAGGGCCCAGGGCCTTCTGGTGAGTGTTAACATCTGGCCCTGGCTAACAGTATTTCTGGAACTATGATCCTCTTCTAATACTTACAACATGAATGGTTACACAGGGCCTGGCAAGTGATAAAGTACCTTCCTACCCATTTTCTCCAGAAATTCTTCCAGAAATCCCGTTGGGCATTTGTAGGAAGTACAGGAATTCTTTCCCAATTTTGCATCGCTGGCCATGAGATGGCCATGAGATGGCTCGACCTTTGGGTTCTTTTTCCACAGGTAAAGCCATTAGAATGGACACAGAACAAACAAGGAATTACTCCGGATATGACCTAGGACTTGGGTCATAATTTCAGACAAGCTTTAAGTGTCTGTGTGGATAATGAATCATGAAAAATGGAGCTTCTCAAATGCATGGTAGAGGCAAGTGGGTGTATGAGTCATTTTTTTTTTTTTTGTAGGTAGTAAAATAGAACAGAACAAGACAGAACAAAGCCAATCGAGACAATGCAGTGAAATTGGTACAGAACTTCACAGCAGGATACTGGGATAACAGTAATAGCTAGCATAGTGTATCTCATTATCTTCACAATACTTGTCCATTCAATCAGGTATAGCAAAATCAATCCAAATGCAGAACATTATAAAATCAATCAAAACAGAATATTGAATAGAGCAAACAATTGATCAGAACAAAGCAAAACAGTGAAAACAATATTTGCCTTCAAAGAGAAGATAGAAGGAAATCCCCCATGTTTGCTATATTGCATATGGTCACCCTCCCAAGAGATGCTCAGACCCCTGACCCCTAGTTGCTAATGGGAGGGATAGGCTCATAGGAGACACTGACTAGTTTTCTTTCTGGCTCACCTGCCACCACGAATTAATTATATTAAAACCATTATTACTAACTTAAATGCTTTAAATGCCACTAGGATGGTATGGATTTTTGGAGTAATATTCTTCATTATTGTGTTCTTTAAGAGGCCACATAAATACACATTAGAAGTTTTACCTGTTCGCATGCATTATGAAACCTTCAACATATTCTTATAAAGTTTGACTTCTACATCTACAATGTTTCATTACACTGACATAAACCTGATTGTTGAAAGAGGAATCTGTATTATTATCTTTAAAGCTCAAGAGTGAATAATGGATCTCTGCACTTTCTTATGGATACTGCTGGCCTGGGCCTCAGGAAAAGAGCAGGACAGCAACCCTAACCAAAAGAGAAAAGAGGTGATTGAAAAGTCTCCCTCTTGTCCTTCCATCCCTTCATTCATCCATTCCCTTCCCCATTCTCCACTCAGTCATTTCTGCATCATTCCTCCATCTATCCCTTTATTCGTTCATTTATCCATCCACTCAACATATGTTTATTGGACATAAACATAGCTAACCATTGAAGTAGACAGGAGACAAGACAGATAATCTCGGTCCTCATGTCATCTAATTTTTGTTCTTGACACATAGTTTGGTCCCCTTCCAAAAGCACCATCTCCATTATGACTCTTGAGCTGTCATTTGGACATTCATACATCTGAGGATTGTGGCAGGATATTCAGGTCAATTTTACTTCTCATTCTTGAGCAGAATTAAAGCACTCAAAGCACTCTTCTACAAGGTCTACCTTTGTATTTCTGAGATGCAAAGGGTCGGGCTGACAATCTGAGATCTCCATTTCTTATTTAAACTCTTCCAGGCACATCATTTGTGGGAAAGCTTTTCTAGGTACAATTACTAATTATCTCAAAGCCTTCTGAAACAGATTTCAGATGTGTTGAATAATTATTGCATACTGGCAGGATTGATGAGTGTGTTTTTATTTTCAAAAAGTGCATGATTCTTTCTGGGTCCTCTCCTCTGCCTCTCCTGCCTTAATATTTTCACACGTTCCCCACAGTTAACTCTATATACCCTCAGTGATCTCTTCTACTTCTGTCATCAAATCACAGTCCTGGTCCAACCATCCAGGATCTGCTTTCCTGCCAGACTCAGGGGTCTGAAGGGGATTACCATGAGTTGAAAGTCTGTGTTCCCCCAGACTTGTGTGTGAAACTTAACCCTGCTGTGATGGTAAAAGGAGGTGTGGGGCTTCGGAAGGTGATTAGGTCATGAGGGTGGAGCCCTCACGAATGGGACCCAGGTTCCTCTTCGGGTCAAGTGAAGACACAGTGAGAAAACGACTGTCCTTGAAGCAGAAATCTGGCCTCACCAGACATTGAATCTGCTGAGTTCTTGACCTCAGGG